>NC_133620.1:309076472-309676472 GCF_048593235.1 Sminthopsis crassicaudata | reverse complement strand
AGAAAGAGTGAACAAGTTGTGGTATATGATTCTGATGAAGTACTATTTTGTCATAATAAATGATGAGGCACGTGGTTTGGGGGGGGACATGGCAAAATATATATAAACTGAATCAAAGTGAAGTGAGAACAACTTGGAGATCATTGTGAACATTAACAGCAATGTTATAATGATGATCACCTGTGAAAAACTTTGCTACTATGATCAATATATCAAACCAAGAAAATTCCATAAGACTCAGGATGAAAAAAATATTATCTACTTTCACAGAGAGAACTCCTGAGTGCAAATTGAAGTACTGCAAATAGAAAGCCTTAAATTCCTAAGAGTGTGATATAATTATATAATCCAATTGACCTGAGGAAAAGTCCTAATAGGTTTGAACAAGATGATATTCTAGTTTTTATAGAATTATATAATAAAAAGATCTCAGTCACTGCCTTCAAAGGACTTGGTTCCAAAATCTAAAATTTAAGTTTATTACTTTTCTGGTGCTCTACAATTCACTTTTTAATACTTATTTCCTTATCTATGAAATTAATTCAATAACTTCTAAGAATCCTTCCAATTTTAAATGTATCATTCTGATATATAAAATAAAGGGCAGTTGTGCTTCTGAGTTCCATTTCAAGTTTTGAGTCTTTCTGAAGCATGTTAGGATTACTAGGTGCTAACTTGGTTGTCTAATTTAGCATAGTACTTAACAATTCTCTAGCTCAGAATTCACACCTTTAGTTCACACCTTTAAAAGGAGTTTACACCTTTAAGGGAGTTTACACCTTTGGAGTACCCAGAAGCCCATTCTCTGAGAGGGTAAAAGGAACCAGAATTCAGGAAGAAGGGGATTCAAGATTCTACCTTCATTCTGGCTGGAGGCTCCAGAAGCCTCCCAAGAAACCTGCTCACAGAGAAAAGGATTTGCAGAAAAGAACCTCCTCTCAGAGAAGGATTACCATCTAGAGACAACAGAACATTACAGAGACAATCCATTCTGGTTTTGAATAATTATTATTTATGAACTTCTTACATAAGTTTCTCTGCAATTTCAATCCTTTGTTCCTAGATTTACCTTTTATAGCCAAAAATAATCCATATAATCCTATTTCCACATTTTGGATTTTTAAAATACTTGAAGATAGCTATCCTATCTTTATTTATATTTTTGATAACTTTATATTGACAGTACATATGCATGGATAATTTTTTACAACAATACCCTTTGTACTCACTTCTGTGTGTATTTTTCCTTCCCCTCCCTCGATTCCCTCCCCTAGATGATAGGCAGTCTATACATGTTAAATATATTATAGGATATCCTAGATACAATATATGTATGCAGAACCAAATAGTTCTCTTCTTGCACAGGAAGAATTGGTTTCAGAAGGTAAAAATAACCTGAGAAGGAGAACAAAAATGCAAACAGTTCACACTCATTTCCCAGTGTTCCTTCAGTGGGTGTAGCTGATTCTGTACATTAGCATTTCTAATACAATATTGAATAATCAACCTTGTTTCACTCCTGATCATATTGGGAATAGTTCCAGTTTATCCCCATCACATATGATGCTTACTGACGGTTTTAAATATATGCTCCTGACTATTTTAAGGAAAAGTCCATGTATTCCTATACTCTCAAGTGTTTTTATTAGGAATGGATGTTGGATTTTGTCAAATGCTTTTTGTGTATCTATTGAGATGATCTTTTTTTTGTTGTTAAATTGATTATTTATATAGTCAATTATGCTAATAGTTTTCCTAATATTGAACCAGCCCTGCATTCCTGGTATAAATCCTACTTGGTCATAGTGTATTACCCTGGAAATGATTTTCTGTAATCTTTTTGCTAATATTTTATTTAAGATTTTATCATCAATATTCATTAGGGAGATTGATCTGTGACTTTCTTTCTCTGTTTCCAGCCTACCTGGTTTAGGTATCAATACCATGTCTTCATCATAAAAGGAATTTGGTAGGACTCCTTCAATTCCTATTTATTCAAATAGTTTATGTACCATTGGAGTTAATTGTTCTTTAAATGTTTGGTAGAATTCACATATAAATCCATCTGGTCCTGGGGATTTTTTTTAGGGAGTTGATTAATAGCTTGTTCTATTTCTTTTTTCTAAAATGGGACTGTTTAACCAATTTAATTCTTCCTCTTTTAATCTGGGCAAGCTATATTTTTGAAGGT
This sequence comes from Sminthopsis crassicaudata, assembly GCF_048593235.1. Lineage (NCBI taxonomy): Eukaryota > Metazoa > Chordata > Mammalia > Dasyuromorphia > Dasyuridae > Sminthopsis > Sminthopsis crassicaudata. The sequence goes on along the minus strand of NC_133620.1, from coordinate 309,674,281 downwards.
ATTGTTCCATTTCATTTAAGTTATTGAATTTATTGGCATAAAACTGTACAAACTAATTCCTAATAATTATTGCTCTAATTTCCTCTTCATTAGTGGCGAGTTCTCCCTTTTCATTTTTAAGACTAACAATTTGATTTTCCTCTTACCTTTTTTAAATCAAATTTACTAAGGCTTTATCTATTTTGTTTGTTTTTTTCATAGAACCAACTCTTAGTTTTATTAATTAATTCAATAGTTTTTTTTTTTATTTTCAATTTTATTAATCATTCCTTTTATTTTTAGAATTTCAAGTTTAGTGTTTGTCTGGGGGTTTTTAATTTGTTCCTTTTCTAGCATTTTTAACTATAAGCCCAATTCATTGACCTTCTCTTTCTCTATTTTATGCAAGTAGGCCTGTGGAGATATAAAATTTCCCCTTATTACCACTTTGGCTGCATCCCACACATTTTGGTATGACATCTCATTATTGTCATTTTCTTGGGTGAAATTATTAATTGTGTCTATGATTTCCTGTTTCATCCAATCATTTTTAAAATGAGATTATTTAGTTTCCAATAATTTTTGGTCTTTTTTCCCTGCCTTTTTATTGAATATAATTTTCATTTCATCATGGTCTGAAAAGGATGCATTTATTATTTCTGCCTTACTGCATTTGAGTTTGAGGTTTTTATGTCCTAATATATGGTCAGTTTTGTATAGGTTCCATGAACTGCTGAGAAGAAAGTGTACTTCTTTCTGTCTCCATTTAGTTTTCTCCAAAGATCTATCATATCAAACTTTTCTAGTATTCTATTTATCTCTTTGACTTCTTTCTTATTTATTTTGTGGGTTGATTTGTCTAATTCTGTGAGTGTAAAGTTGAGATCTCCCACTATTATAGTTTTGCTGTCTATTTCTTCTTGCAGCTCTCTTAATTTCTCTTTTAAGAATTAATGCTACACCACTTGGTGCATATATGTTTAATATTGATATTGCTTCCTTATCTATGCTACTCTTTACCAAGATATAGTACCCTTCGTTATCTCTTATAATTAGATCAATTTTTACTTTTGCTTGTTCTGAGGTCAGGATGGCTACCCCTGCTTTTTTGACTTCACCTGAAGCATAGTAGGTTCTGCTCCAACCTTTTACTTTTACTCATTCTGTATCTTCCTGCTTCAAGTGTGTTTCCTGTAAACAACATATTGTAGGATTGTGGCTTTTAATCCAGTGTGCTAACCAATTCCTGTTTATGGGGGAATTTACCCCATTCACATTTATGGTTAAAATGAGTAATTCTGTAATACTTGCCATCTTGTTAACCCCTGCTTATGCTTTTCTCCTTTCCTTCCCCCCTTACCTCCCTCCCCAGTATTAAACTTGTGAGCACTACTTGCTTCTCTACCTTTTTAGTATCTCTCCCCCTATTTTACCCCTTTTCCTCACAATTTTTGTATTCCCTTCTGCTTAGCTTATTTCTTCCCTTTTCACTTTTTCCCTCCCACTTTTCAATGACGTGGCATAAGTTTCACCATAAATTGAATATGTCTAATATTTTTCTCTTTAAGTCAATTCTGATGGAACACACTATGTTCATCCCCCTCCATTCTTTCTATCAGATATAACAGATTTCCTTTGCCTCTTCGTAAAGTACCCCCACTTTACCCTTTTCCTGGTACAATTTCTTTTCCACCTCTAGTTTCTAGAACGAAGTATACATGTGTTCTTTATATATCTTTATAACAGAAATATAGTTCCCAAGTTTTCATTTTATCTTTTTAGGTTTCTCTTAAGTTCTGTATTTCTAGATCAAACTTTTTGTTCAGATCCATTTTTTTCATCAAAAATAGATGAAATTCACTTATTTCATTGAATGTCCATCTTCTTCCCTAGAAAAAGATGCTCATTTTGGCTGGGTAAGTTATTTTTAGCTGCTTACCAAGTTCCTCAGTTTTTTGGAGTATCATATTCCAGGCCCTTTGATCCCTTAATGTGGATGCTGCTAGATCCTGAGCAATCATTATTGTGGCTCTTCTATATTTGAATTGAATTTTTTTAGCAGCTTGCAGTATTTTTGCCTTCATCTGATAGGTCTAGAATTTGGCCACAATGTTTCTTGGAGTTTTGATTTTAGGATCCCTTTCAGTAGGTGATTGATGAATTCTTTCAATGTCTGTTTTACCCTCCCTTTCTATAACTTCTGTGCAATTCTCTTTGATAGTTTCCTGGAAAAAATGTCCAGGCTCTTTTTTTCATCATATTTTTCAGGAAGTCCAGTAATTCTCAAATTATCTCTCCTAGATTTATTTTCCAGGTATGTTATTTTTCCAAGAAAGTATTTGACATTTTTTTCCATTGTTTTATTTTTTTGGTTTTGTTTGATTGATTCTTGATGTCTCCTCGAGTCATTCAATGCCATTTGTTGATACTGATTTTTAATGAGTTATTTTCTTCACTCACTTTTTTATATCTTTTTCTAATTGTCCAACTGAGTTTTTAAGTGAGTTGTTTTGTTCTATGGAACTTTTTTTCCATTTCACCAATTTTATTTTTTATAGAGCTATTTTCTTTTTCCAACTCACTAATTCTGTTTTTCAAGGGTTTGATTTCTTTATCCACTCTATCTTTAAATGAGTGGGATGATTTATCCAGACTCTCTTGCCAAGCTTCCCTTTCCTTTTCCCATTTTTCTTCAGCTCTCTTGTGAAAGCCTTTTTTAATTTCTTCTAGGAGAGTCTTGTGTGTTGAGGACTAGATCATATCCCACTTTGGGGATTCATCTGGAGATAGTCTGTTTTTAGTCTCCTTAGGGTTTAAAGTCTGTTCTCTATCCATATAGAAGTTATCAATAGTTAGAGTGCACTTTAATTTTTTGCTCATTTTGTCAAAGAAAAGTAAAACAAATGATCTGCTTTTTTTGCGGGGGGGGTGGATAATATTATAAGATTTCTCTACAGATTTCAGGTGGCAGCAACAAGGCATTAGCAACAAGGCACTAGCAGGACAGCAATGGCTGTGCTGTGCCTGCGCTCTGAGACTCTGAGACTCTGAGAGTGTATTGAGACATTCTGGGTGGGTGTAGCCAGGTCCTGAGAGACCCTAACTTTTTGGGGTTATAATCTTCACCCCCTGTGTTTTTAGTTTCACTGCTTGTCTACTGGCTTGCTGCAACAGCAAAGTAACCAACACTGTGTTAAAGCTCTTCTTGCAGAAATGGCTGAAATCACACCCCACTCCCCTCCAGTCTGCTCAGCTGTGAGCTGCCTGCCTTACTCTGTCTGCTGTGCTGCTACTATATGCCTTCAGTTTGTGCACAATCTAAAACTGTCCCTACCCATGAGCAAAAACAGACCTTTTCTGATGAATTTTGAGGATATCTTCTCTTGGTAATTATTTGTGGGGGGGGGGGTTTCAGTCAAACACTAATTTTGAGGCTTGTCATGAAATAAATTATTCCGAGAGAAAACACAGAGCTTAAGTAGATGTTTGTGTCCTCTCCGCCATCTTGGCTGGAAGTCCTATCCTATCTTTTTAAAATCTTCTCTTTTTAACCTAACATGCCTCTCTTCCTTCAACTGATACTCATTTGGCCAAATCTAAAATCTCTATTACAATCCTGTTCACTTTCCTCTGATAACCCTTTAGCAATCAGTCCTTTCTTTTCTCCTTTATTTTTTCCAAGCCAGATTAATGTAAAATGTGCCTACTCTTCAACAGAGATATTAGCAGCTTTGATTGGGAGAGTATAATATGGATTTATATGTGTATTGTTATCATTAATTTTATTACCTATGCATTTGCTTCAATATGTATTTTATTCATTTATCATTTATATCAGTGATGTTTAATTTAACTTATTATTAGTAAATGGTTATAGTTAAGATAAAAATTATCATTATTGAAAAGAACTGATTACATAGATAGAATAAATTTAATATCATCTGGGTGAGGTGGGCTTAAGAACTAAAATATCTAGGAGAAAAAGTATATTTCCCTTTAATAGTGTTACCCCAAGGAACCAAGTATAAATGTTATTATGCAACGATGGTCTATCTCTGCACACTTATACCTACTAATGTGAGAGAAGGTTGTAAGAACAAAACCAAATCCATGGAGACATGGGTAGTCTACAAATCTAGGTGAGAAGTGAAATATATAAATATTTAAAGCCCACCAGATTGGACTTTACTGCAAAAAATATCCTGGGGTTAAATTGTGGGGCAAACCACATAATCCTATAGTTTGCATGTGACCAGCTAACTTCTCTCTAGTGTCCTGGTTCATGTTTTCTCATTCTCTCTGACTAATTTTCCCTTTATAATTTTTAGTCAAAAACTGTAGCCCAAGTACTCTAGCCTGGTCAAAAATCAATCATCCTTAATTGGTCAATATCCAGGGCAAAAAAATAGTTGACAATCCATCAGTGGCACCAAAAAAATTCTCAAAGGTGGTATCATGGAGATGTTGACAAAAAGAAATTCTTAGTGCCACAACAAAGATCTCATCCTTTAACTTTGTTAACAAGGGACTAACCTCAATATTCCTTCTGAATATACCCATGACTAATATATATATATATATATATATATATATATATATATATATATATATATATATAATATATATATATATATTAATATATATATATAATATATTATATATATATATATATATATATATATATATATATATATATATATATATATATATATATATATATATATATATATATATTATATAGAAACCAGACAGCTAGGTATAGAGGATGGGCTAAAGAAAGGAATTTCAGACCTCTGGAATCACTCCCAAGTCTACTTCATGAAGTGTTCATTTTTCTTCATATTATTAGTTATGAACTTGATTGACCATAGGTACTTAACCTTGTTTGTCCCTTTAGTACCATATTAAATACATTTAGTTGATTCCCATTTGAGTTCATGTAGCTGAAATATGTCCTTGGCCTCCAAAGGAGGACTAGGAAGAACAGAATAAGAATTTGAATGTCAGACACAGCAAAATCAAGTAAACAGACTTTTAATTACCTAAAAGGAAGTTCTAAAAAACTATATAGTCACTTTAGGAAGCCAGGGGTTTTCAGGATATCATGAAACTTTAGGGATGGCAGTATAGTGAGGAACCAGGAAATTTTAATGGAAAGATAAGAGCAGCAGCAGTGGAGTCATAGTGATGAAACAGTACAGACATTTCTAGAAGAAGTGAGAAATGGAATTTAATTGTATTAAAGAGGAGAGTCAGAATATTGCATGAATAAACCTGATCCTTGATCTTCATGATTAATATGAGTTATTATGTACAAATCCAGGAAAAAGGCGCACATCTCTAGGTATCTGAAGTCCTCTATTTTACTGAGGGAGCCTCAATTCTAGCACAGAACTAACAACTTAAGTGAGGTGAAGATTAGATATTTAATTGTAGAAGCACTGAGCTTTATTTTAGTTGTAAATTTTGGCGGAAGAAAGGAAGTTCATTTACTTTAAGGCCTAGAGAGTCTTCCATCCCCTCTGTATTTTCTAGTGTTTCCCCCAAACACACTCTACCAACTCCACCCACACCAATGGAATTGTTTCAATCAATGACTGTTTATAGAGTTTACAGCTTTGTGGTTGTTGAGACTGGCTTTTTTGTTTGTTTGTTTTAGGCAACCTATAGAGTCTTTCAAATGGTATTTTATTTTCTTTCTTTGGAAATCCTGTGTAGTTTTCTTATATCATTTCATGCATTATGATGTTCAGGTTTTTTGACGTATGTTCTACAATCCTTATTTCTATGCATGTCTTACTATATTTTGTTCAATATATTTTGCTTGAATAGAAAGCATTTTTTCTTTTCATTGCTTTTAAGAGAGACTTTATGCCCCTCTTCTTCCAGATTTTCCTTTGTTTCTGTAGTATTTCCATTCCTGGTCAGGTATTTCTTTGATTTCTTTGATGAGGTTTGTCATTGCTAATTCTTTTTTTTTATTATTCTACCATTTTTTTTCTGTTGTGCAGACCATAAATTCTGCTTTTACAATTCTCATTTCATTTTTAAACCATTCAAGATATAGAATGTTTTGGTTCAATGTTCTCTTCAAAATTCAGAGTCAGATGTTGAAGTATTTTCCTTTCTTTTTCTATTATTTATTAATAGATTCCTGAACTTATTTATTAGATGTGGAGGCCATATTCCCTTCTGCTTTTTGATGTCTTCTCTATTACTTTCCCTAAGTTCAAGGTTTTTTAATTTTCTTCCTCCTGAGACCTTTGGTAATTTCAGTCCTCTTCTTCCTCATTTCCCCCTGTTATTCACATTCCAATTCCCTCCTCTTTGATAAGGATAAAAATTAATTCTGAATCCTTTGGGCTGGATCTGAAAGCATCTCAATCTTCTCCCATACTGTGCAATTTATGTTTTGCCAACTTAGGTTTCTGTCCCAAGCGAATTTGGATGGATGGGAAGTGGAGTAGATGTATTCACAGGTGGATGCTGGCATTTTTTTTTCAGAAATAGAGTGCCACATAGTGCCCTTCTCTTTTCTCCCTTCTCTCCCAACATGTGCCTTGTTTAATTCACTCTGTTCCTCAGTTCTCTGGTTTAGAATTAGAGTGCTGCTACACTGATACTATTGTAGTCTAGAAGATATATATTGTTTGGAATTTGTATTTCAGAACGTATGGAAAGAAGGGTGAAGTAGAATGTGCTGTTGTGCCCCATCTCATTTGTTCTGCTCCAATCTCTCCTTCAGAAATCATTTGTGTAACAGAATATTGCTCTGGCATTAGATATTGAGGCCTCACAAAACTTCTGCAGTTTGGAGATTGGATCTCAGTGGCATAAGAGTGAGAGAAAGTCAAGATATAGCATTGCAAGCCCATGGTTACAAGGTAGAGTTTCAAACCTATGGGTGGGTCAGATTGTCCAGTGCAGCCTTGTTGTTAGCATAGAATGCAGAAGAAGAGGATTGAACAAGCATGAGTTAGGCATTAGTTCATGGAGTTTTTGCCTTCTTCTAGGTTCCTAGTGTCCTAGACCATGGAGACAGCTAATTTTTTTTTAATGTTGGCACATAACTTCTGTTTTGAGAGATTTGGGAACTTGTGGATATCAGAAAAAGTTACTAGTCTTCTATCTTTTTAGTCACTTGACCCAGAAGGTTGAGCATCCTCTATATTTTTAGTGTAGCTAACCTGCTATTAGGAGTTCACTTAATCCTTATTCTTCTGATATCCATTCAAGGAGACATTTAAAAGGAATGGGTAGAGGTTATAGAATTCTGGGCAAATTAGTTGATTATCTGCAGAATTAATTAATTTAGCTCATTTATTACTGGCCTTTGAGAAGGCAACCAGAGCATATTTCAACTTCTTTGAAAATTCAGGAGTGTAGCTGGAAAATTTGTTTCTTAGGAGTTACTGCAAAGCTTTTAATGCCAGATTCATTAACAGCTTACCTAGCTCCTTCCTGTCAAATCTTTTTAAAAAGGATATGAATTTTGTAATACTTCATAAAGAAACTTACCAATGTGACAGATTCATATTCACACTTCTTGAGGATGGATTTACTGGGAATGTTACATTTTAAAGCCTTAATCATAAGCTTTATTTTAATCTCCTTAATATATCACTTCTTCATGTTTCTCTGTAAACATAATAGCTCTGAGTTGATTGTCATTTTATCACCAAAAAGTCATATAGAGCATGTGTATGTTTTTTCTTTCTAAAATATATATTTATAATTTTAAAACTAATAATCTAATAAATATAAATGACTTAATAATTGAGCAGATTGTTGCAGAAATATTTTCATAAAATCTTAAATTCTTAATTGTTTGCATTTTGATTAGATTAAAGAAAGGAATTATTTGATTTCATTGATTGTAGGACATTCCTAGTAAGGAAAAATTCTGTTAGCAGTGTAGCATAGTAATGATTCTGCAGTAGTACTAAAATGTTGAATAATTTACAAGTGTTACAGCTTATATGTGTCAAAGGCGTGACATAAACCCAGTGCTGACTTCCTGGATCTTTATTCTTTAAACAGACTATCTCCCTACAGAAATTTCAATAATGTTATATAAATTTTAACAAAATAACAATGAAATGTTAATTTGTATCACCTTTCAAATCTACAATTATAATTACATAGTCATTGGAAAGATTGCCATCTCACCCATTTGTGATTTTATCCATGACTCTCCCTTCCACCCCCCTTTAAATCCAACATGGACTATCTACATAACGTGGTGAAGGATTTTTATTCTTCCATAACTGGTTGATTTCATTTTCAATAGGACAATTCCTGTTCTTTTTTTATTCTACCTCTTATAAGCAAATCTTCACTGGTAATATGTCATAACTATTTTTATAACCATTGTGTTTCTCCTTTTCAGCCTCCTATCATATAATTGTTCAAAGATAGTAGTGTCTAGGGATTCACAACCATATAATATCACAAAGAAAGTATTTTATTTCATCTACACTTTATTTCCTATTTGGTCATAGATTTCATAGGTACAATTTCCCATACTCCCCTTATCTACCTACAATATTAACATTTATATCTAAATCATTTATCCATTTTGGTATGAGATGATGGTTTAGGCCTAGTTTCTGCCAAATCACATAGCAGTTTTCCTAGCAATTTTTATTAACTATTGAATTCTTAATCCCAAAATTGGTAACTTTGGGTTTATCAAATGCTAGATTACTATGGTCATTTACTACTCTGCATTATATCTTCAATTTATTTCCCTGATCCACTGCTCAATTTCTTAGCATTATCAGATTGTTCTAATAATTTGTTGTTATTCAATTATTTTCAATCATGTTCGACTTGTGATCCCATTTGGGATTTTCTTAGCAAAGATACTGAAATAGTTTGCTATTTTCTTGTCTAGGTCATTTTACTGATGAGGAAACTGAGGCAAACAAGGTTACACAATTAATGAATATCTGAGGCCAGATTTGAATTCATGAAGATGAGTCTTCCTGACTCCAGGCTCAGTACTTTACCCATTGTACCTCCTAGCTATTTCATTTTGATAATTACCACTTTGGAATTTACTTTGAAATGTGAAACTTCAAGGTTGCCATCCTTTACATTTTTTCATTGATTTCCTTGATATTCTTGATTTTTTTTGTTCTTCCAGGGAAATTTTGTTATTATTTTTCCTAGTGCTATCAAATAATTCTTTTGGAGTATTCCAGGTATTGTGTATTCTTTGAATTTATTTTGAATGGAATTAACTCTTTTATCTCTTCTCACTAGGTTTTATTAGTTGTATATAGAAATACCAGTCTTTATGTAGGTTTATTTTATACCCTGTAAATTTGATGAAGTTGTAAATTATTTCAACAAAATTTAGTTGCTTTTCTAGGATTCTCTAATCATACATCATATTGCCAGCAAAGAGTGATAATTTTATTTCATCATTTTTATTCCTTTGGTTTATCTTATTTTATTGTCATAGCTAGCAGGTGTAGTACAATATTGAATGAAAGTTGTCATAGGAGAAATCCTTGCTTCAGTCCTGATCTTATTGAAAATGCTTTAAGATTTTTGTTTGTACAAATATTTGCTCTTGGATTTCAATAGATCTTACTATTTACTATTTAAGAGAGGCTCTGTAGACTCCTATGCTTTCTTGTGCTGTTGTTGTTTTTAAATAATGGGTGTTGTATTTTATCAAAGGCTTTCCCTGCATTTATCGATATCATCATAGGCTTTTCATGATTCTTATTGTTATTAATATGTTTAGTTACACTGATAGTTTTCTTTGTTTTTGTTCTTCTTGATTTAGGTATCAAAAATATGTTTGTTTCATAAAAGGAATTTGGTAGGACTTGTATACCGATGTTTTCTAAATATTTTGTATAGCATTGGGATGAATTATTCCTTATGTGTTTGGTAAAATTCACTTGTGAATTCATCTGATTCTGGTAAATACTTTTTAGTATGTTCATTGGTATCTTGATTTTTTAAAGACAAGACTTTTTAAAGTTATTCTATTCTTCTGTTAATCTTAGCAGTTTACATTTTTGTAACTATTCATCCATTTTACTTTTCCCAGTGTTCCTTCTCTGGGTGTAGCTGATTCTGTCCATCATTGATCAATTGGAACTGAATTAGATCTTCTCTTTGTCGAAGATATCCACGTTCATCAGAATTGATCATCATATAGTATTGTTGGTGACATATATAATGATCTCCTGGTCCTACTCTTTTCACTCAGCATCAGTTCATGTAAGTCTCTCCAGGCCTTTCTGAAATCATCCTGTTGGTTATTTCTTACAGAACAATAATATTCCATAATATTCATATACCACAATTTTATTCAGCCATTTTCCATTTGATGGGTATCCACTCAGTTTCCATTTTCTAGGCACTACAAAGAGGGCTGCCACAACATTTTTGTACATATAGGTCCCTTTCCCTTCTTTAAGATTTCCTTGGAATATAAGCCCAGTAGTAACACTGTTGGATCAGAGATTATGCACAGTTTGAAAACTTTTTGAGCATAGTTCCAAATCCATGCCTTTGCTTAAGAAAAGAATGGAGGAAGGCATTCTAGACTTATCAAAGATATTTTGATACTTCTATCCCTCTATGACAACTCAACTTAAAAACTACTTTTTCTAGAAAACCTTTCTTAATTACCCTTGTTAGTAACAACCAGTCCCCAAAGGTTTCATAGAACTTTGTTGTTCCAGTTTATTACTATTTAATGGATCTATTTATCATGTAATAGTATAACCAGTTTATTCTGACTCACAAGAGCTGATGATTAAATTGGGAAATGCTATTTTCTCCTCATATTGTAAACTCCTTGAGAGAAGGGGTTTTGATATACTTATGCCTCAGTTAAATGAACCTTCAATAGTTGCATGCATTTCAATAGTTGCATACACTATTTGTAGTTATAATTATGTAAAAACATGGTCATTGGGTCCAGTCCAAAGAAAATATGCAGTATGAATTAAAATAATACAAATATTTCACTGGATTTATTAGTCCCATCAATTGTGACCTAGCCTGTTTGTTTTTTGCTTTTTTTTGTTGTTGTTGTTGTTGTTTTGCAATTTTAGGTACTTGACAGATATTTGCTGAATTTATTTTAAGGCCCAAAAGACGGTGATAGTTATCTACTTATAATTTAATCCCTGATCAGGGTAGAAGGCAGGATATTGTCCTTATTATTGTTCAATGATGATTATCATTAAAGGCAGAGCTGGAAATGGAAACATCTATCTTGCCTCTCAATCCTATACTCTTTCCACCACCTCCTACCACCTCATCATGGACTGACTTTTTGCCCTCCCATGCAGAGGTAATACTTGTGTACCAAAGAACAGGGAAATTTCTGCTCTAGGAAGAGCTCTAGGATGAAGGGAAGAACTAGAGGGTTCCTCAGGCAATGTCACAATTCAATTCATTTAATTTCAGTAAATATCAGAAGTATAATTAATTAACAGCTTTGTTGCCTGGGAAAAAGGTAGAAGTCACAATCTCATCTCAACTGGCTCAATTAGATTGGATAGAAACTTTAAGGCCTTATTCTTTAGACACCCAGAAGTTGCCACTAAGATATAGTTGGTGGTACTTGAAAGGAAACAAAGAGATAAAGGTGATGAGTGAATACAGCCCCAACAATGAGGGATAGTCAATGAAAAGGCCTAGAGATAGGCTATCTCATGATAGAGATAGGATATCTCATGAGAAAAATAATAAGTAATGTCACTGGACCTTAAAGAACAAGGAGAAAAAGTATTGAGACTGGAAAGATCCAAGGGGCCAGGCTGTGAAGGGATTTAAATGCATTTTATATTTGATCCTGTACGTTACAGGAAGTCACTGGAGTTTATTGAGTAGGGATAGTGACAGTCAGATCAGCACTTTAGGACCACATAAGAGGATAAGGAAATAAGGCTGTATTGGGCAGTTGAGCTGGGAAAGAGGAATTGTTCCATTTGGGACCTTGCCACTTTAATTATTCTTTCTAGCAGGTGTTAAGCTCAGCAGTTTTCAGGTTGAAGAAGAATGACACAGTACTACCAGAAAGCTCTGAATTCTGATGCCCTGAGACAAAATCCTGATTGTTCTGCTTTGATAAATAAAGCATCTACTGTTTGCAAGAAACAATGATATATTAATGTCTCTTGGTAATTTGGGATTCTCATTCAGTTCTGTGAAATAGATTACTTTGCATCTGATAGAGAAAGGGAGTAGTATAGTAGGAAGGAGTAGCCAAATGACCCCCTCAAAATAGACATTGAGCACTGGTCATTTATATAGCTTTTTTGTTTAACCTAGCAGATAGTATACATATAGAAATGGATCATATAGATAAATTGTGTATGTGTGTGTGTCTGTGGCGGGGAGAGAGAGAGAGAGAGAGAGAGAGAGAGAGAGAGAGAGAGAGAGAGAGAGAGAGAGAGAGAGAGAGAGAGAGAGAGAGAGAGGCAGGCATATAGGAAGAACTACTGTATTCCCTAAAGAGTAAGGTCCTATGTACTGCTGTTCTTACTATATTCAAATTTTGGCAGATGGGGCAGGTGGTAATAGAAAGAAGAGCCTGAAGTTAGACTCAAGAGGAAAGCTTTTCTCGGTCCAGTTTTCTTCAACACTTTAGTCACGCCTCTGGTCACAGAGGTGGAAAAAATCAAATGACACATCTCAGAAAGGTAAACAGCCTTTATGAGTAATTAAGAATCTTTCCACCCCCTATCAAAATACATTAAAGGAGTCATTCAGAGGTTGCAAAGCAATTGCTTCTTCTAGTCTCTGAAATTACTTTGCTGTCTTCTGTGTAAGTCCCTCAGACAACATTAGAGAGCCCCAGCTGTTTAATATCCAACCTGCTGATGGGGAAAATTGCTCATCAAACCAACAGAACAGAAGCAAGGTTGGGGGAACAGGAGATGGTTTCAGCCACGAAGGTCTCAGACTAATGACTATGAAGTCAATTGCCCTACATTAAGCAACAAATATGATTAAAGCCCAGAAAAATAGGACCTGTGAGGAAAGGATAAAGTGATCAGTTTGATTTATCTGTGAGAAGAGAAAATCACACTGCAAGACTATGGAAAGTTACTAGTAATGTTTTTTGTTTTGTTTTGTTTTGTTTTGTTCAACAAGGCCAGAACAAAAGGAATAAAACAACATGCTATGGAAGTGGTTTTGATTATGGGGAAACAATGTGGTACAGGATAAAGAATACTTGAGTTAGAGGAGCTGAGTTCAAAATTTCTTTTGATACTTACTATATCTGTGATTTGGGGGAGTTAATCCATATCACTTATCAATTCCTTTGTTTCAAATATAAAATGAGAAGAGTTGGACTAAAAGACGTTAAAGTTTCTTTCAACCTTAAACCTATGAGCTTATGATTTGACCTTAGGAAGAACTGCAATGCCATTTCTTTCAACTAACATTTATCAAGCCTCTAACATGTGCAAAGTTCTGAGAATATTAAACCAAGACCAAAGCTATCCTTGCTGTTATTAAGTTTACACTAAAGACAAGGAATAAAAATAGCATATGTGCAAATAATCATGAAGCAAGATAGTTTAAGAAGAAAAAATACAAACAATTGAAAGGAACAATTGAAGGGAACAGAGAAGGCATTAGGGGAAAATGGTAAATGGAACTGATCCCTGAAGTAAGACTAATTCTGAGAGATAGAGTTGAAAAAAGATGTTTATTCTCACCAGGACTGATGGGGTATGAAATGTCAGAATTATGGAACCAGGACAAAGGGGTATGAAATGTCAGAATTATGGAACAGCTAGGAGTCCATTATAGATGTATTTTAAAGGTTTTAAGCAGAAATAAGATGAAATATGGCTTGAAAGGCATGTAAGAGGTCAGATTGTGGAAGAAATAAACCATCTCCCAATTTCCCCAAGGATATGTGTGCTCATAACTGTTAGGTAATTACACAGAGGGCATTAAAGGAAGACAGCAATGCAATGGAGGATTAAAGGATGTCCTGGTAAGACATAAATAGTGTCTAAGGTGAGCCCTGCTACATATTACAGAAAATTCAAAGTATCTACATGGGTGGTAAGTAACAGGCAGCATTTTCCTAAAAGAACCATTTCAAAATTTCAAAAATTTCAAAAATAGGATTTATAGATATCTTCACTGAAGGTTTCAACACTCATTCCAATTGCAGAGAGAAAATTTTCCCCTTTCAGAATTATGAGTCCTTCCAAATCACTATTGATCAGAGAAATGCAAATTAAGACAAATCTGAGATGTCATTACACACCTGTCAGATTGGCTAAGATGACAGGAAGAAATAACGATGAATGTTGGAGGGGATGTGGGAAAACTCAGACACTGATGCATTGTTGGTGGAGTTGTGAAAGAATCCAACCATTCTGGAGAGCAATCTGGAATTATGCCCAAAAAGTTATCAAACTGTGCATACCCTTTTATCCAGCAGTGCTACTACTGGGCTTATATCCCAAGGAAATATTAAAGAAGGGAAAGGGACCTGTATGTGCCAAAATGTTTGTGGCAGCCCTTTTCATAGTGGCTAGAAGCTGGAAGATGAATGGATGTCCATCAATTGGAGAATGGTTGGGTAAATTATGGTATATGAATGTTATGGAATATTATTGTTATGTAAGAAATGACCAACTGGAGGAATACAGAGAGGCTTGGAGAGACTTACATCAACTGATGCTGAGTGAAACGAGCAGAACTAGGGTATCATTATACACTTCAACAATGATACTGTATGAGGATGTATTCTTATGGAAATGGATATCTTCAACATAGAGAAGAGCTAATCCAATTCCAATTGATCAATGGTGGACAGAATCAGCTACATCCAGAAAAGGAACACTGGGAAATTAGTGTAAACTGTGAGCATTGGGTTTTGTTTTTGTTTTTGTTTTTGTTTTTGTTTTTGTTTTGCTTTGTTTTGTTTCTCTTCCCAGATTATTTTTACCTTGCGAATACAATCCTTCCTTTGCAACAACAACAACAAAATTTGGTTCTACACATATATATTATACCTAGGATATACTATAAGATATTTAATATGTATGGGAATGCCTGCCATCTAGGGGAGGGGGTGGAGGGAAGAAGGGGAAAAACTCGGAACAGAAGGGAGTACAAGGGATAATGTTGTAAAAAAAATTTACCTATGCATATGTACTGTCAAAGAAAATGTTATAATTATAAAAATTAATAAAAAAAGAATTATGAGTCCAAAGAAGCTTATTCTCCATACTATTCTGAGAGTAAAGGGATAATATTGTACTCATTTGGGAAATGGGTTCTGAGATTGCTTTTCTTTGCTTAATAATATTCATCTCTGCCCTGGTTAAATGCCTTATTGTTTCAATACCATTTCTTTTTTGGACATTTAATGAGCTAGATCCTGAGTTAAGACAGATCAAGAAAATGCATCATGAACGAATCCCAAGTTGAAAAGTGTTTAGAGTTTGGACCATAAACTACATTGACTATGTTCAACCTTTTCACTGGAGGTTTGTAAAAAAAGAAAACAGTTCTAAATATACTAAATATTTATATTTAATATAAATATTGTATTGCATTTACATTATATATACATGTTTATACATATTTATATATTTTATTATACATTATATTGCATATTATATATTTGTATTATATATAAATAGTTAATAAAATTGAATTGAGGACAGTCAGTAGCCGTCAGACAGGACAGAAAGGTGGCAATTATATATCCCAAAATCTGTTCAGAGCTTGTAAGCTTTCATTGTGGGTCTCATTAACCAGTTTCATTTCCTAATAACTCATCATATAAGAAGCTGGAAAGAAATTGCATTCCCAAAAGCCAGTTAGTGAGTAGCATGATCAATTAATAAGTTGTAGTTTGTAATTTTTAGCTGTCATGACATTCCTGCTCTCAATAATCATAGTTTTACTTAACTGGCTATTAGAAAACCTAAATGTTATTTGTATAGTCTTACAGAATTTCATTTTTATCTTATCAGCATTTTAACATGGTAAGGGACCGTAGAGATAAAAAAAAAAAAATAGCTGACTCTTTATCCAAAGAATAGCTGTTGCAGCTTTTGACAGCATCCTTTCCACATAATCAAATATAATGCAATAACTCCTCTAACTACTGATTTCCTTGGGACTGCTAATTATCATGGATTCAGTGAGGGTGTCTAGGGTAATTGGAATTATGCAAATATGATTTGATGCCTCCCCTATTCTGGTGCACACTCTGGTCTTAGATATACATAGACCAGAAATCAGAGTAAAGTATCAAATTGAGAGAATAAATAATAAAGTGGCTTACAGAAAAATACATGGCCCCCAGAATCCCCCTGTACCTATACAACATGTGTTATGCCCAGGGGGATTCTGGTTAAGCTTAAAGAGTAAAGCCTTTGTACCTATACAAAATATAAAAATCCACATTAATGCCATATCTGAAAATATATTCTTCCATCAAGAGTAACTTCTTGATGAAATGAGGATGAATAGCCATTATTATTACATTAAGGATGACATATTGAGTGGGAGAATTTTAAAATGTTCATTTAATCATGGCTATTTATGCATCTGAGACACACTTTTGAATTTCTCTTTTAAGAACAAGATATGTAGACAAATATGAGAAACAATAAACAAATAAAACTAATAAATACAAAAAAATGCAAAGAGAACAGACTCAAGTCTAAGAAAAACTTGCACATTCACAATTCTCTACTAATCTTAAGAGACAGCAAGAAAAGGATAGAATAGCATAATGAAGCAGCAATGGAAAACCAAGGGTTCATGGAAGGGAAAAGACTAGAATTGAAGTTTCTGGAGTAGTCCTCCTGGATCTTGGGATGATGTTTCCATACAATTCCAAGTTCTCAATTCAAATTTCTGAAAAGACGCATTCCTATTGAGTTCCCGTACCAAGCAGAGGAGGTCTAGGACAACGGTCTCTGCCACTATCATGACCTTTCCCTATATTTTACCCCCTTAAATTCAATCTGCTCTTCTGGATTCATTTGGTGCTTCCAGAAAAAAAAATCAAGCAGTAAACAAATTGGTTCCATATTCAATTGAATCAGTGAGTGGATCTTGGCACATGAGCTCCCACCACTATGATTTATAAGATCAATTCCATAAAGGAACTCTACAGAACAATAAGTCCAGGGAGGAAGAAGATCCAAAGTATCACAAATTTGAGGCCACATGAAATTTCCTTCTTTTTCTCTGATTTTTTTTAAAGTGACATCAGCATCCCTACTGAACATGCTTGAGTAATGTTTCCTTCTGTTGATTTACTATTGTCACCAGTCTTAAGATTATCTGGTCCATTTCTCTGATTTTTCAAATGACAAAATAGATCTCACAAAATAATAAGTAAATAGAGCTCAGATTTAAACATTGTCCTCTGACTCCAGATCCAGACTTATTTCACTACCCTTGATATAAATACCCATTGATACATCTGAGAGAAAGTATGAATGTTTTAAAAGGGTCTTACCTATTTTACTATCTAAGAAGGCAAAATAAAATACACTTTCTTTCAGAAGATGGCATCAGAATCTAATATGAGAAAACTAATGCAGGCTGTAAATATTAAGCTGTTCTGAATTTTGAAAGAAAATAAGGAATCCGAGAGTCAAGATTGAAGAGCTAATACACTCCTAACCTGGGAAAGAATCCTTATTAATACTATAAGGCAGGAACTGGATGTTGTTGAGTTTCAGAAGCTGGTAAATAGTATAATTTGGTGAAAATGTTGAATCCATGAAAGAATATGCTGGAAACGTAAGTTGGAACCAAAGTAAGTAGCTTTTTTTCCTGTCTAAGAAGCAACAAGGAGCCACAAATGATTTAAGATCAGAGAAGAGATCTATCATACATGTGACCTAAGATTATTTTAGTAGTAGTTGAGAGCTAGCCTTCAAAGAATAGAAAAATTGGATGCAGGATTATCTTTCACCATTAAAATGTAAGCCCCCTGATGATAAGGGATACCTGGCTTGCATGTATTTAGTTTTCAGCGACAAACAAAGTTCCTGCATTTAAGAAATGTTCTGTCTGTCCATTTATGTACATATCTGTTTATCAAAATATGATATGTAAGAGAAGAGAACAGATGAGATATTTGAAGAGGGGTTAGGAAAGTATGATTTTAATTACGTAGTCAGAACATAGGAAGAAGAATATTCAAGTTATTAGGGATGGCCAGATTCAGAATTGATAGATGGAGTTTCAGGAAAAGCTAGGAGACCGTGTCATCAAATCAAAGAACATATTTTAGAGAATAAGTTATAAGAATTTATAATGTTAGGAGGAAGCTATGTTATAGAGGACTTTTGATGCCAAATGGAGGATTTTATATTTGTACCTAGAGGCAACAGGAAATCACTAGAGTTCACTGAGTAGGAAGGTAACATAATGGCGCATATTTTAGGAAAATAACTTCCAGTGGTTGAATAGAGAATGGATTACAGTGGAGTAGTATGTAGGCAAGCAGGTTATTGCAATAATCTAGGCCTGAAGTGATAGGACTTGTCCTAGAGTGGTGGCAGTGTCAGAAGAGAGAAATGGATATATATAAATATGGTAAAAGATTAGAGATTGGGAGATAAGAGATAATGAGGAATCTAGGGTGACTGAGAGGCTTCTACGCAGGGAAGGTAGGAGGAGGAAAAGATTTAAGGAGAAATATCATAAGTTCTATTTTGGAATATTGAATTTAAGATGTCAACTAGACATCCAATTCAAGATATTTGAGAGATATTTGGAGGTGTGAGAATGGAGGTCATCCAAGAGACTGGTACAAGGATAGTTAGTTTTGAGAATTATCAACAAAAGGATAGTAATTAAATCTATGGGAGCTGCTGAGATTACCACGTAAAATAATATTGAGGAAGAAGAGAAGGTCCAGTACTGAACCATGTAGGACATCTACAGTAAGAGGGGAGAATGATTAAAAGAGGAAGGCCTAGCAAAGAGAAAGAGGAAGAATTTTCAAATAGTGTCAATTGGGTCTGCATTAGCCTCTGAACTGTAAATGGTTAGAGCTAGTAAATAGCCTAATTTGATAGGAATAGTGAATCCATGAAAGAACAAGCTGAAAAGGTAAGCTGAACTAGATTAATAGTTTGTATTTTGCACAAGAGGCAACAACATGCCACAAATGATTTGGGATCAGAGAACATACTAGAGACAGGAGAGTAAGGGATCAAACAGAAGTTTAATAATTTTAGATTGAGGAAAATGTTTGCAAGTGGAAACCCCACCTCCCAAGAACAAGGCCTTAATATGCTGGGGCAGAGACAGGACTAATATACATAAAAAAACTACAAGTGAGCTGGACCATGACACAATCATTCTTAGGTGTTCATTAGGAGTTCCTATAACAGGCTGATGTATGAACAATGCAGGCATTACTGGGTCCTTTGGGAATGGTATCTAGATTGATTGTCTCAAGTCTTAAGTGTCATTGATTATTGGTGTAGTATAGAACCAAAGTTAGCATGGTGAGAATAAGAATGTAATTTCTGGTTTGGTTCACTTGGCAGTTAGATGAAGCAGGTATTGTGAGCATGTCAAGAGATATGATGGCTCTCAGGTGCCAGGGAAATAGAGGGAGTTCCCTCAGTGAACATCAGGCATGCTGTTTAAAACAGCATAGATTTTTCCAGAGTGTAACATTCTTCTCTAAATTGTAGTGTTCGCTGGGAGCAGGTTTCTTGGAGGGCTTCTGGAGGCAGCCTTAGTTTCAGTTCAGTTCAATAATTCAAAATGCAGCCAGGAGTTAAAGTCCAGATTCTTTATTTTTTTCCTTCAAAGTCTTATCTCTTTTCCTGGGCCCAGTTAGCTTTCTTAGAGGCCTATCTCTCTCTTTGATTCCGAGAGCTCTCTCTGAACATCTCCATCCAGTACAAAGGTGGAAGTTGGAATGAATCTTTTCTGACTCCAAGAGTGGGATTGTGGGCTTCTGACTTGTGAATCTCCTGAAGTCCAAGGGTGAGCTTGTCCTTTAGTGGGCTTTAGAGAGCATATATAAAGAGGAATATGCTCTCTAAAGGTGTGAATTTGTGAACTAATGTGTGAACTCCTTTAAAGGTGTGAACTAAGTACATAAGCATTAGCACTTTGTTTCAAGTTCTGGCCCATAACATCTGCTTTCTTTTGATTTAGAACATAAGGTGTTCATGACCTCCCTGACTTCTCAAGGAGGTGAGAACCCCCCAAAAGAGATTACGCCTTAACTGACTGCTCAAAAAATGAGTGAAAACCCCATAAAAAGAAGGTGATCATGCCCTCCCTGACTTCTCAGCAAGGGAGATGAAAACACCAAAGGAAATGGGAAATCAAATCAGATTAGCGGGTTTCTGAAAGGGGTCACTCTTAAAACAGGTATACATAAATCCATCAATATGGGAGGTGCTTACTTGAAAAAAAATAGAGAAAGAGAAGATCAATGAATTGGGCTTGCAACTTAAAAATTGAGAAAAAGATCAAATTAAAAATCCCCAATCAAATACTAAACTTGAAATTCTAAATTTAAAATGAGAAATTAATAATATTGAAAGTAAAAATATTATTGAACTAATAAATAAAACTAAGAGTGTGTTTTATGAAACAAACAATAAAATAGATAAACTTTTGGTAAATTTGATTAGAAAGAGGAGAGAGGAAAATCAAATTGTTAGTCTTAAAAATGAAATGGGAGAACTTTCCACTAATGAAGAGGAAATTAGAGAAATAATGAGTTACTTTGCCCAACTTTATGCCAATAAATTTGATGACCTATGTGAAATGGATGACTACCTCCAAAAATGTAGGCTTTCCAGATTAACAGAGGAGGAAGTAAATTGCTTAAATAGTCCCATTTCAGAAAAAGAAATAAAACAAGCTATTAATCAACTCCTAAGAAAAAATCTCCAGGACCAGATGGATTTACATGTGAATTCTACCAAACATTCAAAGAACAATTAGCTCCAATATTATATAAACTATTTGAAAAAATAGGGAATGAAGGAGTCCTATCAAATTCCTTTTATGACACAGAGATCTTAAAGAAGGAAAAGGGACCTGTATGGGCAAGAATGTTTGTGGCAGCCCTCTTTGTAGTGGCCAGAAATTGGAAACTACGTGGATGCCCATCAACTAGAGATTGGCTGAATAAATTGTGGTACACGAATATTATGGAATATTAATGTTCTGTAAGAAATGAACAGGATGATTTCAGAAAGGCCTGGAGAG
Organism: Sminthopsis crassicaudata; assembly: GCF_048593235.1. NCBI lineage: Eukaryota > Metazoa > Chordata > Mammalia > Dasyuromorphia > Dasyuridae > Sminthopsis > Sminthopsis crassicaudata. The sequence continues at coordinate 309,653,068 of NC_133620.1, read as the reverse complement.
ACTTGCATGAACTGATGCTGAGTGAAATGAGTAGGACCAGCAGATCATTATACACTTCAACAACAATACTGTATGAGGATGTATTCTAATGGACGTGGATATCTTCGACAAAGAGAAGATCTAATTCAGTTCCAATTGATCAATGATGGACAGAATCAGCTACACCCAGAGAAGGAACACTGGGAAATGAGTGTAAACTGTGTGCACTTCTGTTTTACCTTCTGAATCCATTTCTTCTTGTGCAACAAGAAATTCAGTTCTGCACACATATATTTTATCTAAGATATACTATGACATATTTAACATGTATAATACTGCCTGCCATCTAAGGTAAGGGGTGGAGGGAAGGAAGGGAAAAATCAGAAAAGAAGTGAGTGCAAAGGATAATGTTGTAAAAAGTTACCCATCCATACGTACTATCAAAAATAGTTATAATTATAAAATTAAAAAATAGCATTAGTCAAATGATGAGCTCAAAAACCAGATTGCATTAAATTAAAATGAGTAGACAGAAAAATGTAATTCAGGATCAAATGAATATGAGGATGCAGGAGAATCCTACATATTCATAGGCAATATGGAAAGAATCAGAAAATACTGAGAAATCGAAGGTACAGAATAGGGGAGATGAACAAGCTAGTAAAATAAGAGATACCATTCAAGGGAGGTGGTTGGGGAAAATGATGTAGGGAGCTTGACAGCAATGTAGGAAGAATTTAAAATGTGATACTAACTATTCAAGAAGAATAAAAAAAATCATTCTAAAGTGAGGAGGCAGTTATAGTTTGATAGCATGAATTTACAATGAACTCATTTAGAAGTAGAATGATTTTTTTAGCCATATAAATTGAAACAGCAGAAGGATTAATCTTTCTTGCCTTAAAGAAGTTAAGTGGTGGGGATGACAAAAAGCTAAGGAATGTCAGAGCATCTTCATTTTTAGGACAATGAGACATAGGATTCAAAGATGGAGGACAGTGTATAGTTGAAGTGATTGATAATGTAGTAAAGAGTGGAAAGTAAGATCAGAACAATGGTAATGGGACTGCAAATCTCATTGCAGATGAAGCATAGGTTTAGAAGAGATTAAGTTGACAAAAAAAATACAGAGATTTTCAGAATTTAAGATTATAGAGATGGAATGGGTATAGATGAAGTTAATTAAAATGTGATCCTGTAAGTGTCTGAAGTGAAGTAAAGATATAAGTAGTGGTGATAAGTGTTAAACTAGCTAGCTGAGAGTAGAAAGATGGGGAATATGTACAGGGCACACTTTTAAGTTTAATATTTATTATTAAAAATTTCTCCATCGCTTATTAAGTCTAGACAATTACCAAAACAATTACTCAAGCCTCAGTTTGTAGCATTTATCTATTTCAAAGGTAGTGTTCAGTGTTGGTATAGTGGATAGAGCACTAAGCCTGGAGTCAAAAAGATTCACCTTTGTGAGTTCAAATCTGGCTTCAGACACTAGCTGGGTGGCTACAGAAGTCACAACTTTATTTGCCTCAGTTCCTAATCTATAAAGTGAAGAAAGAAATGGCAAACCGCTCCAGTATCTCTGCTGAGAAAACACCAAATAGTGTCACAAAGAATTGGATACAATTGAAATGACTGAAGAACAAAAAATTTCCAAGGTGTAAATGCTCACAATAAAAAATTGACATCTGCCCTCAGGAGCCAACAAGACCTAACTTTAGCTCATGGTGTAGGTTGTATGAACTAAGAAGTTTGAGTGACTAGAAAGTCATAGCTTTTGAAGTAAACATATATTTGATAGTCTGTACACTGAAGGAACCAAATTAGTAGTAGTATGATAGTACTTAACTCCTCTGGTTGTTGTGGGGAATAAATAAGAACACTTTGCAAACATTAAGTGCCATACAAATACCAGCTATGAGGCAGATAAGTCCCACAATAGAAAAAGTACAGGGTCTGAATCAGGAATACCTGAATGTAAATATCGATTTGATTACCAGCTTGTATGATTAAATTACTGTTTGCTTTAGTTTCTTCAGGTCTAAAATGGTGATAAAATGGTGCTTATCTTCCATGGTTGTTGTGAGAAGCAAATGAAATTATATGTGTTTTTTTAACTCAACTTTTGTAGTATTTTATTCTTTATAAAATGTATTTACAGACAATTCCATTAATATTTATCAAACAGAACTAGGTGACACAGGGAGGAGGAGTTAATTGGAGAGTTTTCTGAATGATAGAATTTTCTCTCTATTATAGGACTATGTCAAACTAATTGATGTTTGAACTTTCTTTCTTTTACTATGAACTCTGGGAACTTCAGACATTTTCTAGGAAGCTGAGCTGTCTCTGAGACATAATAGCTGAGAGTTGGTAACTTTCCTAGAAACTGACAGCCCCCTATCTGACTATAACTTTCTCCTCTTGGTCATTGTGTGGCCCAGAGTTCTTAAATATTTCAAAGTTCTTTTTTCTCCATAATGCTGTAATTGATGGATATGATTTCATGATTTCTTAAAGATCATGGTATCTTTGAGATAGGGTATCACAGAAAGAAAGACAGAATTTTTCCAATTTTCAGCAAATTCTTCTTGTCCCCACCTATAACTTGTTCTGAAAAATTTCCAAATAAAGCTTATGTCTAGGTTTTCACAGGTTTTCACAATAGCCTAAAACAGATAATACAATTTTATATATACAGTGAGTCCTATTTTCTTTCTTTTTTTTAATTAAAGCTTTTTTTTATTCACAAAGCATATGCATGGGTAATTTTTCCAACATTGACCCCTACATAAATCCCTACCATAAAATTTCCCCATCCCCTTCCCAACCTGGCAAGCAGTCCAGTACATGCCAAATATGCCAAAATACATGCCAGATCCAATATCTGTATGCATATTCACTCAATCATCCAGTTGCACAAGAAAAATCAGATCAAGAAGGAAAAAAAAAAAGAAACAAAATGCAAGCAAATAATAGCAAAGAGTGAGAATGCTATGCTGTATTCCACCCTCTGTTCCCATGGTTTTCTCTCTGGGTGTAGATGGTTCTCTTCATCACTGCACAAGTGGAACTGTCCGAATCATCTCAATGTAGAAGAAAGCTATATCTGACAGAACTGATTATCATATAGTCTTGTTGTTGCTGGAAATAATGGCCACCTGGTTCTGCTCTTTCACTTTGCATCAGTTCATGTAGGTCTCTCCAAACCTCTCTGAAATCATCTTGCTGGTCGTTTCTTATAGAACAATAGTATTCCATAGCATTCATATATCATAATTTATTCAGCCATTCTCTAATTGATGGGTATCCACTCAGTTTCCAGTTCCTTGCATCTACAAAAAGGGCTGCACAAACATTTTTGCACATGCAGGTCCCTTTCCCTCTTTTAAGATCTCTTTGGGATATAATCCCAATAGAAACACTGCTGGATCAAAGGATATGCACAGTTTGACAACTTTTTGAGCATAGTTCCAAACTATTCTCCAAAATGGTTGTATCCATTCACAGTTCCACCAACAATGTATCAGTGTCCCAGTTTTTCTACATCCCCTCCAAGATTCATCATTAACTTTTCCTGTCATCTTAGCCAAACTGACAGATGTATAGTGATAACTCAGATTTGTCTTGATTTGCATTTCTCTGATCAACAGTGATTAGAGCACCTTTTCTTGTGGCTAGAAATAGTTTCAATTTCTTCATCTGAAAATTGTCTGTTCATATGCTTTGACCATTTATCAATTGGAGAATGGCTTGAACTATTATAAATTTGAGTCAATTCTCTATATATTTTAGAAATGAGGCCTTTATCAGATCCTTTGGATGTAAAAATGTTTTCCCAGTTTACTGCTTCCCTTCTAATCTTGTCTGCATTAGTGTCATTTGTACAAAAACTTTTTTTAAATTAATTTTATAATTATAACATTTTTGACAGTACATATGCATACGTAATTTTTTACATTATCCCTTGTACTCCCTTCTGTTCTGATTTTTTCCCCTCCTTCCCTCCACACCCTTCCCTAGATGGCAAGCATTCCCATACATATTAAATATGTTATAGTATATCCTAAGTACAATACATATGTGCAGAACCAAATGTTGTTGTTGTTGTTGCAAAGGAAGAATTGGATTCGGAAAGGTAAAAATAAACTGGAGAGAAAAATAAAAAATGCTAACAGTTTATACTCATGTCCCAGTGTTCCTTTTCTGGGTGTAGCTGATTCTGCCCATAATTAATCAATTGGAATTGGATTAGCACTGCTCTATGTTGAAGATATCCACTTCCATCAGAATACATCCCCATACAGTATCATTGTTAAAGTGGATAATGATCTCCTGGTTGTGCTCATTTCACTCAGCATCAGTTGATGTAAGTCTCTCCAAGCCTCTCTGTATTCATCCTGCTGGTCATTTCTTACAGAGCAATAATATTCCATAACATTCATATACCATAATTTACCTAATCATTCTCCACTTGATGGAATCCGATCTTTTTTCTAGTTTCTAGCCACTACAAAAAGGACTGCCAGAAACATTTTGGCACATACAAGTCCGTTTCCCTTCTTTAGTATTTCCTTGGGATATAAGCCCAGTAGTAGCACTGCTGGGTAAAAGGGTATGCACATTTTGATAACTTTTTGAGCATAATTCCAGATTGCTATCCAGAATGGTTGTATTCTTTCACAACTCCACCAACAATGCCTCAGTGTCCCAGTTTTCCCACATCCCCTCCAACATGCATCATTATTTGTTCCTGTCATCTTAGCCAATCTGACAAGTATGTAGTGGTATTTATTTGTCTTAATTTGCATTTCTCTGATCAATAGTGATTTGGAACACTCTTTCATATCAGTGGAAATAGTTTCAATTTAATCATCTGAAAATTGTTCATATCCTTTGACCATTTATCAATTGGAGAATGGCTTGATTTCTTATAAATTAGAGTCAATTATTTGTATATTTTGGAGATGAGGCCTTTATCAGAACCTTTAACTGTAAAAATGTTTTCCCAATTTGTTACTTTCCTTCTAATCTTGCTTGCATTAGTTTTGTTTGTAAAAAAAAAAAAAAAAGCTTTTTAATTTGATGTAATCAAAATTTTCTATTTTGTGATCAATAATGGTCTCTAGTTCTCCTTTGGTCATAAATTCCTTCCTCCTCCACAAGTCTGAGAGGTAAACTATCCTATGTTCTTCTAATTTATTTATGATCTTATTCTTTATGCCTAAATCATGGACCCATTTTGATCTTATCTTAGTATGTGGTGTTAGGTGTGGGTCCATGCCTAATTTCTGCCATACTAATTTCCAGTTTTCCCAGCAGTTTTTGTCAAATAATGAATTCTTATCCCAAAAGTTGGCATCTTTGGGTTTCTCAAACACTAGATTGCTATTTTTATTCCCTATCTTGCCCTGTGAACCTAACCTATGCCACTGATCAACTAGTCTATTTCTTAGCCAATACCAAATGGTTCTGGTGACTGATGCTTTATAATATAGTTCTACATCAAGTACAGCTAGGCCACTTTCATTTGATTTTTTTTTTCATTACTTCCCTTGTAATTCTTGACCTTTTGTTCTTCCATATGAATTTTGTTGTTATTTTTTCTAGGTCATTAAAATATTTTCTTAGGAGTCTGATTGGCATAGCACTAAATAAATAGATTAGTTTAGGAAGTATTGTCATATTCATTATATTCGCTCAGCCTATCCAAGAGCACATAATGTCTTTCCAATTATTTAAATCTGACTTTATTTTTGTGGCAAGTGTTTTGTGATTTTGCTCATATAATTCCTGACTCTCCTTTGGTAGATATTTTTATACTATCGACTATTATTTTGAATGGAATTTCTCTTTGTATCTCTTGCTGTTGGATTGTGTTGGTAATGTATAAAAATGCTGAGGATTTATGGGGATTTATTTTGGATCCTGCAACTTTGCTAAAGTTCTGAATTATTTCTAGTAGCTTTTTAGCAGATTCTTTGGGGTTCTCTAAGCATACGATCATATCATCTGCAAAGAGTGATAGTTTGATTTCCTCATTACCTACTCTAATTCCTTGAATGTCTTTCTTGGCTCTTATTGACGAGGCTAGAGTTTCTAGTACAATATTGAATAGTAATGGTGATAGTGGGCAAACTTGTTTCACTCCTGATCTTACGGGAAAGGTTCCAGTTTATCATCATTACATATGATGTTTACCGATGGTTTTAAATATTTACTCATTATTTTAAGGAATAGTTCATTTATTCCTATACTCTCAAGTGTTTTTAGTAGGAATGGATGTTGGATTTTATCAAATGCTTTTTCTGCATCTATTGAGATGATCATATGGTTTTTGTTAATTTGGTTATTGATATAGTCAATTATGCTAATAGTTTCCTAATATTGAACCAGCCCTGCATTCCTGTATAAATCCCACTTGGTTATAGTGTATTATCCTGGGGTTGATTTTCTGTAGTCTCTTTGCTAATATTTTATTTAAGATTTTAGCATCAATATTCATTAGGGAGATTGGTCTATAATTTTCTTTCTCAGTTTTCAACCTACCTGGTTTAGGTATCAGTCTGTGTCATAAAAGGAATTTGGTAGGACTCCTTCAATTCCTATTTTTAAAAATAGTTTATATAGCATTGGAATTAGTTGTTCTTTAAATGTTTGGTAGAATTCACATGTAAATCCATTTGGTCCTGGGGATTTCTTCTTAGGGAGTTGCTTAATAACTTGTTTTATTTCTTTTTCTGTAATGGGACTATTTAGACTATTTACTTCTTCCTCTGTTAATCTGGGCAAGCTATATTTTTGAAGGCATTCTTCCATTTCATTTAAGTTATAGAATTTATTGGCATAAAGTTGAGCAAAGTAGCTCCTAACTATTGTTCTAATTTCCTCTTCATTAGTGGTGAATTCTCCCTTTTCATTTTCAAGACTAACAATTTGCTTTTTCTCTTTCCTTTTTTTAATCAGTTTTACTAAGGGTTTGTCTATTTTGTTGGTTTTTTCATAGAACCAACTGTTAGTTTTATTAATTAATTCAATAGTTTTTTTTTTTTTACTTTCAATTTTATTAATCTCACCTTTTATTTTTAGAATTTAAAGTTTCATATTTTTCTGGGGGTTTTTAATTTGTTCCTTTTCTAGCATTTTTAACTATAAGCCCAATTTGTTGACCTTCTCTTTCTCTATTTTATGCAAGTAGGCCTGTGGAGATATAAAATTTCCCCTTATTACCACTTTGGCTGCATCCCACACATTTTGGTATGACATCTCATTATTGTCATTTTTTTGGGTGAAATGATTAATTGTGTCTATGATTTCCTGTTTCATCCAATCATTTTTTAAAATATGAGATTATTTAGTTTCCAATAATTTTTGGTCTTTTTTCCCTGCCTTTTTATTGAATATAATTTTCTTTGCATCATGATCTGAAAAGGATGCATTTATTATTTCTGCCTTACTGCATTTGAGTTTGAGGTTTTTATGTCCTAATATATGGTCAGTTTTGTATAGGTTCCATGAACTGCTGAGAAGAAAGTGTGCTTCTTTCTGTCTCCATTTAGTTTTCTCCAAAGATCTATCATATCAAATTTTTCTAGTATTCTATTTACCTCTTTGACTTCTTTCTTATTTATTTTGTGATTTGATTTATCTAATTCTGAGAGCAAGGTTGAGATCTCCCACTATTATAGTTTTGCTGTCTATTTCTTTTTGCAGCTGTCTTAATTTCTCTTTTAAGAATTTAGATGCTGCACCACTTGGTGTGTATATGTTTAATATTGATACTGCTTCATTATCTATGCTACCCTTTAGCAGGATATAATACCCTTCCTTATCTCTTTAAATTAGATCAATTTTTGTTTTTGCTTGATCTGAGATGAGGATGGCTACCCCTGCTTTTTTGGCTTCACCTGAAGCATAGTACTTTTATTCTGAATGTATCACCCTGCTTCAAGTGTGTTTCCTGTAAACAACATATAGTAGGATTCTGTTTTTTAATCCAGTCTGCTAACTGCTTCCTCTTTATGGAGGAGTTTACCCCATTCACATTTATGGTTAGAATGACTAATTCTATATTGCTTGCTATCCTGTTAACCTCTGCTTATGCTTTTCTCCTTTCCTTCCCTCTTATCCCCCTCCCCAGTATGTACAAAAACTTTTTAACCTAATATTATCAAATTTATCTATTTTGTGATCAATAATGATTTCTAGTTCTTCTTGGTCACAACAATTCAGTCACAAATTCCTTCCTCCTCCACAAATCTGAGAGATAACTATCCTATGTTCTCCTAATTTGTTTTTAGTATCATTTTTATGTCTAATCATAAGCCCATTTTGACCTTATCTTGGTATAAGGTTTTAGGTGTTGGTCTATGCCTACTTTCTGCCATGCCGGTTTCCAATTTTCCCAGTAGTTTTTGTCAAGTAGTGAATTCTTATCCAAAAAGGTAGGGCTTTTTGTTTTATCAAATATTTGATTGTTACAGTCATTGGCTATTTTGCTCTGTGAGCCTAACTGATCTATTTCTTAGCTAGTACCAAATGGTTTTGATGACTACTACTTTGTAATATAGTTTTAGATCTGTTACAGCTAGGCCACATTCATTTGATTTTTTTTTCATTAGTTCCTTTGAAAGCCTTAACATTTTGTTCTTCCAGATGAATTTTGTTGTTATTTTTTCTAGATCATTTAAATAGTTTTTTGGGAGTCTTATTGGTATAGCACTAAATAAATAGATTAATTTAGGTAGTATTGTCATTTTTATTATATTTGCTTGATATATCTAAGAGCACCTTGTTCTAAAGAACAATTCTTCATATACCTGAAGATAGTGATCATGTTCCTCTTAACTCTGTCTTCTCTTGGTTAAAAGTTCTCAGTTCCTTTAATTAATCCTTATATTCCATGACTTTCCTCTCCTTTACATAAGCTTCAATCCAATGACCCTAGCCCACTTGTTTAAAATTAACTCCTGAGTGTAGCATTTTTGCTGGCTGTCCTTGATGCCTAGAAGTCTCTCCACTCCAGTTTTGGCTCTTATTCCAAAGAAGAAGTCTGATTTTTTTTTCTTTTTCTTGTATGGATTGTTTACAATTCCTTATTGTAAAATCTGGATTAAATATTTAGTCATAGATTCTCTGTCATCTGCTAGCTTTCATTTATCATCTGCAATTTCCCTCCACAAAACTCTCAAAAAAAATTCCCATTTAATTTCTTATACTTATCCGCAATATATTGAAACTACAATAGGTAAAGTAGCAATGGAGGAAAAGATAATTGTTCTTATACTTCCTGCTTTGAGGAGATGTGATGAGAAAAGCCCAAAGCATTTTTAAATTCATAATGAGATGAATTTAATCTTGAAGCAGACATTAATAGGTGAAACCTGAGCTTGATGGTGAGAAATAGTATAATGAGATAATAAACTGTAGTCAGCCTGTTTCTCCTGTGACACCAAAAGATGATCTCTGACTCAGTAAAGTGCTCTTCCCTTCCTTTTCAAGTTCTGGCCTCAGTTCCTTCTCTCAAACTGTTTCCTCCAACTTTTACTGCACAAATCCCTTCCAATTTTTTTTTAAATAGAAAATTTATGCTTTTCCTTTCCCTCTTGCCTATTCCATCATTACTATCCAGATACATTCAAAATGGGTCACATTCCAGTGTTTTTGAGAAGGCATAATAGAATTTGTGGCAAGGAAGCCTGCCTCCATGATGAGGAATCAGTTTAAATAAGGTCTACTTGCCTTCTGCTCCCTGAGAGCAATATCCTATGAAAACAGAAGACTCATTAATAGGCAAGGCTATCCTCATAGATCATTCTGCACTGTATATTTTATTAAATTGTGGCAAACACAAACAATATTTACAAATCATTTCTCTTATTTAACAACTGCCACTGACAAATGTTCTGCTACATGGAAGTGTAGAGAAGATCTCAATCTTCTTTCCCATTGCTCCAAGGGATCCTCCAGAATCATTAATTCAAGCATTTAGTAGATATTTTTGAACACATATGATGTGCCTGGTATTGCTTTAGATACCTTGGAGGATAAAAGAGAAGTAATTAATTCTACCTTTGTTATAAAGGAGCACTGGACTGCAAAGCAGGAGTACTAGGTACTAGTTAGAGATTGATACTTTAAATCCTATTTTCTCAGATGTCTTATCTCCCATGTCCTATTCATCCCCTCAAACTCAGTTACACATGATGAAAGTTATATTCTTGATTACCCTCACTTCATGATAGGAACTCCGAAGATTAACTATCCAGTCATAAGCTCCAAACATTCAATTTCTCTCTACAAAACTAGTTTCAACCTTGGCCAGGTTTCTTCCTCACCTAAAGTTAATATTTTTTTCTTGACTGCAACCTGTAATCCCTCTATTCCTCAAATTCCTCAATACTTTTTAAGGCCACCATTCCTCCTCTAAATACAACATTTAGTAAACTAGTTCATTTCCAAAGTAGCCTCTCTCCCAAATCACTTTGTTCTTTATTACTGAGGCCTTGTCAAACTCCAATTCTGGATTGCTCTCATGATACATATCCTACACATCTACTTATATGCTACTGAATAGGATTGGAAGAAATCACATAACAGTATTGATTGGGCACATTACAAATTAATATTACTTAAATTAAACTGATAGATTCAGTCCAGTCCAATAGCATGGCAATTATTTTTACTCATACATAATTTATTTTCCATTCCACTTAACTACAATTGTCTCTTTCCAAAGATCCATCTTCTATGTAACAGCCAAAATCATATTATTAAACCACAAGTCTGACCATGTCTTCTTTAAAAAAAAAATCAACTAGCTCCCTATTATCCCTAGAATAAAATATAAATTCCTCTGTTTATCATTTAAATTCCTTTACAATGTAGCTCCAGACTACCTTTCCAGTACCATTATACATTAAACCTTTTCAATACTCTGAGATGCAAATTCTCTCTTCTCATTTCAAGTTTCCTAGAACACTCCTTTCCCTCACACTCTTAGATAACTACTATGTCCTATACTTTACCTAGAGAATTAAGGTCATTTAGCTTAGTGCTTCCCCTTTTCTTCTCATAACCCCATTTCTTCCAACCCCAACCAATTCCTATGCTTTTACTATTTCCCCCATTCCCTTCTGTCTTCTCCAACAGAATTTTCTAGCTCTCTTCTTCCTTCTCCCACTTGATCTTCAATCTCACTCAGTTTACCATTTCCTTCATGGCAGCCTATACATATGGCCAAGTTTTCCCCACCTTCACCCATGAAAACTATTATTATTATTATTATTATTATCATTATCATTATTATTATTATTATCATTATCATTATTATTATTATAGCTTTTCATTTACAAGATATATGCATGGATAATTATTAGCATTGATAATTGCAAAACCTTTTGTTCCAACTTTTTCCTTCCTTCTCCCCACCCCCTCCCCCAGATGGCAGGTTGAGCAATAAATGTAAAAATGTTAAAGTATAAGTTAAATACAATATATGTATACATGTCCATACAGTTATTTTGCTGTACAAAAAAAAAATCAGACTACCCATGAAAACTCTTAAGACTTTCTTATAACAATCCCTGTTCTCACAGGTAAGTTGAATCCCCAGAGCTTAAATAGCTCAGAATTCAGGGTTTAGAGTGATTTTCTAATAAAGCTATCAACTTGATCCCTCAACACTGTGCTTTCTCCCAAAACTATCAATTAATAATAAACTTAATAAGCCAACTCTCAGCTTTTAGAAATGTTATAGGAAGGACAGTTATGTTAGAAAACATTTTTTTCCAAAATTCAGTCACACACCCTCCCACAAATACATGCAGAATGGGTTCAAGTTTAGACACAGAATGGGAAAAATATCTCCTGGTTGCTGGAATTTCTTTTCTCTAATTCATGAAGTTCTCCTTATGCAAAGTGAGCTTGTCCATTTGTCCTTGGCTCATAATGCAGTTACTGTCACTATAACACAAAGAAAACACTGATAAGAAAATTGAAAGTTAGAAATCTCCCATATTCTTGGAAGTTTGACAAGTCCTCCTCTGAGTAAAATTGGCATAGGAAGGTGACAAAATGGAGAGAAAATACTTGGCCAAGACTGAAACTAAGGTCTTTCTTTCTCCCCAGGCAATTTCATGTAAGGAATGTTTTTTTTTTTTTTTTTAAACTACACTTACTCTAATTTCTGAAATAAGTTGTTATTCCATTTAGCTTATTGTTTTTTACAAAACCCAGGGTGGAGGACCCAAGATGGTGGAGAGGACACATGCTTCATTCTGAGCTCCCTTCCACCCTCACTTACTGATTACCAAATTCAGCCTCTGAAATAGTGCTGGACTGATAGAATCCACCAATATTGGGAGTACAACTAATTACCAGCAGAAGATAATCTGGAAGATTGCTAAAAAAAAAAAAAAAGGGCTGTCCTGGTTGGGCAGAAGGAAACTAGTGCAGGCAGGAAAGCAGAACACAGAACACAGAGGCCAGTTCATCCTGACCGAACCGGGCACAGGGTGTGGTCTCTGCAGATGGAGAATTTGCAGGAAGGACTCTACCACAGGTTGGCTGCTCTCCTCTGGTTGCAAAGCAGTAGATCAGCAGAAAAGTTATCAAATGCCAAAAATAGAATGTACCCCCAAATGCCAAAGTTTAACATGACCTGGCCACACCTACCGAGCACTGGAAGTGACTTAGCACAGACCACAGCTCAGCTGCAAAGCTGTGCAGCTGCATTCTGCGGCTCGGGGTAGTGGGACTCTTCTCAGGATAGTAGCACTACTGCAGGATGGGGCTGTTCCCAGGGCAGTCGCACTTCCACTGTATGGGTCTCTTCCCAGGGGAGTAGCATTTCCATGGCTCGGCCCCTCTTTACAATCTTTTTGCAGGACAGCTACTGTCTGTCTGTCCCTATTCTGTAGAGGAAGCTATTGACCTCATTGCCCTAAAGTCAGACCCCAAGGGTTGTTTTTAAAAATGAGTCAAAAAGCAAAATGAACTCTAACTATAGATAGTTTCTATACATAAGAGAACAGATTTCCAACCCTGACGAGACTAATAGCAGACATTCTCCAGACAAAAGCACAAAGGGGGATATAACCTGGTCACCACCACATAAGGCTCTCCTAGAAAAAATTATAAGAGATCTTAAAAGAGAGCTAGAAGAAATATGAGGAAAGGAAAGAGAAGTACTGCAAGAGAGTATAGAAAAGGCATATAACCCATTAAAAGAAAGATTTGAAAAAGAAAACAACTCCCTGAAATGTGAATTGGAAAAGGTAAAGAATTCCCAGGGAAACAGAATTTGTGAATTATAAAAGATAAAGAACTCCCAGGAAAGTAGGATTTGTGAACTAGAAAAAGAAAATAATTCATTAAAAAAATAGTGAAATGGAAAAAAAATTGTATAAAGCAAAACTATTCATTTAAAAACTCAATTGGACATATACAAAAAGAAGTAAAAAAAAAAGAGTTAGTGAAGAAAATAACTCACTAAAAATCAGAACTGAACAAATAGAAATGAATGAGTCATTGAGACATCAAGAATCAGTCAAGCAGGGGGGGCGGAGCCAAGATGGCTGAGAAGATACATGTGAACTTCTAAGCTCTCCCTTACTCTCAATTAATTATATAACTAAGCCTCAAAAATAACGGTGGACTGGTAAAAATTACAAAGATTAGAAATACCACAACTTACCAGCTGAAGAGAATTTGGAACTTCTTTATAAAAGGTATGTACTGAAGGGAGGGGGAAAAGGACCAGCACAGATGGAGAGAGACTAAAGGCTAGCTTACTGTGCCAATTGGGCTGGAGAGGTCTCTGAGGTTAGAAAAAAAGCTACCGAGACAGAGAATTCTGGCATAGGCTGATAGCTCTACTCTGCTTGCAAAAGAGCAGACCAACAGTGAAGTCAAGCCACTTAAAAACAAACAAACAAACAAAAATAAAAAAAAAAATAAAAAAAACACCAGAAACTGCCTATACCTACCCCAAACAAGAAGTGAGAAAGCAGAAATCATGGCACCCCTTCTGCTGTCCGGGGCTTTTCCTTGGGGCAAAGACAGTGGGGGAGACACAGCCTGGGGCAGCTTCTAATCCCATAGTGGGGGGGCTCGGCCTGAGGCAGTGGAACTTCCACAGCAGCTAAACCCCTGCAACTGTGCATCCCAAAGCGTCCGGTCTGTGCGCCGGGGCTATTTGCTGGTCAGCTGCTACTCTCATCAGAGTAGACTCAAATAGTTAATAATTGACATATTTGTTTTTCAGAGAATTCTCTCTCATCTCATTAAAAGGGGGGAGAGGGAAAGGGAAAAGGAAGAGAGAATAAGGGAAGGGTACAAGAAAAAGGAAGGGATTTAAAAGGAGGGAGGAGGGATACTAAAAATGGACGGCTGTGTGACACAAGTGGGGCCCATAAGTTTAATAATGGGGGGTTCAGGGGCGACAAGGGGGGAAAAAGCATAATCTGGGGATAATATGATGGCAGGAAATACAGAATTAGTAATTTTAACTGTAAATGTGAATGGGACGAACTCTCCTATTAAGAGGAGGCAGATAGCAGATTGAATCAAAAGTCAGAACCCTACAATATGTTGCTTACAGGAAACACATTTAAAGCAGGGAGATACTTACAGAGTAAAGGTAAAAGCCTGGAGCAGAATCTATTATGCTTCAAGAGAAGTCAAAAAAGCAGGGGTGGCTATCCTTATCTCAGATTAAGCAAAGCAGAAATTGATCTAATTAAAAGAGATAAGGAAGGAAACTATATCCTGCTAAAAAGTTAAGAGAGTTACAAGAAGAAATGGAGAGCAAAACTATAATAGTGGGAGGTCTCAACCTTGCACTCTCAGAACTAGATAAATCAAACCACAAAACAAATAAGAAAGAAATTTAAAAAGCAAATAGAACATTAGAAAAACTAAGTATGATAGATCTTTGGAGAAAACTGAATGGTCATACAAAGGAGTATACTTTCTTCTCAGTAGTTCATGGGACCTATACAAAAATTGACCATATATTCGGACATAAAGATCTCAAAATTAAATTCTTTCTTCTCAGACCACAATGCAATAAAAACTACACTCCACAAGAAGTTAGGGGTAAATAGACCAAAAAGTAATTGGAAAGTAAATACTCTCATCTTAAAGAATGATTGGGAGAAGCAGCAAATTATAGAAACTATCAATTTCACCCAGGATAATGACAACGATGAGACATCATACCAAAATTTGTGGGATGCAGCTAAAGCGGTAATAAGGGGAAATTGTATATCTTTAGAGGCTTACTTGAATAAAATAAAGAAAGAGAAGATCAATGATTTGGGCCTGCAACTTAAAAAGCTAGAAAAAGACCAAATTAAAAACCCACAACCAAATACTAAACTTGAAATTCTAAAAGTAAAAGGAGAAATCAATAATATTGAAAGTAAAAAAAACAAACAAACAAACAAAAACATTGAATTAAGAAATAAAACTAAGATTTGGTTTTATGAAAAAGCCAATAAAATAGATAAACCTTTGGTAAATCTGATCAGAAAAAACAAAGAGGAAAATCAAATTGTTAGTCTTACAAATGAAAAGGGGGATCTTTACACCAAAGAAGAGGAAATTAAAGCAATAATAAGGAGTTATTTTGCCCATGCCAACTTTATGCCAATGAATTTGATAAGGTAAGTTAAATGGATGACTATCTCCAAAAATATAGGCTTCCTAGATTAACAGAGGAGGAAGCAAATTGCTTAAATAGTCCCATTTCAGAAAAAGAAAAAGAACAAGCTATTAATCAACTCCCCAAGAAAAAATCCCTAAGACCAGGTGGATTTACATGTGAATTCTACCAAACATTTAAAAAACATTTAGCCCCAATGTTATATAAACTATTTGAAAAAAATAGGGGATGAAGGAGTACTACCAAACTCCTTTTGTGACACATATATAGTATTGATACCTAAATCACGTAGGTTGAAAACTGAGAAAGAAAACTATAGACCAATCTCCTTAATGAATAGTGATGCTAAATTCTTAAATAAGATATTAGCATAAAGACTGCAGAAAATCATCCCCAGGATAATACACTATGATCAAGTCGGATTTATACCAGGAATGCAATGTTGACACAATATTAGGAAAACTATTAGTACAATTGACCATATTAATAATCAAATTAACAAAAACCATATAATCATATCAATAGGTACAGAAAAAGCATTTGATAAAATCCAACATCCATTCCTACTAAAAACACTTGAGAGTATAGAAATAAATGGACTATTCCTTAAAATAGTCAGGAGTATATATTTAAAACAGTCAGTAAGCATCATATGTAATGGGGATAAACTGAAACTTTTTCTAGTAAGATCAGGAGTGAAACAAGGTTGCCCACTATAACCGTTACTATTCAATATTGTATTAGAAATGCTAGCCTCAACAATAAGAGTTGAGAAAGAGATTAAAGGAATAAGAGTAGGTAATGAGGAAATCAAACTATCACTCTTTGCAGATGATATGATGGTACACTTAGAGAACCCCAGAGATTCTAATAAAAAGTTATTAGAAATAATTCACAACTTTAGCAAAGTTGCTGTATATAAAATAAATCCACATAAATCCTTAGCATTTTTATACATCACCAACAAAATACAAAAGCAAGAGATACAAAGAGAAATTCCATTCAAAACAACTGTTGAGAGTATAAAATATTTGGGAATCCATCTACCAAAGGAGAGTCAGGAATTATATGAGCAAAATTACCAAACACTTACCACAAAAATAAAGTCAGATTTAAATAATTGGAAAGACATTTAGTGCTCTTGCATATTTGCATAAGTGAATATAATAAAGATGACAATACTCGCCAAGCTAATGTATTTATTTAGTGCTATACCAATCAGACTCCCAAGAAACTATTTTAATGACCTAGAAAAAATAACAACAAAATTAATATCGAAGAACAAAAGGTCAAGAATTTCAAGGGAATTATTGAAAAAAAAAAGGCAGATGAAGGTGGTCTAGCTGCACCTGATCTAAAGCTATATTATGAAGCAGCAGTCACCAAGACCATTTGTTATTGGCTAAGAAATAGACTTAGTCAATCAGTGGAATAGATTAGGTACACAGGCCAAAATAGGGTACAACTATAGCAATCTAGTGTTTGACAAACCCAAAGATGCCAAATTTTGGGATAAAAATTCATTATTTGAAAAAAAAAAACATTGGGAAAACTGGAAATTAGTATGGCAGAAATTAAATATGGACCCCCACTTAACACCATATACCAATATAAGATCAAAATGGGTCCATGATTTAGGTATAAAGAATGAGATCATAAATAGATTAGAGGAACATAGGATAGTCTACATTTCAGACTTGTGGAGGAGGAAGGAATTTATGACCAAAGGAGAACTAGAAATCATTATTGATCACAAAATAGAAGATTTTGATTACATCAAATTAAAAAGCTTTTGTACAAACAAAACTAATGCAAACAATATTAGAAGGGAAGTAACAAATTGGGACAATATTTTTATAGTTAAAAGTTCTGATAAAGGCCTCATTTACAAAATATATAGAGAACTGACTCTAATTTATAAGCAATGAAACCATTCTCAAGTTGATAAATGGTCAAAAGATATGAACAGACAATTTTCAGATGATGAAATTGAAACTATTTCCACTCATATGAAAGTGTTCCAAATCACTACTGATCAGAGAAATGCAAATTAAGACAACTCTTGAGATACCACTACACTCCTGTTAGATTGGCTAAGATGACAGGAAAAAATAATGATGAATGTTGGAGGGGATGTGGGAAAACTGGGACACTGATTCAGTGTTGGTGGAGTTGTGAAAGAATACAGTCATTCTGGAGAGCAATTTGGAACTATGCCCAAAAAGTCATCAAACTGTGCATACCCTTTGATCCAGCAGTGCTACTACTGGGCTTATATCCCATAGAAATACTAAAGAGGGGAAAGGGACCTGTATGTGCCAAAATGTTTGTGGCAGCTCTTTTCATAGTGCCTAGAAACTGGAAGATGAATGGTTGTCCATCAATTGGAGAATGGTTGGGTAAATTATGGTATATGAATGTTATGGAATATTATTGATCTGTAAGAAATGACCAGCAGGATGAATACAGAGAGGTTTGGAGAGACTTACATGTATGAAGATTGAAGTAGATTCTGATTGAAGTAGATATCATCAACATAAAGAATATCTAATTCAGTTCCAGTTGATCAATGATGGACAGAAACAGCTATACCCAGAGAAGGAACACTGGGAATTGAATGTAAACTGTTTGCACTATTGTCTTTCTACCCAGGTTACTTATACCTTCGGAATCCAATTCTCACCATGCAGCAGGAAGCACACATGTATTGTATCTAGGTTATACTGTAGCACATTTGATATGTATGGGATTTTCTGTCATCTGGGGGAGGGGGTAGAGGGAGGGAGGGGAAAATTTGGAAAAATTAATACAAGGTACAATGTTGTTAAAAAAAAAAAACAATTACTCATGCATATGTACTGTCAAGAAGGATTATTATATAATTAATAAAAAAAAGAATCAGTCATGCAAAACAAGAAAGAAAGAAAGAAAGAAAGAAAGAAAGAAAGAAAGAAAGAAAGAAAGAAAGAAAGAAAGAAAGAAAGAAAGAAAGAAAGAAAGAAAGAAAGAAAGAAAGAAAGAAAGAAAGGAAGGAAGGAAAGAAAGGAAAGAAAGGAAAGAAAGGAAAGAAAGGAAAGAAAGAAAGGAAGGAAGGAAGGAAGGAAGGAAGGAAGGAAGGAAGGAAGGAAGGAAGAAAAGATAGAAAAGAAATGTTAAATATCCACTTGGAGAAGCAACAGATCTGGAAAATAGATCTAAGAGAGATAATCTGAGGATATTGGACTTCCTGAAAATTATAATGAAAAAAAGAGCCTACTCACTATTTTACAGGAAATCATCAAAGAGAACTGCCCAAATGTAATAGAATCAAAAGGTAAAATAGGCATTGAAAGGATTCATCAAACACCTTTGGAAATAAACCCCAAAATAAAAACTCCAAGGAATATTGTGGGTAAATTTCAGAACTATCAGGCAAGGGAAAAATATTACAAACAGCCAAAAAAAGAAAAAAAAATTCAAATACTGAAGAGCCATTATAAGGATCACTCAGGATCTAGCAGTTTCCACATTAAAGGATCAAAGTGCCTGGAATCTGATATCCTGAAAGACAATAGAACTTGGAATGAAGCCAAGAATAAATTACCCAGCTAAGCTGAGCATTTTCTTCCAGGGAAGAAGATGGATATTCAATGAAAAAGGTGAATATCCATTTATTTGACCTCCAAATATATGAATCAAGAGAAGTATAAAAGATAAAAAGAACTCTCGAGAACTAAATTTCTATTATGGGCATACATAAAGAGAATGTGTATAATTTGATTTTACTGTTACAATACCAAAAAAAGGGGGGGGGAGGGGGAATTAGAATTGGAAAGGGGATTGAATCAGAAAAAGGGAAAAGGGGAGATAAAAGGAAGGAAATTACATCCCACAAAGAGACAAAGGAAAGCTATCATATCTGAGGGAATTATGGGAGCAGGAGGAAGATTGTGTGAATCTTACTCTCATCAGATTTGGCTCAAAGAGAAAATATTAGACATATTTTGTTTACAGAGTAACTTCTCTCATCTCATTAAAAAGTGGGAGAGGAAAAGGGAAAAGGAAAAGAGTAGGCTAAATAGAAGGGAATACAGAACAAATAAGGGAAAGGTATAAGAAAGGGAAAGGGACTCCAAGGGGGTGGGAATGATTCTAAAGAGGGAGAGCTGTGTGAGGCAACTGGTGCCCATAAGTTTAATGCTGGGGAGGGGATTAATGGAGGAAAGGGGAAAAAAAAGCATAATCTGGAGATAATAAATGGCAGGAAATACAGAATTAGTAGTTCAAACTGTAAATGTGAATGGGATGAACTCTCCCATAAAGTGGAGGCAGATAGCAGACTGGATCAAAAGCCAGAATCCTACAATATGTTGTTTACAGGAAACACATTTAAAGCAGGTTGATACAGAATAAAGATAAAAGGCTGGAGCAGAATCTCCAGGTGAAGTAAAAAAAACAAGGAGGGGTAGCCATCCTTATCTCAGATCAAACAAAAGCAAAAATTGATCTAATTAAAAACGATAAGGAAGGAAACTATATCTTGCTAAAGGATAGTATAGACAATGAAGCAATATCAATACTAAACATATATGCACCAAGAGGTATAGCATCTAAATTCCTAAGTAGAAGTTAGGAGAGCTGCAAGAAGAAATAGCAAAACTATAATAGTGGGAGATCTCAACCTTGCACTCTCAGAATTAGATAAATGAAACCACAAAACACATAAGAAAAAAGTCAACGAGGTAAATAGAATATTAGAAAAGTTAGACATGATAGATCTTTGTAGAAAACTGAATGGAGACAGAAAGGTTTGTGCTGGTTTGTTCCTGCCACTCAGGACAAATCTTTTCTGGTGATCTTCAAGATTATCTTCAGCTGGTGAATTGTTGCACTTCTAATCTTTGTAAATATTACCCATCAAGTGCTATTTTTGAGGCTGAATTTAATAATTGGTAGGGAGGGTATGAGAGAGTCTCAGAACATCACATGTGCCTTCTCTACCATCTTGGCTCTGTCCCTCCCCCCATAATTTTTAATGTGCACAAAACTCCTTTATTATAGGTGTGAAAATTGAATTAAGGTAGGATTTAAAGCTGGAAGGGAGCTTAGGATTCTACCAACCTCTTTTTATTTACATGTGCACATATTGTTTTCCATGATGGGATATAAGCTCTTGAGTGTGAGAATGGTTCATGTTTGTCTCTGTATCACCAGTCTCTAGCAATTTTTAGCACTTAGGAGAAATTTAATAAATACTTTTGCATATTGTTTGATTTCTCTTAATGCTTTTTCCTTGTTTTCATAGATATAGACATAAGACTTCACTACACATAACTTAGTATAATTGTATTTAAAAAGCCATTATGTTTTATACTCTTTTGTGTTTAATGGTACTCACTTTAGGTAGAAGAGAGGGAAGAAAAATAAAGAAAAATTTATGATAATACTGTTTTATATTTGAAAGAAATTGCAACTTGTACATAGTAGATTTGTAGTTTCATGTGCAAACATCTTTTTATTGTACTATGTTATGGAAATGCTTGTTTTCTCCAAAAAATGAAAACAAATTTTTTACAAAGCCATATTCAAGTTCCAGAAGAGAACATTATTACCCACTTCAGGTAGATTACATGTCACAAGATACAACCCTAAAGCTGAAAAAGGCACATGTATTGTGATCCATGTAGTCCAAACTTCTTCTTTTACAATTATACTGAAAAATAGAATTTAAGAAGTATAAGGAACCTCAGAAACTATCTATTCTAATCCATACATGAATGATATCTCTACTATAATCTCACTTCCACTATCCCTCTCCTCCCTCCAACCAATGCCTTTTCTCCTTTTCCCTTTCTTAGCCAGACACTGGATCTACATCTTTATTTTTATCAGAGGAAATCTAGAATACCCTCTTCTCTCTTACTCTTTGACCAATTCCTTCTTCTCAAAGATCGGGGACTTCTTAGACAGGGATGATATGTTGAAGCATTCTAAGGTTTCCCAGACATTTCCCCTTTGTTTATAAATATATATTTGGGATCTCCAAAACATTCCATGCAACTAAATTTCCCTGCAGATGTTGCCTTCTTTAATTAGTGTGTGTTCTTTGACTGAAAGTACTGCCTTTGTTATCTATTTGTATTCCCTAGTCTTATCATAGTGCTTTAGACATGGTAAGCACTTAATAAATCCTTTATTTTTTTTTTATTCATACTTAACAAATAACTTTTTACATTCTGTTTAAAACTATCCAGGAAAGATCTTCAGCCACTCTAGGTAGCCCATTTCACTTTTGGAAATCATTTCTTTCCCGGACACTAAGTCTAAATTTGTTTTATTGCCAATTTCATTTATTCTTATTTATGCCCTTTGAGATTGAATAGAAAAAGTCTAATCCCTTTTCTACTTGACAGTCCTTTGAAATCTTGAAGACAGCTTTCATGCACCCCAGAGTTTTCTCTCTTCCAAGCTAAACAGTCCTGGGTCTTTTAATTGCTCCTCATATGACATCTCAAGATATTGCACTGTTCTGGTTGCCCCATGAAAACATTCTCTAGCTTTTTTAGGCTTTAAAAACCCTACCTCCCAGAGTTAAACTTATCCATGTCACAAGAGCAGCATGCATCAGAGGTATACTATTAATCTAGATCCTAGAGCCATTTTTATTTTATAAAATTGCCTCTAAAGGAGGTAGTATTTAAATAGTACTTTAAAAAATGGGCAGAAGTGCAGTAGACTTTGGATGCTAACTTTCCCTCCAGTAACATTGTCAGATAAGGATTTGGATCTGAACAAGCCAGTACTGGATGTAAGATATGTTATATAGGGCCACACATTTACTTTGCAAAATTGTCACCTGTTAAGAAAAAGAAGTGGGGTACTAGGTAGCATGACAATATTAGAAAACCAACCAAACTAAGCTTATTTTTCTGTCCCCATAAATTAAAAGACCATGATAACAACAAAACTCTATAAAATAGTATTCTTTATGCACCTCAAGTTTTGTGTTTAATACAAATTAGATTGATCTGAGGAGTCAGGGAAGCTCAGCCTTAGATTCTTGATAAATAGATTTACAATGAAAAGATAGGGATTCAAGTGGGGTTTATGGTCCTGCTGTCAAAAAACTTTGTGACCTTCAGAAAGTCACTTTTGTGCCTCAGTTTTCTTATCTGAAAAATTAAAAATTGAAGCACCTGATCCCTAATGTCTCTTCCAGGTCAAAAATATTTATGGTTCCATAATTAGTCTTTAAACTCAGAATAAAGATCAAATTTATATGAATAAATCAGTGTCTTTTCTTTAGATTCTAGTCCCCTGAGGGAAGGAACAATAGTTACAGAGGAGAAAAACTGACAACCACAAAGGAGATGTAACCACATGATTACTTGAATTGAGGAAATCACCTAGATACAATTTCTCTTATCTAGTCAATTATACCTCTTAGAATGATAAAGATATAGAGTAAGGTCCTTGGTGTGCTTGAATTAATTATACCAGATAGAATTTTTGATTAATTAGGGATTTGTTTCCTTTTAGTCTCTTTTCCTCCCATAATAGGATATAGATAGAATTAGGGATAGGAATTGGACCTTTGATTTTGTTGTCATAGAAAACTCCCAGGTAAGAAAAACTAGCTCTACTGATATAGGCCAGCATGAACTCTATAACATAAAATCTTAGAAAGTTTCCTGGGATCAGTGAGAGATTAAGTAATTTGTGCAGAATCACACAAATAGTATATATAAGAGAAAGAAACTGGACTCACATATTCCCAGTTTCAGTCAGCTTTCTAGATATTACTACTACTATCATCTGTCTGAAGATAATTAATGAACACACACACACACACACACACACACACGTTTTTTATATATATATATAATTATTTTCAAAAATATAACATGTATAAAAGATTTGAGAGACATAATTTCTGAATAATTAATAAAAAGGGTCAGTGGTACTCTTGGATGCCAAAAACTTTTGAAGGAACCCTTTTAACACTTTTTTGCCCTGGGAAAGATGAATGTTTCTAAAGAATAAATATTATAAGGAAAGGCAGACCCATTTTAATGTGACTGATCATTGTTCTCCCAAACCACCTCCAATCTTAAGTAATCTAAACAAAGAATCTACCTCCTATCCAAGCCTGAATAGAATAAGATGGACTTCCCTGAACTTGAAACAAAGGATTCTTACAAGGTACTAAGACAGTGGAATTGATAGAGACTATAGTTATCTAATTTAGCATGATACAGTATGATTGGTTTAATCCTACAAGGAGATGTAGAACTTGAAACAAGGTGGAATTGAGGAGACAATAGTTAAATATAGTTTTGCATTGATTTAATCCTACAACAAATAATGGTTTTCTAGTGATATAATGATTGGTTTGTACTCAGTGTACAGCATATAAGCAAGAAGCACTCAGGGCCAAAAATGACAAGTGCACTAGAAGCTCTCAGAGGCTGAGACAGATTCATTCCATGGTCCACATTTTTGTGGTGGCTGGAGGCTGAATGACAAACCTTTGGATTCAGAGAGATTCAGAGACATTCAGAGACAAGCAGACAGAAGGCTGAAGGCTGGAGCACAAACCCTTGGACTCAAACAGATTCATCCCATTTCACACCACCTTGGTGGCAGGCTCTCCTCCTTTGCTTCTACACTGAAACCAAGACTCCGGAAGGCCCCAGAAAACTAGCTGAGCCCCAAGTAAGGGAGATAAGACTTGGAAGGAAACAATAAAGGATTTGGACTTTAACACCTGGCTGCACTTGTGGTGATTACTGAACTGAAACGAGGGCTGCTCCCAGAGACCTTCAAGAAAACCTCAACAGAGAACATGTACATTTTAGAGAGAATATTACACTTCCCTATTTGCATGGAGTCTGAAGGAGATTGAGGAGAAACTTAATGCAATCTTATAATCAGTCCTTCAGATGTTGACTTGAACCAGTAGAAAATAAGGATTCAGGAAAAAATCCTGGATCTGCCTAATAATCAGTTATTTAATAATCATTTTCCTCATGTATACATATATGAATATACATACATTTCTATATACTATATATCATATAAATAATATGTACATCTATATATCACATATATATATATGCATATATATGTATATATACATATATATATATATATATATATATTTAACTCTCTATGTTTATTTACATTATGGAATCAAACCATAGTTTCTCCTTTCCCTATTAATTACCAATATTCCTTTGGATCATTTATGTGAAGAAAGAAAAAGAAGTAAGTGAAGAAAAGAAAGAAATAAGGATTTATTAAATGCTTGACTATGCTAAGCACTTTATAAATACTATTTCATTTGATCCTCACCATGGGAGGTAAGTGCTATTATTATCCCTAGTTTACAATTGAGAAAACTGAGACAGAAGAGGCTGTCACTTGACTTGCCTGAAGTCACAGCTGTTACATATCTGACAATAGATGATGTCAACTCACCTTTCTGATTCCTTGCCTAGCACTATATCTACTGTGCCACCTAGCTGTTTTAGCAATCCAAAGTGGGTTATTTCCTCTAAGCCTATCATAAACCTTCTCATCTCAAACAACTCTTTTTTCATATTCTTCCATAAATTCAATCCTGAATGTCCCAAGGGCTTCCTATCAATTACCTGGTAATGCCAGATATACCTATCTGATTGGATCTTAGATTTCTTAGATTTCTCCACTTCTGCATAATTCCTTGTTTAAAATGTATTACAAGTCATTTATAACCTACTCAGATCTGCCTTGCACTTCTCCATTGTGCTTTGGTTGAACCTCAATTTCATTTCTTCATTCTTCATTTCCAGAAGCCCATTAGTATGAGAAATAAAGAGAGTCACTGTTCCTCTGATGTCTTGACATCCCCAGAATTTTCTTAGTATCTGGTTTGATTTATCAGAGAGCTACATTAAAGTTGTAATATAATGATTAAGAAAAGGAAAATTAAAGAAGAAAAAGAAAGGATGTTGAGCTTAGGAGTAGAGCTTTTGCAATTAAATCTGAGTCTAATGAGCCACAATAATTATAATATTAATCACTCTTTAGGGACTTCAAAACAGAAGAATGCTTCTTTTTTTAGTTTGATCTTGGGTCTAACATAAAGTTATTTTCACAAAGTTGCTGGATTCCATAACTCCTAAGACATAGAAATGCAATTGAACAAAATTCAAAGAAGTAGTAGACAGTGTAGGAAGCTGCCTAGGGCACAGGGAATGCAATAAAAGGCCTTTTTAATATCACTTTTTATTTTTTACAAATATATACTTTAAAATTACACTGTCAGCATTTAGATATGTGTATATGTGATAAATCAAGCTGAGTATTTTATAAAGAAAGGAGGGTCAAAGTCTCCAGTAGACAAACAGTTATATTCATTAGGGCACATTTTCAAACTTTACGTAAGGCACAAAAATGTAACGGGGAAGTAAAACATTTTGCCATAAAATGTCTTTTGTTTTTTTCACGTTCCAATAAAGTTATAAAGAAAAAAATAATAATCTTATTTGGAGAGATTAAAGAGGTAAGACAGAGGATATGCAAATTAAATACTGAAATTCAATGTTTGCCTTGAATAACCCTCTATTCAGATAATAGAGAATATAAAATATTCCCTTTTCTCAATGACTATCATATATGTGCAACATTCTTATATGATCAGATCTGGCTTTTAAAATTTTTAAGGTTTCAAAATCTATTTGATATAGGGCTTATTTTTTCTCCTCTTTTCCCTTAGAGCTTTTTTATAGAAAAATAGAATTTTAGAGTTAGAAGATACATTGAAGATCCCTTTTAAAATTGCATTTCTTTCTTTGGTTTCCTGGAATATTAACTCATTTGGAGAAGTGCATTTGTGTCCTTTTCTGCTTTTTCTGCCCTTAACATTAACCATTTTGTACAACCAGCACTCTTGCTTTCTTGAGACACAATTTACGTGCATTCAGGGTATTGTCTGCCTGTTCCAATTGTCCTAAGTGGGTTATTGAGGGACAAATCATATACAGACACACCAGCCACACACCCCAAATTTAGTAAATGGGCTGTGAGTGTATCTGATCAGGAGACATTCTCCAGGGCAGCAACCTGGATTCTAAGATTTGAACAAAAGTGGGTTATTGTAACTGACTCTCACTGTAGAAGAAAGAGAGAGAAGGAAATTCTGAAACTTATTTCCAACTGAACTTTACCCTAGTGGAAGAAGCAACATCTGGGGAATCTAGAAAGACTAGTAGGAATTGTCTCACCCATGTAGGAAGATAACAATAAAACACAGTCTCTTTGAGAATAAGTAATGTCTTTATTTTCAGCATTTGGCAATTTTTTTTATTATTTTAAATCCTACTCTTGCTTCCATCAGATCAAGAAAATTTCAATGATTAAAATGTTTCACATAAAGTGAAACAATATGTCTTTGTGATCCCATTCCAAGTTTTCTTGGCAGAAAAACTGAAGCAGCTTGCCATTTTTTCCTCTGGTTCATTTTTCAGATGAAGAAACTGAGGGAAAAAGGCATAGAATCACACAATTAGGCAGTGCCTGAGGTCAGATTTGCACTCAGGAAGATGAATGTGCCACTTAGCTGCATATACACATATATAAATATATAAATATATATATATATAAATAATCACAAAAAAGTGTATATACATATATTCATAGATGTAGGTGTGTGTATATATTATATATACCTACACACACACTTTTTATTCATTGAGGCATCTGCAAAATCACACTCAAGTCAGTTGTATAGACTGAGCAAATTATTATATTACATATACAAAGATTGATTGAGGCTAATAATTAGAGGATTTTGATCTGGAATATATTTTAGAATTCCATCCTTCTCATTATATTTATATGCTAATGTGTTTTTCCTGAGCTCCTTAAGGATGGGCACTGTTTCATTTTTTAATCTCTGTATTCTTGGTATCTAACATTCGTCCTAGCAAATAATAAGTTTTTAATAATTGTTTTTGATTGAGTTATAAGGGAAAAAGGCCTAGAAAGTTTAAGTACTTTGTCAAAGATCTTATTGGTAATAAGCAGATGAGGCAAGATATCTGCCTCCAAATTATAGGCAATGAGAGGTAAAGACCATTAATTAAATTTCTATTCAAAATGAAATCAACACTGAAAGTGACCAGTTTTTCAATCTTTGTTTCTGGTCTTTATCTTGATGGACAGAAAAACTTTTCTTCCATTGATAGCAATCAATACCTTAGTCAGACATTGGCAATCTTTCCAAGGGTCCTGTCAGAATGGCACTGAGAAGAGTTAGAAGCCCTGGGAAAAAGAAAAGCACTTAAAAGAATTTGCAACGGAAGAATTATTTTCATTTTTGACAGTGGTATGACAGTTAGAAAATTAATTTTGTTTGTTCCTATGCAAAGAGATTTCTTGCCTTGTTCATCAGTGAACCAAAGAAATGAATCCTGGAGTATTAATGAAATAGAAATAATTCTTAAGAGTTCTCCTCTTCTCCCTTACTCTCTAAATCTATTTTCCATCCTGCTTTTTCTTCAATCTGCTCTGAAGGTCCCTGTCTAAATTCTCTTTGTACCTGAAAAAACAGGTCACTCTCCCAATCTTCTGACTGGTACAAAGATTGTGACCCAAATTCTCTGAGACCTAGGATTCTTCTGTGCCATTCTGACAGGAGTCTTCTTTAGGCTTCAGCCACACAAGTCTTCCTAAAGAATGTTTCCTCTAATCTCTTCAGAACTTTGGGGAAGAATCAGAGGTCAAACCTATAATTCCATCAGTGTTTGGAACTCCTTGTATTAAACTTCTCTCCACCAATATGCTTTGAAAATATTCTGTAACTGATAATCTTGGAAAGACATTTGGATCACTGAGAGTTTGTGACCATTAGGTCACATGGATCAGAAAAAAAAAACCTAGTTCCTTTACTCAAATTTTAGCTCTCTAACTGCTATGCTGAGAACCATTTCTTACTAGATTATATCTAGGTAAAGATTTAAATGTATTCTGTATGAAAAGCATGGTTTAAAACTCAGGACTTCTTGAACTATGTGTCCTATAGACACCTTAAATTCAGCATACCCAAAATTTAATTCACTGTGTTCCTCCCCTCCAAAAAATTAATAATCAAACAAATAAACAACTTCCTCTCTTTCAAATTATTTTGTTACTTCTGACAGTGCCTCCATCCTCCTGGCTCCCTAGGATTTCAACCTAGGTATCCCCCTTTACTCTTCATTTTATCTCATCTCATTCCCAAAATTCTAATTTTTCCAAGGTCTGTTGATTTTACTTTTTTATATCTCTTACTTATTCCCCTTTTCCTTCTCTGATACTGCTACTCTCTGGGACAAGCAATGGACCTTCAATAATCTGCTTTTTGGTCTTCAGGTTTCCCCCCAGTGTGTCCTCTAGTCAGTTCTAAAAGTGATGTTTCTAAAACCCAACTCTGAAACATGCTACCACCATTTCTCACTCAATAAATTCCAGTAACTCCCTGCCTTCTCTAAGATCAAACATAAAATACTCTGATGTTATGATATTGGCAGTCACCTGCCAGTGGCTGCTGGAGGTATGAGACTTATAAAATGGATCTCTTCATGTGAAAAGATGATGATGATACAAGGAGACTGAGAGGTTGTCTGACCTCTCTCCTCTTTCCTCTTGCCTCAAATTTATTTCATTCCCAATCCACAAGGAACATCTTTGAAGGCTGCTTTGCAACTCCTTTAAGTTTATGATTCACAGCTGTGGAGGCTCTCAGAGAATTGACCTGCCCCTTTACCAGGTTCTTAACACTCTGGCATTCAAAGCTCTTCATAACCTACTTCCCCACTCCCAACTTCTACCTTTCCAGTCTTCTTACACCTTACGCCACCCCAACTCCCACAAACTCTATGATCCAGTGACTGGATTCCTTAGTATCTTCTGAAAAAAAAATCTCCATCTGCTGACTTCAAGTATTTTCACTTGTGCCTATAATTCTCTCCTACCTCATTTCTACTTCTTGGTTTCCCTGGTTTCCTTCATATTTCAACTAAAATTTTTCTTTTCATAGGAAACTTATCTAATCTTTCTTAATTCTAGGTTTTTTCTCTCATTGTCTATTTACAATTTATTCTGTATGTACCTTATTTGGACATAATTGTTTCCATATTGTCTCCTTCACTTGTCTGTGATCTGCTTAAGAGAAGAAACTGTTTATTGTGGGGTTTTTTGTTTGTTTTGTTTTGTTTTGTTTTTTATCCCCAGCACTTAGTTCAGGGCCTGAAGCATAATAGGTACTTAATAAATGTTTATTGACTCAATGCCAATGCCTCTAATTGGCAGTTTTTTGAAGGGCTCTATGTGTATGTGTACAGGTAACCAGAAAAGAGAAAAAGAGACAGAAAGTGTGTGTTGCCTTAGGGAGGTATTGAGATTTGATTTGTCTAATAAATACCTTAAGCACATGTTCAAAAATAAACATTATTATTCCTCCAAAACTCTCCTCATTTCCTAAATTCCCTGCTATGGTAAAAAATTAAATTACATTAAATTAAATTAAAAAATAAAACAAAAACCACCCAACAATCCAGGTTCAAATCTTGTCATCTTCAACTCTTCATTCTCACCCTCTAGTATCAGATCTATTGGCAAGCCCTTGAGATTCTTTCCTTTAATCATCTGTCCAATTTAAGTGCTCTTTCTTGCTGATAATGATAATCAGCATATACCCTCCTACCACTTTATCACTTCATGCCTGTGGATCTCTCAGCCTCAATTCTCTTCCCTATCTTTTCCATCCCTCATTCAGCTGTGAAAGTAGATTGGCCAACAGTATATCCCAGACTAAGCCCTAATTGATCATTGTTCAGGTCCTGATTGATTCTGAGTGAACGTGGCTAGCAATCTTTTCTGTTTTGCCAGAAACCCTAAGGAGCTTTTCCTCCCAGATTGATTAATTGATTGATTTGGGGTTGTTGTTGTTTTTTGTTTGTTTGTTTGTTTTGGTTTGTTTGTTTGTTTTGGTTTGGTTTTTTGTTTGTTTGTTTTTGACTAGGTGAAAGAGACCATTCTTTGCCTCACCTTAATCACTGAGTGGGTGTGGCTTCAATCAAACTGAGACCTGTTAAAAGACCTTAGCTTAAAAAAGCCAAGGTCTCCCACTCTCCCACAGTTATCCAAAGCCATCTCCAGTGGTTCTAATCTATATCTGACCACTGAGACCCAGATGGCTCTGGAGGGGAAAGTGAGGTAAGTGACCTTGCACAACCCTCCCTCATTCAAATCTGATTCACTTGCAAGTCATGGTATCCCCTCTCTGATATAATGGTATTTGAAAAGAAAGGACCAACAGCAATAACTAAGCCAAAGTCAAATTTGGTTACCTCCCAATCTTCAATGGCTCTAAAATCAAAAATAAAATCCTCTATTTGATCTTTTTCAATTTTTTCATAACATGACCTCCTCTTACCTTTCCACCTTACTCCCCTTCACATAGTTTATGTTTTAATGAAACTAGCTTCCTTGCTGTGCTTCAAATAAAGCATGTCCTGATTGTCTACTTTTTTTTTTTTTTTTTTTTTTTTTTTTTTTTATGGCTATCCCTCTTGCCTATCTTTCTTCCGCTTTATTTCTTGGTTCCCCTGACTTCCTTCAAGTCTTAGTTAATATTCTCAAAAAAGGATTCATAATCCTATTTAATGCTAAGATCCTCTCCAATTTATCCATTATTTATGTTTGTACATAGTTGCTTGCAGGTTGTTTCTTTCTCCCCCCCCTCCCCGCTTCCGCTTCCCCCCCCCATCCCCATTAGATTACCCTTGAGACAGACCAGGGAACTGTTTTTACCTTTCTTTGGATCCTCAATTCTTAAGACTTTGCTTCTTGAATAGTTGACCAGTCGATATAAATGAATCCACATGTTTGCCATGTCCAAAATGCCCAATTGATGGGCATCCACTCGGTTTCCAGTTTCTTGCTACTACAAGGAAGGCTGCCACAAACATTTTTGCACATGTAGGTCCCTTTCCCTCCTTTACAATTTCTTTGGGATATAATCCCAGTAGAAACACTGCTGTATCAAAGGATATGCACAATTTGATAACTTTTTGAACATAGTTCCAAATTGTTCTCCAGAATAGTTGGATCTGTTCACAGTTCCATCTGGTTCTAATCTTGTTCCCTAAGACAAGCAAATACTATCTTACTAAAGTTGAAAATTAGCTTATATGGAAACTAGCTGCAAATTAGATGAACGATGTATTATTAAGACATTCATGTCTTGTCTGACTTTTCATGACCTCATTTGTAGTTTTCTTGGGGAAGATATTGGAATGGTTTACCATTTCCATCTCCAACTCATTCCACATATAAGGAGTTAAGGTAATCATGGTGAAGTGACTTGCCCATTGTTACACAACAAGTAGGTGTCAGGACAGACAAGAAGATGAATTGCCTCAGGAAGATGACCTCATAACCAGCCTACCTACAATGTATTCTCAATTTAGTTGGACACAAGTTCACATAGTATATAGACTTTTTCTATACTTTGATTGCATCTTTTTTTTTTCTCTCATAGTAACCTAAAGCTACAATGATTTCTTTCATCACCCTTGTTCATCCAGGAAGGATAATTCTTGCTATTTTTTCCTCCTCATCATAACCTAATGCTAGTTAAAATCGACTTTCTTCACAATCACTAGAATTCAGCTACATCTTCTGTAGAATCAGTTCATACAATGTTGCTAAACTAAACTTCTCTTTCTTAGTCCAAAATTTCTGTTGTCAGTTCTCCCAAAATGCTTCTGCTTTAATAGTTTGTTTTTTTTTCTTTATGAATTCATATTTTTTCCAAAGTCCCCTCATTTCTTTCAAGTTTGGTTTCCAAAGCCCAAGGTGTAATGACAGTGAAATATAATGTCATAGACATAATGTCAAGAATACTAAATTGGTAATCATAATTATCTAGATGGAAATTCTGATCATGTTAATTATTTACTACTTGTATGATCTTGGATAAATCAGTTAAGGTCTTTATACCTGTTACTTGTTAAATGATAAGTGCTGGGAATGGATATGCTAAGATAAGGTCCTAATGAATATATGACTTACACATAAAGCATGATATCAAAAACAAATTAAAGGAGGAAGAAACACATTATCTTTCAGATCTATGAAGAATAGATCATTTGACAACTAAACAAGGGAGAGAAATCACAGAAAATAAATGGATCTAACATTACACATATTAAATAAATTTAGTTATATGAAAAGAAAAATGTTTTGAACAAAAAAAAAGGTGTTGCAGAAGTAGAATTAATAAATACCAATGACTGATTGAGTATGAAAAATGAGGGAGAGGGAAGAGTCAAGGATGATTCCAAAGTGATGAATTTATTTAATTAGGACATGGTGCTGCACTTTACATGTTGCTCCAAGTGTTTGCAATATGATGAATTTAAGATGTTTAAAGGACATCCAAATAGTAACATCAGATTATTTCTGACTAGTGTTTTAGAAAAAATAGAGATGGATATGTAAATCCAGGAATTATTTGTGAACATTTGAACTCCTATAAGTTAATGAGTCCTCCAAGAGAACATTTATTTATTGCTAGAAAAGAGAAGAGGCCCCAGGACCAAGCCGTAAGGAAAACCCTACAGTATGCTAGCAAAAGAAGAGTGAGAATCCAGAAAAAGACATTTAGAAGAAGAGGAACAAAAGGAAAACTAGCAGAATACATTATCATGAAAGTATTCAGAGAGTTCAAGGAGAATCAGGATTGATTGACAAAAAAATTAGATGCTCTACAAGTTTAAAAATCATTACTGATACATGGGAGAGACAAGTTTCATTTGAGTGGTAGGATTGGAAGCCAGACTGTAAGAAGTTTACAAGTAAGGGAACTCACATGCCTCAAATACAGCTTCTTTATGATCTTATATTCACTGAATTTCCATATTTCTATTGAGGGTAGAAGAAAAGAATAATCTATGTACAAGCTCCTAGAATTTGTGGGAGGATAAGAAAATGTCCATCTCTTCCTGAGAAGTAAGAGGAAGAAAGGAAACAATCTGTGAAAATATACAGCAATATTGATGTATGACATGGTGAAGGAGGGAATGCTCCTAATAAGATGACCTCTGTTTTGTCAGTAAAGCAAGGATATTTTCAAAGCAATTGAGGAAGATTTTGGGAAAGTTTGGAACATAAGTTGAGGGGAGTAGGATAGAAGATGAATCAAGGAAAAAAAAAACATTTTCTAATATAGCAATGAAGGCTCATTTTAAATAGTATGAATTAGTGGTTGAATGAGTCAGCATAGTTGTAAGAGTTGCTCTCAAGAATCTGAGCTAAAAAAAGAGTGACTTTGAGTTGAAGACTGGTTAGATAAGGGAGATAGTAAGACAAGGGTGAATGAGAATCAAGGGTTGAGGACAGTTTATAGTTGAACAGGTACATTATTACAGAGCAATAAGATGACAGGACAGAGAAGTATGAAAGGACTGGTGAGAATGAGATGTTGCATGTTGCCATTATTATTGCCATTTTAAGGACAAGAACTATTTCCTACATTAATAAAATACAAACTCCCTATTTGTCATTTAATATCTTACAGTCTGTCTCCAAACTATCTTTTCAGATTGCTTTTCATATTACTTCTTCTCACTCACTCTAGTCAAACCAAACTACTTTATATTCTTCACACACAACATTTCAGCCTTGGAGATGCCATAGCAAAGGCTGTGTGCCATGTCTGGAATTCTACATTTTCTCATATATGCCTCTTGGAATCCTAAGTTCTTTTGAGGATTAATTCAAGTACTATCTCTTACAAGAGGTTTTTCCTAGGAGCCTATAATCCTCTCAATTGTTAGTGTTCTCATTATATGTGAAAATACCCTATAATTTTTTGTATACTTTTAAATTTACTTCTGTGTTTATATATTACTCCCCTCCCCAGTATAATGTAAACTTCTATGAATAAGATCAATTTCCTTTTGTCTTGGTATTGCCAGTGCTGAACATAGTGACTAGCACTAATTGATGCTAACAAATGTTTATTTGGATTGAATAGGTAAAAGACAGACAGAAAGAAAAAGGTAAGGCTATGTTCAATTAGTTAGCCAATAAACATTTATTAAATGCCTACACTAAACAATGTGCTATGTTCTAGAAATATAAATATAAAGAACAAAACAATTCCTATTTGCAGGGAGCTTATATTGTAACAAGTACACAAGTACATATAGAAATATACACAGCACAAATATGAAGAAAATAAATATAAAAATATTCACAGTAATTAAATTCAGGATTGGGAAGTTTACTAGCACTAGGTTTGGTTTCATGCAGAAAATGGAGTTGGGGTACTTGAAGAAGAAAAAGACTCCAGGAGATGGAGTATATTCCACACATGTGGGATGGCCAGTGCAAAAATGTAGAAGTGGGATGTGTAAGAATAGAGAAACAGCTAGATTTTGCTAGATCAAGAGTATAGAAAGACAAATTATATCAATAAGATGGGAAAGATAAGTTGGTTATAAAAGGTGTTAAAAGCTAAGCAGAAGAACTTCTATTTTTATTTTAGAGTTAATAGGAAGCTACTGTTATTGATTGAATGAGAAAGTCATAAGGTCAGATCACTTTTGAGGAAAATTACTTTGTCAGTTGTGTGTAGGATGGACTGGAGTGGGAGACTGACATGATATGGATATCAATTAGGAGACTATTGCATTAATCTACTTAAAGGTTAGTGGAGGCCTTTCTAGGTTTTTATCATCTCCTGTTCTTCCCATTTCGTGTGCTTCTCTCTTCCTAGAGGAGAGATTATCCAGACAGCTAAGGAATCTCATAAAAGGCCTTTTACCTTCTAAAAATGAAATGCTGGGGCTTCCAGTGCATATTTATAGAAATGAAAAATATCCTTTGGGGTGGAGAGGAGGAGGGGAAAAGAGAGGGGAATAGGTTTCCCCCTATTTATTTCTCATATTGGTTTTTGTTTATCTCATTATCTATCAACCTGAACAACAAACAGGACCAGATGGCATGTAGGCATGTTGACAAGATCAAAAATGAGGAGGAAAAATAAAACCAGATTTTGGCGAATTATAAGACAGAAATAACATACCAAGTTTACTTATATAACAAGGGTTTGGTGTGTGGCCAGATCACCTAAGATGGAGATATCCCAGGAATCCCAGGGATCTACTTTTGGGAGAACTGGAACAATTGTGGACATCCTGTGTTGATCTGTCACATGACTGGAAGCAATTTCTTTCTGTTGGCTATATATTAGCTGATCCCCTGACTAGGACAGCTTCTTATCTACATAGTTGGATCTCAGAGGAATCTTGAAGTGGTGGGAACAGGAGAAGATAAAGATCCGAAAAAGATCCCCACCAATCATGATCACACTAAAGAATAGAGAGAAAGTGATAGTTGTAAATGGAGAGAAACAAAAGGAAATAGATATTATCTAGTACTAACTTCTCATTTTATAGATGAAGAACTTAGGTACAGATAGAGGAAATTAGTTTTCTAAGGTAACAGAACAACGATACTAAACCTTAAATTTTTGACTCCTAGGAGGCAAAGAAACAGAAAGATAGAAATTAGTCATTCAAAGAATCCTTAGTCCTTCTCTCTCCTTTCCTCTGTCCTCATCAAAACCCTGTGGTGGTGGTTCAAAGAACACACCCTGTGCTGGATTCTACCAAAGGTGACAGATTGCAAGAAATTATTGCATTACTTTTTCTTTTCTTTTCTTTTTTTCTTTTTCTTTTTTTTCTTTTTCTTTTCTTTTTTTTTTTTTTTCTTTTTTTTTTTTTTTTAAGGCAGAGTTAAGTGACTTGCCCAGAGCACACAGCTAGTAAGCATTTGAGATTGGATTTCAATTCAGATCTCTGACTCCAGGCCAGTGCTCTGTCTACTACACAATCTAGCAATCCTCATTTCATTAATTTTTAAAAGTACTTCAAAGTTGTTTTATTAACATATTTAGTTTTAACATTTAAATTTAGCCTTTCAAGATTATCTCTATTCTGCAAATAAATAGTGATCTCAATGAAAATGCATGTAATATTCAGTTCTTAACTGATTTTAAAAATATTTTATAATTAATAGAAATCTGTTTTCCTTGCTTCCCTACTCCATTAATACAGAAAAGAAAAACAATTCCTTGTAACAAATTTGCATAGTCAAGCAAAACAAGTTCCTTTATTGGCAAATATGTATTTATGTGCATGTATATATATAATTTTTCTATAAACATGATAAGGTAAATATTTATTTACTTATGTAGATATTCCATATCTTATGCAAACAAATATGTGTATGAATGATTTCTGCACCATAAATCTGCTGCTTCTGTCAGGAGGTGGATAGTATATTTCATCATCATTTGGAATCATGAAAAGTCATTATATTAAGCATAGTTTAGACAGAAAACTAGTTGTCTTTAAGTATTATCATTATTGTATAAATTGTTCCCTTATGCTTATTACATTCTATCTTGGTTTATAAAAGTCTGAAAAAATAAATAAATTTATAAAATCATGAAAGTCTAATTTAATAAGGAAATAGAAAACAGACAATTAATTATGATACATAACTTAGTAAGCATATAGGGAATGAAATATCAAGGTACTAGGAATTTCCTTCTTCATTTATCCATGCACTTTACTTATAATATTATATAGAAACCATTCAAGAAAGATAACTGTTTAATACAAAATATAGAATGCTTTTGAAAGATAACTGTTATCACAATGACATTGGCAAACTTAAGAATTTCAGTTTCTACATTTGAAATTAATGTCTGAAGAATATAGACATATCCCCTCACATATGTAACTATAGTCAGAAGGTGCAATTAAATACAGTATCATCCCACAGAGATGCTACTCATATCTGTTTCTAACTATTTGATTGGATGGTACAGAAAGAAAAAATGACCATCCAAAGCTCCTGAACATTGTTTCCAGTTCTGTTATGAATAATAGAGTTGGAAGTGATTGAGGAAATGAATAGTATATTTAAGTAATTTTAATTAATCCAAAAGCACCAGATAGTGGAGTGAGTCTGCTTAGTAGGGAAGATGATAGAAGGAGGACATGGATGAGAAAAAGAGGAATAGGATATTGCCTGAAGCAATTGACCTAATCTGTTCAACTGCATGGAGTAGACATATTTAACCACCAGATGGTGCTAGTAACTACTGACCCAATTCTATTCAGCAAAATGATTTGGGGTCCTGGAGAGATGGTCTCTGATCCTTGTAGACTACATATACATCTGTTCCCGGAAATTGAGTATTTTATGAGCTTTCAATGAGTCTTAGAGGGTCACTGAAAACCCTCCTCCCTCTTAGATCACTAAATTCCCCCTACCCCTCAAGAGTGCGAGAACTGCTCTTGAGTCTGGAGTTAAGAAATGCAGTTAGTACTTCCAGCCAAGATGGCGGCGTGGAGGCAGACAGCTGCTTGAGCTCCGCGTTCTCTCTCAGAACTTACTTCATGTCAAGCCTCAGAGTTAATGCTTGACCAGAAAAGAAACCCACAAATAATCACCAAGAGAAGACATCCTTGAAATTTGCCAGAGAAGGTCTGTGTTTGCTCGGGGGAGGGTCAAACAGACTGGGCGCAGACTGAGGACAGGCAGCCAGAGCAAGACAGACAGCTCACACAGCTCAGACCAGAGGGGGAGGGGTACAATCTCTGCAATTTCTGTGAAAAGGCTTTTACCCCAGTGTGGATGTTCCGTCTTGGCAGCAAGCCAGGAGCAGCAGAGAGGGTGTAAACACCGGAGGTGAAGATTAAAACCCCAGAAAGCTAGTGTCTCTCGGGACCGGCCACCCCCAACCCTCACCTGGACTGACTCAGCATGTTCTCAGAGCCTCAGAGTGCAGACTCCGAGCAGCCATCACTTTCCTGCCCTACCTGCAGTCTGTAGAGGAAGCCCATTAACACCATCCAGCCCCATCCCCCCCAAAACAGACCTATTGTTTCTCTTGTCAATTTGTTTTCTTCCATTCTGCTCTTGACAAAATGAACAAAAAATTCAAAAGGGCTCTAACCATTGACAGCTTCTGTATGGAGAGAGAGCAGACTTCAAATACTGAGGAGACTAAAAACAGACTGTCCCCAGAGGAATCCCCTAAGGGGGATATGATCTGCTCCTCAATACAAAAGAATCTCATAGAGGAAATCAAAAACGCTCTCACAAGAGAGCTAGAAGAGAAATTGGAAAAGGAAAGGGAAGCTTGGAAAGAGAGCCTGGAGAAGTTATCCAGAGTGGATAAAGAGATCAAATCATTGAGAAATAAAATTAGTGAATTACAAAAGGCAAAAAACTCCAAGGAAAACAGGATTAGTGAATTGGAAAATATAAACACTCCAAGGAAAATAGGATTAATGAGCTGGATAAAGAAAACAGCTCTCTAAAAAATAAAATGGATAAAATGAAAAAAAATTACATAGAAGAAAAAAACTCATTTAAAAACACAATTGGACAATTACAAAAAGATATAAAAAAAGTGAGTGAAGAAAATACATCATTGAAAATTAGACTCGAACAAATAGAAATGAATGACTCAAGGAGAAACCAAGAGGTAGTCAAGCAAAACCAGAGAAAGGAAACAATTGAAAAGAATGTCAAGTACCTTATTAGAAAGACAACAGACCTGGAAAACAAATCCAGGAGAGACAATTTGAGAATAATCGGACTCCCTGAAAAATGTGAGGAAAAAAAGAGCTTGGACACTATTTTCGAGGAAATTATCAAAGAGAACTGCCCAGACGTTTTGGAAACAGAGGGTAAAATAGAAATTGAAAAAATTCATTGATCACCTACTGAAAGGGACCCTAAAATCAAAACGCCAAGAACTATAGTGGCCAAGTTCAAGAACCATCAGACAAAGGAAAAAATACTGGAAGCTGCTAGAAAAAATCAATTCAGATATGGAGAAGCCACAATAAGGATAACCCAGGCTCTAGCAGCATCCACATTAAAAGAACGAAGGGCCTGGAATATGATATTCAGAAAGGCTAAGGAACTTAGTATGCAGCCAAGAATAACTTACCCAGCAAGAATGAGCATTGTTTTCCAGGGAAGAAGATGGACATTTAACGAAATAAATGAATTCCATCTATTCTTGATGAAAAAACCAGATTTACACAAAAAGTTTGATCATCAAACACAGAACTCAAGAGATTTCTAAAAAGGTAAAAAGAAATCTTGAGAACTATACTTCTGCCAAAAAAAAATATA
Source organism: Sminthopsis crassicaudata (assembly GCF_048593235.1). NCBI lineage: Eukaryota > Metazoa > Chordata > Mammalia > Dasyuromorphia > Dasyuridae > Sminthopsis > Sminthopsis crassicaudata. The sequence goes on along the minus strand of NC_133620.1, from coordinate 309,613,185 downwards.
TGTAAAGAACATATGTACAATTTGTCTTAGAGGTGGAAAGGAAATTACATCATAAAGAAGTATAAAGTGGTGGTACTACATCTCATGAAGAGGCAAAGGTAACCTATTATATCTGAGAGAAAGAAAGGAGGGAGATGAACATAGTGTGTATCAATAGACATATTCGATTTATGGTGAAACTTCTTCCACTTCATTGAAAAGTGAAAGGGAGGGAGTAAGCTAAGGGGAAGGGAATACAGAAATTGTGAGGAAAAGGGGTAAAATAAGGGGAGGAATTTTAAGGTGGGGGAGGGATCCTAAAAAGGGAGGGCTGTGAAAAGCAAGTGGTGTTCACAAGTTTAATACTGGGTAGGGGGGTAAGAGGGAAGGAAAGGGGAAAAGCATAAGCAGGGGTTAATAGGATGGCAAGCAATATAGAATTGGTCCTTCTAACCATAAATGTGAATGGGGCAAACTGCCTCATAAAGAGGAAGCAGTTAGCACACTGGATTAAAAGTCAGAATCCTACTATATTTTGTTTACAGGAAACACACCTGAAACAGGGTGATGCATTCAAACAAAAAGTAAAAGGGTGGAGCAGAATCTATTATGCTTCAGGCAAAACCAAAAAAGTAGGAGTAGCCATCCTCATCTCAGATCAAGCAAAAACAAAAATTGATCTAATTAAAAGAGATAAGGAAGGGCATTATATCCTGCTAAAGAGTAGCATCAATAATGAAGCAATATCAATATTAAACATATATGCACCAAGTGGTGCAGCATCTAAATTCTTAAAAGAGAAATTAAGAGAGCTGCAAGAAGAAATACATAGCAAAACTATAATAGTGGGAGATCTCAACCTTGCACTCTCAGAATTAGATAAATCAAACCACAAAATAAATAAGAAAGAAGTCAAAGAGGTAAATAGAATACTAGAAAAGTTTGATATGATAGATCTTTGGTGAAAGCTAAATGGAGACAGAAAGGAGTATACTTTCTTCTCAGCAGTTCATGGAACCTATACAAAAACTGATCATATACTAGGGCATAAAAACCTCAAAATCAAATGCAGTAAGGCAGAAATAGTAAATGCATCCTTTTCAGACCACAATGCAATCAAAATTACATTTAATAAAAAGCCAGGTGAAAATAGACCAAAAAATAATTGGAAACTAAATAATCTTATATTAAAGAATGATTGGGTAAAACAGCAAATCATAGACATAATTAATAACTTCACCCAAGAAAATGACAATAATTAGACATCATACCAAAATGTGTGGGATACAGCCAAAGCAGTAATAAGGGGAAGTTTTATATCTCTACAGGTCTACTTGCATAAAATAGAGAAAGAGAGGGCCAACGAATTGGGCTTACAACTAAAATTGCTAGAAAAGGAACAAATTAAAAACCCCCAGACAAACAAAAAACTTGAAATTCAAAAAATAAAAGGTGAGATTAATAAAATTGAAAGTAAAAAAAACTATTGAATTAATTAATAAAAATAACAGTTGGTTCTATGAAAAAACTAACAAAATAGACAAATCCTTAGTAAACCTGATTAAAAAAAGGAAAGAGAAAAAGCAAATTGTTAGTCTTGATAATGAAAAGGGTGAACTCACCACTAATGAAGAGGAAATTAGAACAATAGTTAGGAGCTACTTTGCTCAACTTTATGCCAATAAATTCGATAATTTAAATGAAATGGAAGAATACCTTCAAAAATATAGCTTGCCCAGATTAACAGAGGAAGAAGTAAGTAGTCTAAATAGTCCCATCTCAGAAAAAGAAATAGAACAAGCTATTAACCAACTTCCTAAGAAAAAGTCCCCAGGACCAGATGGATTTACATGTGAATTCTACCAAACATTTAAAGAACTAACTCCAATGCTATGTAAACTATTTGAAAAAATAGGGATTGAAAGAGTCCTACCAAATTCCTTCTATGACACAGACATGGTACTGATACCTAAACCAGGTAGATCGAAAACTGAGAAAGAAAACTATAGACCAATTTCCTTAATGAATATTGATGCTAAAATCTTAAATAAGATATTAGCAAATAGACTTCAGAAAATCATCCCCAGGATAATACAGACCAAGTGGGATTTATACCAGGAATGCAGGGCTGGTTTAATATTAGGAAAACTATTAGTATAATTGACCATATTAATAATCAAATTAATAAAAACCATATGATCATCTCAATAGATGCAGAAAAAGCATTTGATAAAATCCAACATCCATTCCTACTAAAAACGCTTGAGAGTATAGGAATAAATGGACTATTCCTTAAAATAAGGAGCATATATTTAAAACCTTCAGTAAACATTATATGTAATGGTGATAAACTAGAACCTTTCCCTGTAAGATCAGGAGTGAAAAAAGTTTGCCCACTATCACCATTACTATTCAGTATAGTACTAGAAACTCTAGCCTCGGCAATAAGAGCCAAGAAAGAGATTCAAGGAATTAGAGGAGAAAATGAGAAAATCAAACTATCACTCTTTGCAGATGACATGATGGTATACTTAGAGAACCCCAAAGAGTCAGCTAAAAAGCTATTAGAAATAATTCATAATTTTAGCAAAGTTGCAGGATACAAAATAAATTTCCATAAATCCTCAGCATTTTTATACATTACCAACACAATCTAACAGCAAGAGATACAAAGAGAAATTCCATTCAAAATAACGGTCGATAGTATAAAATATTTGGTAATATATCTACCAAAGGAGAGTCAGGAATTATATGAGCAAAATTACAAAACACTTGCCACAAAAATAAAGTCAGATTTAGATAATTGGAAAGACATTCAGTGCTCTTGGATAGGCCGAGCAAATATAATAAAGATGACAATACTCCCCAAGCTAATCTATTTATTTAGTGCTATACCAATCAGACTTCCAAGAAACTATTTTGATAACCTAGAAAAAATAACAACAGAATTCATATGGAACAACAAAAGGTTGAGAATTTCAAGGGAAGTAATGAAAAAAAAATTAAGTGAAGGTGGTCTAGCTGTACCTGATCTAGAACTGTATTATAAAGCAGCAGTCACCAAAACCATTTGGTATTGGCTAAGAAATAGATTAGTTGATCAGTGGCATAGGTTAGGTTCACAGGGCAAGATAGGGAATAAAAATAGCAATCTAATGTTTGACAAACCCAAAGATCCCAAATTTTGGGATAAGAATTCATTATTTGACAAAAACTGCTGGGAAAACTGGAAATTAGTATGGCAGAAACTAGGTATGGATCCACATTTAACACCACATACTAAGATTAGATCAAAATGGGTCCAAGATTTAGGCATAAAGAACGAAATCATAAATAAATTGGAGGAACAGGGGATGGTTTACCTCTAAGACTTTTGGAGGAGGAAGGAGTTTGTGTCCAAGGGAGAACTAGAGACCATTATTGATCACAAAATAGAAAATTTTGATTACACCAAATTAAAAAGTTTCTGCACAAACAAAACTAATGCAAACAAGATTAGAAGGGAAGTAACAAATTGGGAAAACATTTTTACAGTTAAAGGTTCTCATAAAGGCCTCATCTCCAAAATATACAGAGAACTGACTTTAATTGATAAGAAATCAAGCCATTCTCCAATTGATAAATGGTCAAAGGATATGAACAGACAATTTTCAGATGATGAAATTAAAACTATTTCCACTAATATGAAAGAGTGTTCCAAATCACTATTGATCAGAGAAATGCAAATTAAGACAACTCTGAGATATCATTACACACCTGTCAGATTGGCTAAGATGACAGGAACAAATGAATGTTGGAGGGGATGTGGGAAAACTGGGACACTGATGTATTGTTGGTGGAGTTGTGAAAGAATCCAACCATTCTGGAGAGCAATCTGGAATTATGCCAAAAAGTTATCAAAATGTGCATACCCTTTGACCCAGCCATACTACTACTGGGATTATATCCCAAGGAAATACTAAAGAAGGGAAAGGGTGTGCCAAAATGTTTGTGGCAGCCCTTTTCATAGTGGCTAGAAGCTGGAAGATGAATGGATGTCCATCAATTGGAGAATGGTTGGGTAAATTATGGTATATGAATGTTATGGAATATTATTGTTCTGTAAGAAATGACCAACAGGGGGAATACAGAGAGGCTTGGAGAGACTTACATCAACTGATGCTAAGTGAAACGAGCAGAACCAGAAGATCATTATACACTTCAACAATGATACTGTACGAGGATGTATTCTGATGGAAGTGGATATCTTCAACATAGAGAAGAGCTAATCCAATTCCAATTGATCAATGATGGACAGAATCAGCTACATCCAGAATAGGAACACTGGGAAATGAGTGTAAACTGTTATTTTTACCTTCTGAATCCAATTCTTCCTGTGCAACAAAAAATTCGGTTCTACACACATATATTGTATCTAGAATATATTATAATATATTTAACATGTATAAGACTGCCTGCCATCTGGGGGAGAGAAGTGGGGGAGGAAAGGAAAAAATCTGAACAGAAGTAAGTGCAAGGGATAATGTTGTAAAAAATTACCCATGCATATGTACTGTCAAAAAAAAAGTTATAATTATAAAATAAAATTAAAAAAAGAAATGCATTTAGTACCTTTTTTATTCTCTGCAGTTGTACTTTATAGACACACATATAGATTTCTGACTCACACTCATTAGATGAAGGCAGCAAAAACTCTGAATTTAGTTCAAAACTTAGAATTTGGGATTTGCAATGCATGATGATCAGTACTTTCTCCATCTCAGTTATGCAGGAACATATGACCACTTCCAGTCCCAGCTAATCAGTCATGGAGCAGGATAACTTTGTTCAGAAGCCAGCCCTCAAAAGAATCAATCTTTCCTTGACTTTTGCTGACTTGTCCCTTTTTAATCTTAAAAGTATTCCCCCATTTTTTTTTGCTCTCCAGTCAAAACCTAATCCAATCCAGCAAACAACCCAACAAACCATAATGTAGAGTGAGGACAGTTAGAATGAGTGGAATCCTGGAAGGATTGATGTTTTTAAAGAGCACATCTTCTATCTACCTCTTTCAATAATTTTCTCTGGAGATTAGAAAAAGAGGCAAAGAAACTTGTTGACGTAGTTCATTCTAATAGAATTTAGCCTCAGTCAGAGAGCACTAATTGCTTAGACATAAAACATTTCAATGTAGTGATTTGATGTCAAAATTATTTTGTAAATATCCTCTTAGTTCCACCAGTGTCTTCAAGAGATAAAATGCCAAGTTTTCTGTTTTCCCTTCCTTCCTCTAAGGAAGACCTCAGGATTGTTTTTTTTTTTTTTTTCTGCAGTTCTTTATTCTCATTTATAAATCATGAACAATATATCTTGAAAGCGACTAAGCGCTTTCTTATTAAAGTGTTACATTTGATAAACCAATGTTCTCTCTCTCTTTTATCTTTATAAACACAAAAGACAACAGCAGTAAAGTGTGATGGCTGAGGATACAGTTTAGTCTTTTATACAAATAAAACTTGCAACAAAATTAATTCGATACAGTTATCTGAATCCTCTTCCTTAAAGACATATTCAGTCTCCATGAAGCTTTCTCTTGTCATCCAGAATTTAACAAAATACTGTGGATGTGGTCTTAGTTTTTGACACTAATGGTCTCAATGTACAGATACCATAATTGTGGGAAGAATTTCCCTGAATATTTTTAGACTATGGGATCTTATCTATCTTGTCTTTAAACTCTTTGAAATCTGATTTTCTAAAGTCTGGGATACATATTGTACCATGTGGGCTTTATTTTCCTCTGTCATAAATTTTAAGATGAGATGTATAACTTTGAGTTTTCTTCATTTTGATTTCAGCAATCAGTTCCTCCTTGTTGGTGAATCATCCAAAATAATAATTTCCCCAGCTCTTCTGCCTTTTGAAGAATGAAATTCTTCATTCAGACCAAGTGCAACAGTGTAGCCAAGTGCATGAACTAACTGTGAATCAATAAATCATTCTTAATACAATGACAGTGGAGCCATAGGTACCCAGGGCAAGAAGAGTTCATTCCTAATTAAGGAGAGACATCTTCACTGTCAGAACAATTATCTCACCTGGCTAACAAGACATTAGCTTTGACTGGGTTATCTTGAGGACACTTTTTGCATTTTGCTATCATAGTTCCCCATATCTCCTTATCTCCTTCAAGCAGAAAGATATTTCTCCTGAAAGTCCAAATAGTGCCTCAAATTTTATGGGATTTTTCCATCACTCACACTTTTCTTTTTCCTTTTATCCATAAATTCTGGAACTATCTCCTTGCATTTTTTCCCCCAGGGGTCACTTACTTCAATCTAATCCATATAGTTTCCCACCTGTGTATTACCTATCTTTGTTTAACACTATTCCCTTATCCTATAGTTCTACTCTGTTTTCAGATTTAGGTAGACTGGATGGTGATTAACAACAAAATTTCAGGGGTAGCCAAGAACTAATGGCTTATTATCACAGGTTTCAGTTTTCTTCCTTCTGGAAATCCTCTGAATTCATTATCCAGAAATTAAATCAATCAATATCATTATTTTCTTTATGTCATGAGAGTTAGAATAACATCCTGAATAACAGGGATTAGGAAAAAATCAGGGAGGCCATATCGGGCCGTGTTGGATTTAGTGTCAAAAGACCTAGTTTAATACCTAGCTTTCCCCTTTAACACTTATGTATAACCTCTCTGGGCATATTTATCTCTAAAAGGAGGGCATGTTTCCAGACAATCCCCAAGTTTCTTCAGCTCTAAATCTATGCTTCTATGATATATTTGAGCATCTACTGTAGACATCCTTCCTGTCCTTCTATTTAGCCAGACAAACATTCTCATATGTACAAGAGAATTTCTATGATTTTCACCTTTAATCATATTCCATATTGGATACTTTGGGACAGTCTTCAACAAAGGCCTGTCAAGAATCAAAGAAAGAAAAGGCAGGGAAAGGAGAAAATCATGGATAAAGGAAGGGAAGAAAAGGGTCATGGAATTACAGAATTTCAGTTATATCATCCTTCAGAGGTTATCTGGAGCAAACCACATTTAACAGAAATTAATTTTACAACATCTAGAGTAAACAGTCATGTGATGTACACTTAAAGGTCTCCAGCATTTAAAAACCCATGGTTTCCTGAAGCAGTCAATTTCACTTTTAGACAACAGTAATTATTGGATGAGGCAGAGAATAGACTTCAGAATCTGGGGTCAAGAAGACCTAAGTTCAAACGTAGCCTCTGATACTAAAAAGCTGTATAAACCTGGACAAGTTACTTAATACTATTTGCCTTAATACACTAGAGAAGGAAGGGGGAAATCACCCTAGTTTCTTTGTCAAAAAACAAAACAAACCCATGAACAGGCAGTATGGTCCAGGGGGGTCAGGAAGAAATAGACATACTTTAACAACTGAACTACAACAAAAATGATTGATCCTTTTTTTTTTTTAAACATCTGCTAGAAATCTGCTTCTCTGAAACTTCCATTGCTTCTTCAGAGTTCTTTTTTTCCAGGGTCAAGGTGTGAAAGTAAGTAGCAGATGTAGAGGCAAAGTATGATAGAAGAAAAAAGAGGACGAGCTCTAGAAGCCGAGGATGTGGACTTCAGATAATTACACTTAAAACTCCTTAACCCCATTTTTTTCCCTCTCAAAGTATATAATTTGTGAATCAACTCTGAGGATTTTTTAGTCTGGTTGGTTTGTAACAATAAATATAATGTAATATATAAACTGAAGTTTTGTTTTGTTTTGTTTTGCTTTTTTTGAGGGGGGAGGTAAAGTGGAAGGGTATTTATTTTTGTTTTTGTCCAGAATTGGGATTTCACTAATGGCAGAAACTCCAGTGAGAAACTCCTTCCAATATAGATCATTCTCTGCTTTGTAACTGAAAAAATTGGCTGAGGCACTTAGTGATTAAGTGGCCTTCCAAGAAATATATGGCCGATATCCATCAGAGTTGGGATTTGAATCCATATCTTTCTCCGGCTGATTTTTGAGAAACTATTTAAAATCTATTTTGAGTTATTATTTATTACTTCACATTTGTATAGGATTTTGATTGTTAGAAAAGTCTTTATATATAATTATCTTATATCAAAGTAATAGAATGGTGGTATTAATTCCATCTTATAGATAAGGCAATTGAAGTTCAGAAAAGTCAGACATCTATTAAGTTGGACATTGGATTTGTACTTTGGCCTTCTGACTCCAGAAAAAATGAAAAGAGGAGAGAAGAATAACAAGAGAGAGAAAGGAAAGAAAAAGAAGAAAGACATAAAAGTCTCTGGGAATTTCATTTGAGAAATAGCAAATGAAAAGAGTAGAGAAAAAAAAGGAAAAGGGAGAAAACAACAAGGAAATAAAAAGGGAGAAGAAGGAATGAAGAAAAAAGAAGGATGGAGAGGGAATGAGAAGAAGAAAATGCAAAAACAAAGGAAGGACAGACAGTAAAGGCAGAGGAAGAGGTTTGGTGGTGTGGAGGAAGAAAATTAAAAAGAAAGAGAAATTTTAGGGAGGAAGACCAAAATTATATTCATTTGATTTTTTTTTCTTTTTGGATAATATGACAAGAGGATTCCATGATAAAAAAGAAGTACAAATTGGGACCTTCCTGACTTTCTTGTACATTTCAGTGATATAATTTTAATGTGAAACTAATTAACTATTGAAACAGCTTCCATTGTTAACATTCTATGTCATTTGCTCACAAGCTGTACTACACACATTCAGGAGAGATTCAATATAATACATACTTTCTGATACATATTCAGTGCTGAAACCCACATAGCAAAGAAGGAAATGGTCCTACCTAGCCATGGCCAAATCTTTACTGTAGTTATTAAATCTTTTACCACTGAAAGATACATGGTACTTATTAAAAATGATTTTAGAGGTCCATGAGAACATTTTTCATTCATAAGAATATTCAGAACTTGCTGTTTCCATCAATCAACGACAATAACAACAACAAATCCAGCATTCAATTCAATTCAATTTAAACAAATTTTAAACACCTGACATGTGCAAGGCAATGCTAGGATCAAAGACAAAATTAATACCTATATCTTAGCATAGAGAGTTTAGGGGCAGAGAGAGAGTAGCACCCAAAATTACAGTGCTATGATACAACCAGTAACTAATATGATTATGCCATATATAAATACTTTCTTTTTATTCAAGTTTTTTTATTTTCAAAATATATGCAAGGTAATTTTTCAATATTGACCCTTGCAAAGCCTTGTACATACACACTTTCAACCTAGGTTAAGATCATTTGTTCCCTGTGCCTCTTTTGATGTAATTTCTTGATAGATCCTGGAGGTCTCAAAGTAGCTTTCTGATCATCTAAAGGCATATAAAAAAGTCCATCCATGTGAAATCCTCTTCATTCCTTAGGCTTGGTGAATATGCCCAAACTATATAAATCACTCTGTCTTGGCCTCCTGCCATTTCCATAAAGATGTGACTCATGTCTACTTTAGCTTACTGCCATATCTCTATTAATATCATTTTTATAATACTATATAGCAAATTAAACCTCCATTTGTTAAAAGTTCAATGACCAATGAATGTTTCATTTTATCAATTTTAACTAATTTAAAAATTTAATTAATATCTAGTATCATTAATACCAGATAATATGGAGCCCCTGAGTAATTTCCTCTCTAGAAATGGAAATAAAGAAGTTAGAATACAATCAATTCCATTAAAAATAAAAACAATATTGCTGAAATATCCCCTTCTATAGGGTCTTCCTTGCTACTAAGCAGACTATGAAAGGTCATATTATCACTCTCCAACCACAGTTGCTTATTTTGAGTTGCTTGATTCAAGATGGGCCCCATGACAAGGTAAAGGAAACCACTTTTGTTAAATATTAATGGTATATTCGAGGAAGAACTTTCCTTAGCTCCTTAGCTGTTAGTTCTCTTCTCTAATGGTTGAAATCTGCCAGAGACTAAGGCCTACTGTACAGAACAGTACAGGACACTAACTCATCTACTAGACCCTCATCTATGGGGACATGCTTCTTTTGACTAGTGTAATGATGATAATAGTAATAACTGGTATTTACACATTGTACTTAATATGTGCCAAATACTAAGTGCTTTATAAATATGATTTCATTTGGCCCTCACAACAACCTTTAAGGGTAGGTGCAATTATTATCCTCATTTTACAATAGAAGAATTTGAAAAAAAAAATAAGTTTCATGACTTGGTCAAGATCACATAGTAAGTTTCTGATATTGTATTTGGATTCAGGTCTCCTTGACTCCAGACCTAAGACACTATTTTTGAGGTTACCGTTTACCAATGCACTGTGTATTACAAAAAAAAAAAAAAAGATGAACAAAAATCCTTATGCAACTCTTAATCTGGTAACTGTCAATAGCCAGAGATGGGGTCTAGAAAAGTCTTTCCACTGGAATGAGCTGTGGGATGATATTCTTGAGAAATAGGAAGGACTTTTATATTTAATGATTACAGAGCAATCATTATGAATCTGCCAACTTGAACTGTGTAATGTCCAGACTAGCTTAGAGGATCTCTGGATGGGCCTTGGTCTCCAGTGGAGAAGAGATGAAGGCAAGAGAGCCACCATGAGGAGGGTCAAGGATGAAGTTTGGAGTCTAGGTCTAAGATTGAGCTCAAACACACACTCTCTCCCTTTCTTCATCAGCCCTTAAATATCTTAATACAATTACATCACTACAACACACTTAGCATGTGCCAACTGTAGAACTATTACATCACACTAAGTATTAGGTATATGTGAACTAGAGAACCATTATTTCATCAATCACACTGAGTAAACACCCTGCTGTAAGTATCATTGCTTCAAATATACTTTTCTCAAGAGTTCCCCAATATCTGCAGTCTTCTTCATCTCCCATTTTCTTTTGTTTTAGAACACAGATGTCAAGTCTTCCCTGACTTCTCAGGAAGGGAGGTGAGAACATCAAAGGGAAATGGGGAGCCAAACCAGATATTGTTATCAGGTTTTCTCTGGACTAACAGGTCTTAATTGAAACATATACGTAAATCCATTACCATGGGAGGTATCACACAAGCATATATTAATATAACATAGGCTAGTAGTGATGTAACAACATGAATCAATATGAATCAAGTCCTAGAAGGAGGGTATATAAATAACATTCCCACATACACCTCCTTCAGCAGCCAAGAGATAGTCCAAAATTAATCTATTGTACATAACTTCATTTGTCAGGGAATCCAATGATTCCTGCAGGTTTTGAAGTCCTGCAATAAGATTACTGCATCAGTGGCATGTGTAGTCAGAGATGGAACCATCTGATGTTTCTTGGGTCTTTTCCTTTGTTTCAAGGGTCTTTCCTTTTTCTGTCTCTCTCTTATAGACAAGGTGAATACAGCTCATTAACACCCATCTGGTTCCTTTTCCATCTGTAGAGATACAAGAAAACCCTCTTCCCCAAGCAGTTAACCTACCTCGTCCCTTCCATTCACCACTTTCTGGATCTCTCCACATCACCAGTCAATTATCTAAAGATAGTGGAGTGGCTCTCACTGGACATTGTCCTTCTGGCAAGTTATGAAACCTGTCTGCTGGAGCCAGTGCATCTTTATAAAAATAAAAAAAAAATTAATAGAATAAAGAGCTAAGTTTAAAAGTTTTCTAGAGTTCCTGTGGCTTGCCCTTTCTTTTGTTTTTGGAGGAGCATCTTGATGTCTCTGTTTTTCCTCTCTACTATTGCCTGTCCTTGAAGATTAAAAGGTATGCCAGTGGTGTGTAAAATCTGATACTGGGTGCAAAAGTGTGCAAAATGTTTAGAAGTATATGCAGGTCCATTATCTGTTTTTATTGCTTGTGGCACACCCATAATTGCAAAAGCTTGTATAAGGAATTCAGCTACCGCTTGGGTTGTCTCTTTTGCTGCTGGTATTGCAAAAGCTAATCCTGAAAAGGTGTCTACTATAACATAGATAAAAGACAGATGACCAAAAGATTTGTAATGAGTCACATTCATTTGCCAAATTGTTAGGTTCTTACTAGGTGCTAAGTCTGTACTTAACAATTCTCTAGCTCAGGGTTCACACCTTTAGAGCACACCTTTAAAGGAAGTTTACACCTTTAGACTTCTAAAAAGGAGTTTACACCTTTAAAGGAGTTTGCACCTTTAAAAGGAGCAAGTTCATTGGTTTTAAGTAGTTTTCACAAGCCCCTGGAGTACCCAAAAGCCCATTCTCTGGGAGGATAAAAGGAGAAGACAGTCTGGAAAGAGTTGGTCTGGTGAAGGTCAAGGAGAAGACTTCCCACACTCTTGGAGCAGAGTCTGATTCCCACACTCTAGGAGATTCAGAGTCAAGATTTCATTTTCACATCTACCTTCACTCTAGCTGGAGGCTCCAGAAACCTCCCAAGAAACCTGCTCCCAGAGAAAAGGATTTACAGAAAAGAAACATCCTCCCAGAGAAGGATTATAATTGAGAGACAACAGGAAATTATATTTTGGTGCCCACCATGGGGCAAGGACTTTTGTTTATCCTGATTCTGGCTGATTCAGAGGAATTAGCTTGGACTTGACATTTTGGCCCCCAAACAGGGACAGATAAGATCCTGATTCCAGTGGAAAAGCCTCCAATCCAGATCTCAGTGGAAAAGTCTCTTTGACCTAGAAATAAGCATGAGTAACAAGGAAACCTTGTTAAAGAGCTAAAGTAAAATTTCAGTGAAATGGACCAAATTTTTAGAAAACAGTCTTCTGTTTCTGTTCAAGGAAAAGGTTTAGAGAGCATTGTCAAGGTTATGAAAAGCCTAGGATTGATTATAATTTTGGAGGAGATCACTGAACTTTTAAAAACTGTGCAGGTCATATGTCCTTGTTTTTCTCTGGAAAAAGAATTGTATCTAGAGGAATGGAAATTAGTAGGAAAGGAATTTTGTCAATACTACAACAAAAATGGACCTAAATCAATTTCCAAAGACACACTTCAAAATACAATATAATTCAACTGTCTTTAGGAAATTATATAAGTTATAGAATAAGGAAAAAGAAGAAGGAGCAAAATGGGGAGGTGTCAACTAAACTAGGTGAAAAGAATGAATCAGATAACAATGGAGTACAATTCTGAGCAACAAGGCTAAGAGAGAGGGACAGGATGTAATTAATTTTATACATGTATATCCTGTGATTGAAGAGATTGACTTTTTAGGTCAAAAAAAGAGAAGATATACTCCTTTAGATATGAATAAAATTAAGGATATGAAAAAAGGTTGTACCCTTTATAGGGCTACATCATCTTATGTTAAAATGTTACTAGAGGGTTTGTGTTATGAAACCCTAACCCCAAATGACTGGAAATCCATAGCAAGGACATGTTTAGAACCTGGACAAAACTTGTTGTGGCTTTCAGAGTTACATGAATTAGGATTCAAGTCAGACACACAATTCACTTTTGACCAACTAGCAGGTGAAGGTCAATATGGAGAGAATTCAGAACAGATTGATTATCCCATAACAGTGTATGAGAAAATTTCTAAGGTTGCAATAAAAGCTTGGGGTTCCCTCCCCAGACAGAAAGATTGAGGGGAAGTTTTCACTAAAATAGAGCAAGGTCCCAATGAACTTTTTGCAGATTTTGTGGGACATTTGCAAGCTGCTGTCAAAAGAACTATTGGAGAAAATGCAGCTACAGAAATAATTACAAGATATATGGCTATGGAGAATGCCAATGAGGTTTGCAAGAGAATTATATGGGGACTAGACAAAGATGCTTATTTAGAGAAAATCATAAGATCCTGTGCTACAGTGGGAACAAATACTTTCTACACCCAGACTATGATGAATATGGAAAGACAGGGTCCCTCTTGGCAAAGGACTTCTTTAGAAACTCATCGATGTTTTCAATATGGAAAAGTTGGGCATCTAAGAGCTCAATGTAGAGATGGAGACAGAGTGAGAAGACAGGGTGAGGGAAGACCTAAAACTCCATGTCCAAAATGTCACAAGGGCTTCCACTGGGCCTCTTAATGTAGAGTGATCCAGGGAAATGAGAGCTGGAACCCAGCTCCAAGATATCAATTAAAAGATAGGAGGGGCATGATGGTAATTGAGGTTACACACAAAGAGCCTTTAGAAGGTCAGTACTCTGATTTGATCAACTAGAAGAAAAGCAATCACATGGAAGAAAGGGATTACCTGATAAGTCAGCCAAAAAGCAACCAGATAGCAGAAATGGATTATACTTGGGGAGAATACAGGCCTTTTAAACCAACAGGGATGTGTCCAGTGCAAACAGCTCCAATGTAATTGCCAGATGATGAGAAGATATTTAGAAAGTGGTAAAAATAGAAGGAAATTAGATAGGCTAACTGCCTGGGATAGAGGGTTTGCTTGTATTTTACTGACAGGGAAGGAAACAGACAGAGAAGGAAACTGATGGAGAAGGAAACAGATGGGTGGCAACAAGCACTTGGAGAGAGACAGAAAAAGAGAAAAACCTCAAAACAAAGGAGAAAATCTAAGAAACATCTGACACTGAAACAGTATGGCTGATAAGGAGACTGATAAAGATTCCCTAACACAAGATGAAACTATTGTAGGACTTTGAAACTTGCAGGAATTATTGGATTTCTGGCACATGAACTAATGGACAATGGACTTATGGACATGTATAAATTCTCAATTTATGATTATTTGATCATGTTATTTGTCACATCACTTCTAACATGTGTTATGTTACTATATGTTTATGTAATTTTTGTAATTATGTGTAATACCTCCCATATTGATGGATTTATGTTTCAAGGTCATGACTACCCTATGTTCTAAAGCAAAAGAAAGGGGGAGATGTTAGGTTCTTACTAAGTGCTAAGTCTGTACTTAACAATTCTCTAGATCAGGGTTCACACCTTTAGTTCACACCTTTAAAAGGAGTTTACACCTTTAGACTTCTGGAAAGGAGTTTACACCTTTAAAGGAGTTTACACCTTTGGAGTACCCACAAGCACATTTTCTGGGAGGATAAAAGGAGCCAAGGGCAGTCTGGAAGAAGGCAGTCTGGAAGGAGGCAGTCTGGATTGGGTCAAGGACAAAACTTCCCATGAGAACTTCAGGCAAGCTAGAGGAGATTCAGAGCCAGGATTCAGGAAGAAGAGGATTCGAGATTCTACCTTCACTCTGGCTGGAGGCTCCAGAAGCCTCCCAAGAAACCTGCTCACAGAGAAAAGGATTTACAGAAAAGAAATCTCCTCCCAAAGAAAGATTACAATTGAGAGACAACAGGACACTACACAAAATTTTACTGGGTCTCAAACCATGAGAGTCCTTCCCTGGAGGCATAGGAGCATAGAAAGGAATGCAAGCTGTTCAGGCTTTTAGTATGCTCCTAGCTTCCTCTTTTCTTATCCCAAATTGCAAACGTAAAGCTCAAACAGTCTGATATTTAAAATGAGATTCTTGGGCTACCTGAAGTAAAGGAGTATTGTCCAGCTTGGTTAGAAGGCTATCTGCCTTTGAATTTCCATAAAAAGTAGGACCTGGAAGTCCATTATGAGAGTATATATGCAAGATATAAATCTTACCTGGGTGTTTTCTCACTTGCTCTTGAAGTTCCTTAAAGAGCTGATATATATTAGAGGCTACAAATTTTATTTGGGCTGTGGCAATTTTTTGTACCATACCTACTGAACAGGCTGAATCAGATATTATGTTTACATCTCCTGGATAAGTAAGAGCTAGCATGATTGCATCAATTCATTCTGCTGAGTGGACTAAAAAGGATTTCTGACTACTCTCTTTATAGTTAAGTCATGAGAGTATACAGCACAAATGTTATGTTTGGACACATCTGTAAAGATTCTTGGTCCTATAAGAGGAACCTTGGAAATCTTTTCTTCAAAAATCCATCAAGGTTATCTTTAATGGAGATCCTTGTGTAAAATTTGGAGCTGTGGCCAATAAAATTTGCCACTCTGGCGTGGTTTGACAGCATACATTAATTTGTGCATTGGTATAAAAGGTGTATATCTTGTCAGGTCATATCCCAGATAATAGCACTACTCTCTTAATAGCCTTTAATAAAAAAAGCCACAAGCATTGGGTAAGGAGTAAGGCTTTAATCTGGTTCTGCTAGGAGGTTTACCCACTCTATCACACTGTTTCCTTGATGAAGGACTACTGTGGATGTCTCTTTTGTAGCAAAAACTGATATTTCCAAGGGTTTCTGAGTAATTCTTTCAACTACATTGGATAAAGCCAGTTCAATTTCTCTCGAAGCCTCTTCAGCTTCTTTTTTAAGCTGGTGTGGTGATTTTAAAAAGCATTGTCTCCCCTTAAAATGTCATATAATGGTTGCAATTGATAGGTATTCAAGCCTAACACTGGACAATCCATTGGATTTCTCCTATCAATTTCTGAAAGTCATTTGAAGTCATGAAGTGCAACTTCTCTGTTCTTGAAGAAAACTTTTGTATTGTAAGCACCTTAGGATATACTTCATATCCTAAATATTGCAAAGGAATATGTCTTTGGAATTTTTTCTGGATATCATCCCAAGATATCATCCATGTAATGTAATAATGTAATTTTGGAAATGCTTTTCTTACAGGAGTAAGAGCAGCAACAACATGTACTTGACAAATAGTAGGGCTATTTTTCATTCCCTGTGGCAAAACTGTCCATTCATATATTTTATAAGGCTTGCTACATTAACATTGGACACTGAAAAGGCAAATCTCTTCATATCCTCCTTATTCAGAGTAATAGAATAGAAACAATCCTTAATGTCTATAACCCAAAGAGGCCATTCCCGTGGCAACTGAGTAGGAAATAGGAGTCCATACTGAAGAGTGCCCATAGTTTCCATCTGTTCATTTACTTTTCTCAAATCAGTCAACATCCTCCATTTTCCAGATTTCTTTTTACAACAAATAGAGGGGAATTCCAAGGACTTAGAGAAGGTTGTAAATGTCCTTGGTCAAGTTGCTCCTGTACTATATCTAATAAGGCCTGAATTTTTTTTTCCCTTAAGGGCCACTGTTTTACCCACACTAATGAATCAGTTTTCCATTGAATGGGAACAGGTGAGAGTACAAGGAGGCCTTCAACAGCAGCCCTGGCTAAAAAGCCAAAGTACTCAATTGTAATCCTAACTGTTGTAAGATAGATACTTCCCCATAGATGTGATGGGTATTTTATTTACTACAAATGGATTGAAAACAACTGTTTCATCTTCAAATATTCAATCTCAAAGGGGTAGCACTAACTTTAACTGCTATTGATACTCCTATGCCAGACATAAACCTGGCCAATATCTTTGGCGTTTTTTGGCCAATAACTGTGCCAACTGTCACTTCTAATGATTGTACAATCTGCACCTGTGTCTACCAACCCTTTCAATGTTATGCCATTTACATATTCTGTTCCTGGGAGTCAAAATCTGGGTAAATATTACCAAATTTCCTATTAGGACTATGTATCAGTAAACCTGATGCTACTTCTTCTCCTGGGTGATACATCACACATTGTCTACCAGTATTAGTGACTGGGGTATTAACTACACATTCCCCAGTTTCCTAAATCAGTGTACAGATGGACACTGTTTTGTAAGCACTCTTAGGAGGTGAAATGGGTCAAACCAACTTGAACAAGGAACAAGAGATTTATAGGCCAGCCAGGGACAGATTTTACCTGTTCAAGGGATATTTCAGTAGTCCTAGCTGCATACAGCTCTATTCTCCCCAATTGTAATCCCTTTCCCCCTCAGGTTGCTTCTTGGCTGATTGATCATGTTGTTCTAAAGACTCTCTGGGTATAAGGTTGGCTGCCATCATGCCCCAAATGTTTTTTGCCTGGGGCCCTGGAGCCAAACCCTGCTTCCCATTTCCCTGAGTCAATCTACATTCTGATACCCAAAGGAAGTCTTTGTTGGATTTTGGACATGGGGTTTTGGGTCTTGTTCTCCCACCATGATTTTTTTCACTTTATCTTTATGCCAACAATGAACTTTCAAATGCCTTACTTTACAACATTGAAAGCATTGACAAGTCTCTTTAGAAGTCCTTTGTCAAAAGGGATCTTGTGTTCCCATGTTCAGATCTTGAAAAGTCTGCATTATAGCTTGGGTATAAAAGGTATTTATGCCCACTGTGACACAGTGTCTTATGATGATCTCCTTATCCTCCTTATCCTAAAGGAGCATCCTTGTGTAGACTTAGTATAATTAGTATAATTATACTATAATTATATATATATACATTAGTATAATTAGTATAATTCCTCTATAATCCTCATTAGCATTTTCTCTAGTAAGTTGTCTTATCCATAATTTCTGTAACTATATTTTAACCAATAGTTATGACAGCTGTCTTCAGATATCCCACAAAATCAGCAATTGGTTCATTTGGATCCTGTGCTATTTTCGTGAAGGCTTCCCCTCTATCTTATCTTCCTGGGAGGATGCCCTATGCCTTGATGGCAGCAGAAGCAATTTGCTCATATGTTGCTATAGAGTAATCTACTCTAAAGTATTTACATAAGGTCCTACACCTGTTTCCTAGCTGCCCCTATGCTTCTATTCTCAAATCAGATGTATTTTGTCCTTCCTCTTTAGCTTTAACTAATGTCTTTTGTAATAGTGTCATAAGGGTTGGACAATACTACATGGGAGGTGCTGATGGTGTCACTGCCTCTCCCACTCCTCCTCCCTTTCCCTTTCAGAGGCAAAATTGAGGAAGGAGGGTCAGGAGATGATGAACACTCTAAGGGTACCTTGTTCAGGTATAGGCTTAAATGAAACTAAGCTGTGAAAGTGAGAAGCACCACACTCTTTAAACTCTTCTACACTGTACTTACATCTGCACTGTACTTAACTCCTTTCTTGTCCAACTCTCCATGCCTTTCAGCTGCTTTGTCAGTATGATCCCTCTCCTGGTATTTCTCTCACATTTCCTTCTCTGGCTATCCACATTAAATTTTTTCCTTTTTTTATAACTTTGGGGCTCATTCTCCAGTTGATAAATGGTCAAAGGATATAAACAGAAAATTTTTAGATGAAGAAATTAAAATTATTTCTAGCCATATGAAAAAGATGCTCCAAATCATTATTGGTCAGAAAAATCAAATTAAGACATCTTTCAGATTGGCTAGGATAACAAGAAAAGATAATGGTGAATGTTGGAGGGGATGTGGGAAAACTGGGACATTGTTGATGGAACTGTGAATACATACAACCATTCTGTAGAATAATTTGGAACTGTGCTCAAAAAATTATCAAACTGTGCATACTCTTTGATTTAGCAGTGTTACTTATATCCCAAAGAGATCTTAAAGAAGGGAAAGGGACCTGTATGTGCAAAAATGTTTGTGGCAGTCCTCTTTGTAGTGACTAGAAACTGGAAATTGAATGCCTATTTGTAACGTGCTCTCCTGGCAGTTACAATTACTAGCTTAATAACCGGTAGCGCACTCAAGAACAACCACGTGTAATCTTAAAAGCCTTTATTATACCTACTCACATAATGCCCTAACTGATGCCCTGACTTGTTGGTTCCCGAGTGAACACCTGGTCAGAAGACCCATGTGTTCACTACCAAAATCCTTACCTCTTTTGGCTATCCATCTTGGCTTGGCCACCCAGGCTGGGAAGCCAAGATGAAGAACGCCAGGTTAAAGAGACCGCCTGCTGCCTGCAGTGGGCTTACATAGGGCCTGTGACGTCACACACACAGCCAATCAGCGAGAGAGTCACCCATTACGAAGCTATCTCAATATGGCCAGGATCCCGCCCAAGGGCAGTCCTAATATCCACAGAAATTACTTCTGGGTCTCAATGATGTGCTGTGGTGCAGCCCATTTAAAGGCTCCTTACACCTATTAACTGGAGAATGGCTGAATAAATTGTGATATATGAATGTTATAGAATATTATTGTTCCATAAAAAATGACCAGCAGGATGATTACAGAAAGACATGGAGAGACATGAACTGATGCTGAATGAAATGTGATCAGAACCAAGAGATCATTATATACTTCAACAACATTACTGCAAGATGATCAATTCTGATGGACGTGGCTCTCTTCAATAATAAGATGAACCAATTCTGTTCCACTTGTTCAGTAATGAAGAGAACCAGCTACATCCAGAAAAAAAAAAAACCCTATGGAAAATGAATGTGGACTATAACATAGCTTTTTTACTCCTTCTATTATTGTCTGTTTGTATTTTTGTTTTCCTTTTCAGGTTATTTTTTACCTTATATCTAAATCTGATTTTTTCTTGTGCAATAAGATAATTGTTTAAATATGTATACATAGACTGTATTTAAGATATGCTTTAACATAATTAACATGCATTGTCCTATCTGCCATCTAGGGCAGAGGGTGGGAGGAAGGAGGGGAAAAGGTTTTGCAAGGGTCAATGCTGAAAAATTACCCATGCATATGTCTTATTACTAAAAAGATATAATAGAAGCCAAGATGGTGGAGAGGACACACACATCATCCTAAGGTCTTCTTTTCCCTCAATGAATTTTAATGAAATTCGGTCTCAGAATTAGTGCTTGACTGTTACAACTCAAGAATATTATCAACACATTACCAACAAAGATAATTTCATAATTTACCAGAAAAGCTCTGTTTCTGCTGGTGCATGGGACAGAACAGGGGTAGCCAGGGGCAGACTCAGGCATGCAGTGAGAGCATGGGGAACAGCTTACACTGAGCAGATCAGAGGGGGGCTGGGTGTGGTCTCTGCTGGCAGAAAATCTTCGGGAAGAAGTCTACCACAGTGTGAGCTACTCTGCTCTGGCAGCAAGCCAGTAGATTAGCAGAGAAGCTATAAACATAGGGCTTAAAGAGTATAATCCCAAAACCCTAGAGTATCTCAGGACCTGGCTACACCAACCCAATACTTGGAATGACTCAGTGTGATCCAAGAGCAGCCATAGTCACTGCTCCCATTGCAGATACTGCCTTCCCCCTATTGCTGATTTCAGCACAACTGCTAATCCTAATGCACCTTGTGGGTGCTGTCCACTGCCACTTGCTATTGTCTGTATAGGCATCTTGGAAAGATATTACCTCATAAACAGACCATAGCTTTTCTTCTCTCTTCTTTTCTTTCTTTTTTTTTCTTTTCCTAAAATAAGCAAAAAAGCTAAGCAGGATCTGACTATAGATAGCTTCTATATGGAAATAGAGCAGACTTCAAACCCTGAGGAGACTAAAAACAGTTTGTCTCTAGATCCAAAGATGGATATGATCAGGTCACCATCACATAAGCATAATGCTAGAAGAAAAATGGGGAAAGGAAAACCTTGCAAGAGAGTCAGGATAAGACATGTAACTCATTAAAAGATAGAGTGGGAGGTGGAGCAAAGGTGGCTGAGAAGGCACACTCGACTTTCTAAGCTCTCTCATAATCTCACTACCAACTATTTAATTCAGCCTCAAAAATAGTGCTTGACTGGTAAAACCCACAAAGATTAGAAGTACGATTTACCAGCCAAAGATAATCTGGAATTTCATCACAAAAGGTCTGTCCTGAGGGGCAGGAAAAGACCAGTGCAGGCAGGTTTAGAACTAGAGGCTAGCCTATTGTGCAGATCAGGCTGGGGTGGCCTCTGGTGTTAGAAAAACTACAGAGACAGATGACTCGGCATAGGCTGATTGCAAAACAGCAGATTTGCAGAGAAACCAAAGCCACTCTAAAAAATGCCAGAACCTAACAGGATATGGCTATACCCACCCAAACCAGAAGTGACTCAGTGCAGATCACAGCATAGCTGTGCAGCTGCATTCTACTGTATGGGACTTTTCCTTGGGGCAGTTAAGAACCTGCATGGCAGGGGGACACAGCACAAGGCAGCCTCTACTCTACACAGTGGGGGGGCTTGGCCTGAGGCAGCGAAACTTCTGCAGCAGCAACTGTGCTTCCCTTGTGTTTCCCAGGGTAGAGATACTTCTGGTCTGTCCTCTGGGGCTATTTGCTGGTCAGCTGCTAATATCCACAGCCCCACTGTGGGCTTTGGCCTGAGTTGTGACACTTTCACTGTTCAGCCTCTAGCCTCTAGACCATACAGTGAGGATTCTTCACTGGCCACTTCCACAGCCTGGCTCATGCTAACCAGCTCTGAATCACTTCCGATGGGATGGGAAACTCTCTCCCAGAGCACCCTCATACCTTTGCAGCCCGTTCACAAGACAGCTGTCATCCATATACCTATCCCTGTTCTGCAAAGGAAGCTGGTAACCTCTTGGCCCTGAAAGCAGACCCTAAAGGCTTTAAAAAATGAGTAAAAAAATCAATCCTGAGGAAACTAATAGCAAACATCTCCAGATAATACCCTGAAGGGGAAAGTTACCTGGCCCCGAACACATTACTCTCTCCTACAAGAGACTATTAAAAACATTAAAAGAGAGAAGAAAAATGGGGAAAAGAAAGAGAAGCTATGCAAGAGAGTAACAACATCCTGAAATGTGAATTGGAAAAGATAAAGAATTTCCAAGAAGTGCAGGGAAACAGAATTTGTGAATTAGAAAAGGCTAAAAAATCCCTGATAAGTAGGATTTGTGAATTGGAAAAAGAAAATAACTCACTAAAAAAAAAAAAAATTAGTGAAATGGAAAAAAAATTCCATAGAGCAAAACAACTCATTTAAAAACTCAATTGGACATATACAAAAAGAAGTTTAAAAAGCTAAAGAAGAAAATAACTCATTAAAAATCAGAACTGAGGGGGCAGCTAGGTGGTGCAGTGGATAGAGCACCAGCCTTGAACTCAGGAGGACCCAAGTTCAAATCTGGTCTCAGTCATTTAACACTTCCTAGCTGTGTGACTCTGGGCAAGTCACTTAACCTCAGCCTCAAAAAAAAAAATAAAATAAAATAAAATATATTTAAAAAAATCAGAACTGAACAAATAGAAATAAATGGTTTTTTGAGACATCAAGATTCAGTCAAGCAAATCCAAAAAAATGAAAAACTAGAAAAAAATTCAAATATATACTTGGAAAAATGGCAGACCTGAAAAATAGATCTGGGAGAGATAATCTGAGGATAATTGGAATTCCCAAAAAATATGATGAAAAAAAGAGCCTAGATACTATTTTACAAGAAATCATCAAAGAGAACTGTCCAGATGTAATAGAATCAGAAGGTAAAATGGGTATTGAAAGAATTCATTGAAAAAGATCCTAAAATAAAAACTGCAAGGAATATCGTGGCGAAACTTCAGAATTATCAGACTAAGGAAAAAATATTACAAGCAGCCAGAAAAAAACAATTCAAATACTGAGGTGCCACAATAAGGATCACTCAAGATCTGGCTGCCTCCACATTAAAGGATCTAAGGGCCTAGAACCTGATATTCCGAAAGGCAAAAGAACTTAAAATGCAGACAAGAATAAACTACCCAGCTAAGCTGAGCATTTTTTTTCCATGGAAGAAGATGGACATTTAATGAAACAGATGAATTCCAATTGTTTCTAAGGAAAAAAGCAGATCTAAGCAAAAAATTTGATCTCCAACCATAGGACTCAAGAGAAACAGAAAAAGGTAAAAGGAACTCTTGAGAACTGTATTTCTCTTGCAGTTATATATAAAAACTATATGTATAATTTGATTTTATTGATATAACATAAAAAGGGAAGTAGAAATGGAAAATTCATAATGCCAGAAAAAAAGGGGAAGGGGAGATGATAAAAAGAGGGAAACTACATCCCACAAAGAAGCAAAGGGAAACCTATCATATCTGAGAGAATTTAGAGAGGAGGAACACTGTGTGAATTTTACTCTCATAAGAGTTGGCTCAAAGAGAAAATAATTGACCTATTGTTTACAGAGAGTTTTCTCTCACCTCATTTAAAAGGGGGAAAGGAAAAGGGAAAAGGAGAAGAGTAAGAAGAGAAAGATAAAAGAAAGGGGAAGGGATTAAAAGGGGGGTGGGAGGGATCATACAGTGGAAAAGCAGCATGACACAAGTGGGGCTCACTAAGTTTAATACTGGGAAAGAGGGTTGGGGAGACAAGAAAAAGAAAAGTATAATCAGGGGATAACAAGATGGCAGGGAATACAGAATTAGTAATTTTAATTGTAATTGTGAATGGGATGAACTCTCCCATTAAGCAGAAGCAGATAGCAGACTGGATCAAAAGTCAGAACCCTACAATATGTTGTTTAAGTAAACAAATTTAAAGCAGTAAGATACATACAGAGTAAAGGTAAAAGGCTGAAGCAGAATCTATTATGCTTCAGAGGAAGTAAAAAAATAATCAGGGATAGCCATCCTTATCTCAGATCAAGCAAAAGCAAAAATTGATATAATCAAAAGAGACAAGGAAGGAAACTATCTTGCTAAGGGTAGCATAGACAATGAAGCAATATCAGTACTAAACATATATGCACCAAGTAGTATAGCATCTAACTTCCTAAAGGAGGAGTTAAGAGAGTTGCAAGAAGAAATAGACAGCAAAGCTATAATAGTGGGAGATCTCAACCTTGCACTCTGAGAATTAGATAAATCAAACCACAAAACAAATAAGAAAGAAATTAAGGAGGTAAATAGAACATTCAAAAAATTAAGTATGATAGATCTTTGGAGAAAACTGAATGGTGACAGAAAGGAGTATACTTTCTTCTCATCAGTTCATGGAATCCATACAAAAATTGACCATATATTAGGACATAAATATCTCAAAAGTAAATGCAGGAAGGCAGAAATAGTAAATGCTTTCTTCTCAGATCACAATGCAATAAAATCTATATTTAACAAAAAGTTAGGGGTAAATAGACCAAAAAGTAATTGGAAACTAAATAATCTCATTTTAAAGAATGATTGGGTGAATCAGCAAATTATAAACACAATCAATAATGTCACTCAAGATAATGACAACGATGAGACATCATACCAAAATTTATGAGATGCAGCCAAAGCAGCAATAAGGGGAAATTTTATATCTTTAGAAGCTTACTTGAATAAAATAGAGAAAAAGAAGATCAATGAATCCTTGCAATGTAAAAAGCTAGAAAAAGAGGAAATTAAAAACCCCAATCAAATACTAAACTTGAAATTCTAAAATTAAAAAGAGAAATTAATAATACTGAAAGAAAAAACTATTAAACTAATAAATAAAACCAAGAGTTGATTTTATGAAAAAAACAATAAAAAAGATAAACCTTTGGTAAATCTTATTAGAAAAAGGAGAGAGGAAAATCAAATTATTAGTCTTAATGAAAAGGGAGAACTTTCCACCAATGAAGAGGAAATTAGAGAAATAATGAGTTACATTGCCCAACTTTATGCCAATAAATTTGATAACCTAAGTGAAATGGATGACTACCTCCAAAAATATAGGCTTCTGAGATTAAGAGGAGGAAGTAAATTGCTAAAATAGTCCCATTTCAGAAAAATAAATAGAACAAGCTATTAATCAGTTCCCTAAGAAAAAAATCCCCAGGACCAGATGGATTTACATGCGAATTCTACCAAACATTTAAAGAACAATTAGCCTCAATGCTATATAAGCTATTTGAAAAAATAGGGAATTCTACCAAGTAGAATATGGAGTCCTAAAAATTCCTTTTATGACAGAGACATAGATAGTACTGATACCTAAACCAGGCAGATAGAAAACAGAGAAAGAAAATTATAAACAAATCTACCTAATGAATATTGATGCTAAAATTTTAAATAAGATATTAGCAAAAAGACTACAGAAAATCATCCCCAGGATAATACATCATGATCAAGTAGGATTTATACCAGGAATGCAAGGCTGACTCAATATTAGAAAAACTATCAGTATAATTGGCCATATTAATAACCAAATTGACAAAAACCATATGATCATCTCAATAGATGCAGAAAAAGCATTTGATAAAATTCAACATCCATTCCTATTAAAAATACTTGAGAGTATAGGAACAAATGGACTTTTTCTTAAAATAATCAATAGCATTTATTTAAAACTATCACTAAGCATCATATGTAATGGGGATAAATTGCAAACATTCACAATAAGATCAAGAGTGAAACAAGGTTGCCCACTATCACCATTACTATTCAATATTGTATTAGAAATGGAGAAAGAGATTAAAGGCATTAGAATAGGTAATGAGAAAACCAAATTCTCATTCTTTACTGATGATATGATGGTATATTTAGAGAACCCCAGAGATTCTACTAAAAAGCTATTAGCAACAATCCACACCTTTAGCAAAGTTGCAGGATACAAAATAAACCCACATAAGTCATCAGCATTTATATATATCATTAACAAAATCCAACAGTTGGAGATACAAAAGAAATTCCATTTAAAGTAACCAGTGATAGTATAAAATATTTAAGAATGTCTGCCAAGGGAAAATCAGAAACTATATGAATAAAACTACAAAACTCTTTCCACACAAATTAAGTCTGATCTAACCAGTTGGAAAAATATTAAATGGTATTGGATAGGGAGGGCAACTATAATAAAGATACCAATACTACATAAAGTAACCTATTTATTTAGCACTATACCGATCAGACTCCCAAAAATGATTTTAATGATCTAGAAAAAATAACAACAAAGTTCATATGGAAAAACAAAAGGTCAAGAATCTCATGGGAATTAAAGAAAAAAAAATCCAATGAAAAATCATAGCTGTGCCAGATCTAAAATTATATTATAAAGCTACGATTACCAAAACCATTTGATATTGGCTAAGAAATAGACTGATTGATCAATGGAATAGGTTAGATTCAAAGGAAAAAATAATCAATAACTTTAATAATTTGACAAACCCAAAGACCCCAGCTTTTGGGATAATAACTCAATGTTTGACAAAAATTGCTGGGAAAATTGGAAATTAGTATGCAGAAACTAGGCATTGACCCACATTTAACACCATACACCAAGATAAGGTCAAAATGGGTTCATAACCTAGGCATAAAGAATGAGATTATAAATAAATTAGAGGAACATAGGATAGTTTACCTCTCACACCTGTGGAAGAGGAAGGAATTTATGACCAAAGAAGAACTACAGATCATTATTGATCACAAAGTAGAAAATTTTGATTATATCAAATTGAAAAGTTTTTGTACAAACAAAACAAATTCAGATAAGATTAGAAGGGACTGGGAAAACATTTCTATAGTCAAAGGCTCTGATAAAGGCCTCATTTTCAAAATATATACAGAATTGACTCTAATTTATAAGAAATCAAGGCATTCTCCAATTGATAAATGGTCAAAGGATATGAACAGACAATTTTCAGATGAAGAAATTGAAACTATTTCTAGCCATATGAAAAGATTCTCCAAGTCATTATTAATCAGAGAAATGCAAATTAAGACAACTCTGAGATACCACTACCCAGCTGTTATATTGGCTAGAATGACAGGGAAAGATAATGCAGAATGTTGGAGGGGATGTGGGAAAAGAGGGACACTGATACAATGTTGGTGGAATTGTGAATACATCCAGCCATTCTGGAGAGCAATTTGGAACTATGTTCAAAATATTACTAAAATGTGCAAACTCTTTGATCCAGCAGTATTACTACTGGGCTTATATCCCAAAGAGATTTTAAAGAAGCGAAAGGGACCTATTTGTATAAGAATATTTGTGGCAGCCCTCTCTGGAGTGGCCAGAAACTGTAAACTAAGTGGATGCTCATCAATTGGAGAATGGCTGAATAAATTGTGGTATATGAATATTATGGAATATTATTGTTCTCTAAGAAATGACCAACAGGATGATTTCAGAAAGGCCTGGAGAGACTTACATGAACTGATGCTGAGTTAAATGAGTAGGACCAGAAGATCTTCATATACTTAAACAACAATACTATATGATGATCAATTCTAATGGATGTGGACATATTTAACAATGAGATGAACCAAATCAGTTCCAATAGAGCTTTAATGAATTGAATCACCTACACTCAGCGAAAGAACTCTGGGAGATGACTATGAACCACTAGATAGAATTCCCAATCCCTCTATTTTTGTCTGCCTGCATTTTTTATTTCCTTTACAGGTTAATTGTACACTATTTCAAAGTCTGATTCTTTTTGTACATATATTGTTATTTAATTTATACTTTGACACATTTAACATGTATTGGTTAACCTGCCACCATCTGGAGGAGGGGATGGGAGGAATGAGGGGAAAAATTGGAACAAAAGGTTTGGCAATTGTCAATACTGTAAAATTACCCTTGCATATATCTGATAAATAAAAAGCCATATTAAAACATTTTACATATATATATATAGTGGCTAAATTCAAGAACTATCAAACCTAGGAAAAAATACTAAAAAGAAAAAAAAAAAACAATCCAAATACCAAGGAGCCACAATAAGATTCACTGAGGATCTAGCAGCATCCACATTAAAGTATCTAAGCTTTGGAATCTGATATTCGGAAAGGCAAAAGAACTTAATATGCAACCAAGAATAACTTACCCACCAAACTGAGCACCTTCCAGGGAAGAAGATGGACATTCAATGAAAGAGGTGAATTGCATCTATTTCTGACAAAAAACAAAAAACAAAAAAAAAAAAAAAAGACCTGGAACTAAACAAAAAGTTTGACCTCCAAATATAGCACTCAAGAGAAACATAAAAAGATAAAAAGAAATCTTGAGAATTATATTTCTGTTATGAGTATACATTAAAAAGTACATGTATAATATGATTAAACTATTATAATATAAAAAAAGAATCTAGAGGTGGAAAGGAAATTGTGCCAGAAAAGGGAACAGCAGAAATACTATATCTCATGAAGCGGCAAAGGAAACATATTATATCTGAGGGAAAGAAGGGAGGTGGATGAACATAGTGTGAATCTTACTCTCATCAGAATTGGCTCAAAGGGAAAATATATTTGACTTACAGAGAAACTTCTCCCACCTCATTGAAAAGTGAGTGGGGAAAAGAGAAAAGAGAAGGAGTAGGATAAATAGAAGGGAATACAGAAATTGTAAGGGTAAGATTTAAGAAAAGGGGAGGGACTCTAAAGGGGGGAGAGGGATTCTAAAGAGGGAGGGCTGTGTGCAGCAAGTCATAATAAACTATAATAATAATAATAATAATCTCACAAGTCTAATACTGGGGAAGAAAGGAAGGGAGAAAAGAAAGAGAAAAACATAATTTGGGGATAATAAGATAACAGGAAATACAGAATTAGTAGTTTTAACCATAAATGTGAATGGAGTAAAGTTCCCCCATAAAGTGGAGGCAGATAGCAGGCTAGATTAAAAGACAGAATCCTACAATATGTTGTTTACAGAAAACACACTTGAAGCAGGGTGATACATAGAGAATAAAGATAAAAGGCTGGAGCAGAATCTACTATGCTTCAGATGAATCAAAAAAGCAAGGCTAGCCATCCTGATCTCAGATCAAGTAAAAGCAAAACTTGATCTAATTAAAAGAGATAAGGAAAAGCACTATATCTTGCTAAAGGGTAGCATAGACAATGAAGCAATATCAATATTAAACATATATGCACCAAGTAGTATAGCATCTAACTTCCTAAAGCAGAAGTTAAGAGAGTTGCAAGAAGAAATAGACAACAAAACTATAATAGTATAATAATAATATAAACCTTTCATTCTGAGAACTAGATAAATCAAACCACAAAATAAATAAGAAAGAAGTTAAAGAGGTAAATAGAATACTAGAAAAATTAGGTATGATCTTTGGAGAAAACTAAATGGAGACAGAAAGGAGTACATTTTCTTTTCAGCAGTTCATGGAACCTATACAAAAATTGACCATATATTAGGACATAAAGACCTCAAATTCAAATGCAGAAAGGCAGAAATAGTAAATGCATCCTTTTTAGACAGAACATGAGGCAATAAAAATTACATTCAGTTAAAAGCCAGGGGAAAATAGACCAAAAAATAATTGGAAACTAAATAATCATCCTAAAGAATGATTGGGTGTGCTGTGATCATCCTCAGTTGATGTTGGGTTGAAATGTTATTGGATCTTGTTATGTAAGTCTGCTGTGTTATTGGCATCCCCCAGACTCCCACCCTGCTGATAAAGCACTCCCAAATTAAAAACTATCTGATGCCATTGTAATCACTGGAGATGCTGCAATTATGAGGCCAAACTGCACCGACACCATCACAAATGCCTCCATGAAAAGCATGGCTGAGTTGAAGTAGGGACGATGGGCCTGAAGTAGCAACCAATAGCAAAACAGCAAATCATAGACGCAATTAATAATTTCACCCCAGAAAATGGCAATAATGAGATGACATACCAAAATATGTGGGATGCAGCCAAGGCAGTAAAAACAGGAACTTTTACATCTCTAGAGGCTTACTTGCATAAAATAGAGAAAGAGAAAATCAATAAATTAGGCTTGCAACTAAAAAAGCTAGAAAAAGAGCAAATTAACAACCCCCAATAAAACGCTAAATTTCACATTCTAAAAATAAAAGAGAGGTCAATAAAATTGAAAGTAAAAAACTATTGAATTAATAAATAAAACTAAGAGTTGGTTCTATGGAAAAACCAACAAAATAGATAAACCCTTGGTAAATTTGATTATAAAAAGGAAGAGGAAAATCAAATTGTTAGTCTTAAAAATGAAAATGGAGCAATTTCCACCAATGAAGAGAAAATTAAAGCAATAATTAGGAGTTACTTTTTGCCCAACTTTATGCCAATAAACTTAATAACTTAAATGAAATAGATGAATGCCTTCAAAAATATTGGTTGCCCAAATTAACAGAGGAAGAAGTAAATTGATTAAATATTTATATTTTACAAAAGAAATAGAATAAGTGTTAATCAGCTCCCCCCCAAAAAAACACACAGAACCAAATGGATTTAAATGCGTATTCTACCAAACATTTAAAGAACAATGAACTCCAATGATACATAAACTATTTGACAAAATAGGGAATGAAGGTGTCCTACCAAATTACTTTAATGACACAGACATGGTACTGATACCTAAACTAGATAGGACAAAAATAGAGAAAGAAAATTATAAGACAATCTCTCTAATGAATATCAATGCAAAAATCTTAAATAAAATCTTAGCAAAAAGATCACAGAAAATCATCTCCAGAATAATACACCATGGCCAAGTAGTATTTATATCATATGATCATCTCAATAGATGCAGAAAAAGCATTTGATAAAATTCAACACCCATTCCTCTTAAATACACTAAAGACTACAGAAATAAATAGACTTTTCCTTAAAATAGGAAGTAGCATCTATTTAAAACCAACAGTAATCTGATGGAAGTGGATATCTTCAACAAAGAGAAGATCTAATTAAGAAGATCTAATTAGAAGATCTAATTCAGTAGTGCACAGTTATGGATCAGTGATGGACAGAATCAGTTAATCCAGAGAAGGAACACTGGGAAATGAGTGTAAACTGTTTGCATTTTTGTTTATCTTCCCAGGTTAATTTTACCTTCTGAATCCTATTGTTCCTGTGTAACAAGAAATTTAGTTCTGCACACATATATTGTATCTAGGATATACTATAACATATTTAACATGTATGGGACTGCCTGCCATCTAGAGGAGGAGGTGAAGGGAGGGGAAAATTCGGAACAGAAGTGAGTGCAAGGGATAATGTTGTAAAAAATTACCTATGCATATGTACTTTCAAAAAAAGTTAAATTATAAAATTAACAAAAAAATTAATTTAAGAAATAATAAAACCATCAATAAGCATCACATGTAATGGGGATAAACTGCAACCTTTACCAGTAAAATCAGGAGTGAAACAAGGCTACCTACTATTACCATTATTATTTAATATTGTATTAGAAATGCTAGCTTTGGCAATAAGAGATGAAAAAGATATTAAAGGAGTTAGAGTTGGTAAAGAGGAAACCAAGTTATCACTCTTTGCATATGATATGATGGTATATTTAGAGAACCCCAGAGATTCTACTAAAAAGCTATTAGAAATAATCCACACCTTTAGCAAAATTGTAGGATATAAAATAAATCCACATAAATCATCAGCATTTTTATACATCACCAACAAAATCCAAGAGCAAGAGATACAAAGAGAAATTCCATTTAAAATAACTGTCAACATTATACAATATTTGGGAATCTATCTGCCAAAGGAAAGTCAGGAATTATATGAGCAAAACTACAAAACACTTTCCACACAAATAAAGCCAGATTTAAACAATTGAAAAAATAATAAGTGCTCTCAGGTAGGCCGAGCAAATATAACAAAGATGACAAATATAAAAAAATGACAATACCACCTAAATTAATCTATTTATTTAGTGGTATACCAACTCCAGTTTGCTTATTGTGTTGGGCTTGTATCCTGCATAAATCACTATATGCCGAAAGCCACAACAAGTTTTGTCCAGGTTCTAAACATGTCCATGGATTTCTAATCACTAGGGGTTAAGATTTCATAAGCCAAACTCTCTAGTAACATCTTAACATAAGATGATGTAGCCTCATAAAGAGGGCAATCCTTTTTCAAATCCTTAACTTTTTCCAGATCAAAATGAGTGGAGAACCATTGTTGACCTGAACAGTCAAACTCTTCATTCACAGGGTATGCATTTATTAAATCAGATATATCCTGTCCTTCTTTTTTGGCCTTAACCAGTGCCTTTTGTAATCTTGTCATAGGTTGCTTCATAGATGGTGCTAATTGTGTTACTGCCTCTCCCCCTCCTCCTTCTCCTTTCACCCATGAAGGGTTAATTGAGGGAGGTAGGTCAAGGGATTGGCAATGCCCTAATAGCTCCTACTGTGAAGTACCATACTTAGAATTGTATTTAACTTAATTATACTTAATTTATCTTAACTTATCTGATTCTTCATCCTTTTCACCTAGTTAGTCACCTAGATCCTCCCCCTCCTGCTCTTTCTTCTTTTTCCTTATTCTATAACTTATATAATTTCCTAAAGCCAGTTGTATTAAATTATATGTATAAAGTGTTTTCTCAGAAATTGAGTCAGGTCTATTATAATTGTAGTATTGACATAGTTGCTCTTTTACTAATTTCCGCTCGTCTGGATTCAATTATTTTTCCTTAGAGAACCAAGGAGATGTGTGTACTGTACTGTTTCTAAAAGTTCAATGATCTGCTCCCAATTTACAAATCAAACCTTGGCTTTTCATAATCTGACAATGCTCTCTACACATTTTCCTTGAATTGGAAACGAAGCTGTTTTCTAAACATCTGTCCCATTTTTGTTGAAGTACTACTTTAGCCTTTAACAAAGTTTCCTAGTCTACTTTTATACTCACCCTAATTTCTGAGTCAAGGAGGCTTTTTCACTGAAATCAGCATTATGTCAGCCCCATGTTTGGATGCTAAAATGTAATGTTCTCTCTAAAATGTAATGTTCTCTATTGAAATTTTCTTGGGGTCTCTGGGACCAGCCTTCATTTCAGTTCAGTAATCACTACAAGTACAGACAAGTGTTAAAGTCCAAATCCTTTATTGTCTCCTTCAAAGTCTTATCTCCTTCACTTGGGGCTCAGTTAGTTTTCTTGGGGCCTTCCAGAGTCTTGGTTTCAGTGGAGAAGTGAAGGAGGAGAACCTGCCACCAAGGTGGTGTGAGATGGGATGAATCTGTCTGAGTCCAAGGATTTGTGCTCCAGCCTTCAGCCTCCAGCCTTCTGTCAGCTTGTCTCTCTGAATCTCCTTGGCTGAGGCTTCTAGCTTGTAAGCCCCACACTAAGTACAAACCAATCATTATATCACCAGAAGACCATTATTTGTTGTAGGATTAAAACAATGGTAAACTAGATTTAACCATTATCTCCTCAATTCCACTTAGTACCTTGTTCTGGCCTGTAACATCTCCTTGTAGGAGATCATCATACTGTATTAATCATATTGAACCATGATAAATTAGATAACTATTGTCTCTATCAATTCCACTGACTTAGTACCTTGTAAGAATCCTTTGTTTCAAGTTCAGACTTTTGGCCCATAACAACCTAGAAAAACAACAACAAAATTCATATGGAAAAACAAAAGATCAAGAATTTCAAGAGAACTAATGAAAAAAAAAATCAAATGAAGGTGGCCTAGTCGTACCTAATCTAAAACTATATTATAAAGCAGAGGCCATGGAAATTATTTTGTATTGGCTAAGAAATAGACTAGTTGATTAGTGGAATAGGTTAGGTTCACAGGACAAAATACTCAATAAGTATAGCTTTTGGGATAAGAATTCACTATTTGACAAAAATTGCTGGGAAAATCGGAAATTAGTATTGCAAAAACTAGGCATTGACCCACACTTAACACCATACACCAAGATAAGGTCAAAATGGGTCCATAATGTAGGCATAAAGAATGAGATTATAAATAAATTAGAAGAACATAGGATAGCTGGTGTCTCAGACTTGTGGAAGAGGAAGGGATTTGTGACCAAAGAAGAACTAGAGGTCATTATTGATCACAAAATAGAAAGTTTCAATTATCTTAAGTTAAAAAGCTTTTCTACAAATAAAACTAATGCAGACTAGAATATAAGGGAAGCAATAAACTGGGGAGACATTTTTACAGCTAAAGGTTCTGATAAAGGCCTCATCTCCAAATATGTAGAGAATTAACCCTAATTTATAAGAAATCAAGCCATTCTCTAATTGATAAATGGTTAAAGGATATGAACAGAGAATTTTCAGATGAAGAAATTGAAACTATTTCTAATCATATGATAAGGTGTTCCAAATCATTATAGATCAGAGAAATGTAGATTAAGACAACTCTGAGATACAACTGTCAGACTGGCTAAGATGACAGGAAAAAATAATGATGAATGTTGGAGGGGGTGTGGGAAAACAGGGACACTGATGCATTGTTGGTAGAGTTGTGAACGGATCCAACCACTCTGTAGAGTATTGTGGAACTATACTCAAAAAGTTATCAAGCAGTGTTACTACTAGGCTTATACCTCAAAGATGTATTAAAGAAGGAAAAGGGACCCATATGTGCAAAAATGTTTGTGGTAGTCCTTTTCGTAGTGTCTAGAAACTGGAAATTGAATGGATGCTCATCAATTGGAGAATGGCTGAATAAATTGTGGTATATTGTGTGGTTATGTAATATTATTGTTCTATAAATCCATGAGCAGGATGAATACAGAAAGGTTTGCAGAGACATTCATGAACTGATGCTGAGTGAAATGAGCAGAACCAGGAGATCATTATACACATCATACACTTCAACAGCAATACTATATGGTGATCAATTCTGATGGATGTGGCTCTCTTCAACAATGAGAGGATCCAAATCAGTTCCAATTGATCTGTAATGAACAGAACGAGCTATACCCAGAGAAAGAACACTGTGAAAAGAGTATGGACCACAACATAACATTTCCACTCTTTCTGTTATTGTTTGCATTTTTATTTTTTCTTCTCAGGTTATTTTTACCTTCTTTCTGAATCTGATCTTTGTTGTGCAACAAGATAACTGTATAAATATGTATACATATATTGTATTTAACATATACTTTAACATATTTAACATGACTGGGACTACCTGCCATCTAGGAGAGGGAGTTGAGGGAAGGAGGGAAAAAGTTGAAACAGAAGTTTTTGCAAGGGTCAATGCATATGCTTTGTGTATAAAAAAGTTATAATAAAAAAGTTTTTAAAAAAGAAGTGATTTTTTACAGTCTCATTTTGTAGCTAAGAATGCTTATGCCAAAAGAGAATTGTGTCAATTGCAGATAGGCATAGTCTTTTTAGCCATAAAATGACAATGTAAAAAATCACTTCTTTTAATAAAATGAGAGTATGAGACTGATGTGAAAAAATAAATAAAAAGTTACAATAAAATAATAATATTTTTTTAAAAAAGAATTTGTAGGCTCCTTTAAAAACCTATTAGTATTATTTTGTATATAAGGAATGTTTTCTCAGGAATTGAATCAGGACCCTTAGAGCTTTGTAATATTCAATTAGTTGCTCTCCCATTAGTTTCCACATATTTGGCTGTAATTTTTCTTCCTTAGAGAGCCAAAGAGACATGTACTCTAATAATATATTTAAGAATCCCGTGATCTTGCTTCCAAGTTACCAACAAACCTTGCTTTTTATTAACTTAACAATGCATGCTATACACTCCTTTTGGGGTGGGGAAGATTGCTTTTTTTAGTTTTTGCCCCATTTCAGCTGAAAAACAAAAGTGACTAGTTTGGCCCTTACCAAAGTTTCTAGTTTGTCTATTTTTGTACTCATCTATTTCTGGGCCACAGGGACTTCTCCATTGGGCTTACAATCACATCAGTCGAACTGCTGAGTGTAGGTCCTTACTCCAGAACTTCATGTGTATAGCCCCATGTCTAGTGCCCCACAATTCGACACCAAAATGTAATGTCCAGATTAGCATTCTGGAGGATCTCTGGATTGGACTTGGTCTTTGATGGAGAAGTGATGAAGGCAAGAGAGCCACCACGAGAATAGTCAAAGATGAAGTCTGGAGTCACAGTCTGAGATTGAACTTGAGCACACACATTCTCTCCTTCTCTTCAGTTCTCTCAGCCCCTAAACTAAAGCCCTTAGCACAATTACTTCACTACAGCATACTTAGCATGTGCCAACTGTAGAATTATTACATCACACTAAGTACTAAGTGTATGTGAACTAGAGTTCTCATCTCATCATTCACACTGAGTAAACATCCTGCTGTATCTTTGCTTTAAAAATACTTTTCTCAGAGTTCCCCAATATCTATGGTCCTCTACAAAAAATCCTTCAGCAACTCTTAATCTTCAGCAAACTCAAATCTTAATCTGGAGGTCCAGAAAAGTGGGATGAGCTGTGGGAGGACATTTGACAAGTTCTTGAGGAATAGGAAGGATTTGACATGTATATTTACTGATTATTGAGCAATGATTATGAGTCTGCCAACTTAATCTGAAGTCTGGAAGGAATAGTACTAGGTAATTAAAAGACCAATGGAGAAGCTTTGCTGGTTTCTCCAATCAAATTCGATTGATATCAGAAGATATGATATACCTTTGACTGAACTAAGAGAAGTAGAGATTGGGGAGTAACTGGTCCATCAACACCCTGAACATGGGGATCATCATAAAATGTTATAGTGGTCAAGGAACCATATGATCCCCCTATCAAAAGAAAAGGCATCTACTTCTAATCAACTATGCCCCTCATACCAAACATAGAGCCCATCTCTGAAAGAACATAATCCTTCATGTGTAGTGCTCTGTTGTCTCTAGAATTGCGATCGTTCTCTGGGAGCAGGATTTCTTGGGAGGCTTCTGGAGCCTCCAGCCAGAGTGAAGGTAGACATGGGAATGAATCGGACTTTGCCTCCAAGTGTGAGATTGTGGGTTTCCCAGAAGTCAATCCTAGTTGTGAATCTCCATGAGCAGGCTTTCCTTTAGTTCTTGTGAATCTTCTCTTGTCCAAGTGTCCCCAGTCAGCACGACAGTAGAATCTCGAATCCTCTTCTTCCTGAATTCTGGCTCCTTAAATCTTCCAGAGAATGTGCTTGTGGGTACTCCCAGGCTTGTGGGAACTCCTTACAACTAATGAGCTAACTCCTTTTAAAGGTGTAAACTCCTTTAAAGGTGTAAACTCCTTTTAAAGATGTGAACTAAAGGTGTAAATTCTGACCTAGAGAATTGTTAAGTACCTAGTAAGGATTCTAACATTCATGGATTCACAACTTGCTTCCAACTAGCCAACTGATCTTTTTCTGCTATCTCAGGACAAGAAAATTTCCATTACTATAGTTGATAATATAATCAGTTTATGACATTGTAGTGCCAATCAAATATACCATCATGAGATGGTCTCACAGAATGTATTCTCTTTCTCTGTGAACCCTCCTGCTCCATTGCCTCTGATCTGGAGATCTTCAAAGGAAGTGTGACATTGGGCCCTCCCCATTATATTTACTACATTTTTCACATCCTGTACCATCCTTAGGCAGTTGCCATTATTGAATATTGAATTATGCTCTTGAAAAAATAGCTCATGACCCAGATTATCATGATTGGGTGCCCCACCTCTCAGAAACTATGTGCTCAATAAATCAATGGTAACTCAGGACAGAAATATTTACCTTAGAAAGATGGACTAATGTTAGACTTAATTCTCATTAAGCTTCTCAGATCTTTTATACTTCCTACATGGAGTCAACTATTTCGTCTTCTTTTCCCTAAGGGGATTCCCTGTACTCTGAAGGAAATAGCTCATTGAGGTACTCCTTTGATTGATACTTCTTTTTATCCTAGGATGGTTCAAATAACAACTTCCCATATAGAGCTTGGGGAGTATGAGGTAGGAATTGACACAATTAGAGGATAGAACCATTGAAATTGTTTCTTAAAACTATGGAAATGGTGAATCTACATGGAAGAAAGACCCCCTAATCTATTTTTGTGGCAATTTAAGTGCCTGGATGAGTCTTTATGTGGCCTCTGAAGAAGAAGGCGACATACTTTAGCAGAGACTTTCAAAGGGTAAAATATTTGGTGTTCCCCACATGATTCTCTCAGAAAGGGAGAGAATTTGACAAGTGGGCCAAGGAATATTGACTTGGTAGCAATATAAGAAGAGTCTCAGTATCAATCTAGACCCTAGAACAGGCTGCAT
The DNA here is from genome assembly GCF_048593235.1 of Sminthopsis crassicaudata. Classification (NCBI taxonomy): domain Eukaryota; kingdom Metazoa; phylum Chordata; class Mammalia; order Dasyuromorphia; family Dasyuridae; genus Sminthopsis; species Sminthopsis crassicaudata. Next base: position 309,574,617 of record NC_133620.1, on the reverse strand, counting down.
GCAAGATCTTGCTTGATAACCTTTTAGCTACTTGAATAAAAATGACCGGGATGTATGATGAATATTGCTGAATGCAGCAGAAGGGTTGTGATATAACCTTGTTATTTCTGGTGCTACTTCTACTTATCATCATCTGATCACACAAGAGGTATCTTCAATGGTGCTGTGATTCTGGTGTTCCTGGTGCTGCTTCATCTCATCATCACCTCCTTTGAATCAGGAAATCCATTGTGAAATGCAAAAATTTGATCTCACTCATAACATAGACTAGATCACTGAGACCTAAAACTTGGTCTGGAAAAGCCCAGAATGTTTGACTTTTGTCCTCCATGGGTTTTTATTTGGTTTGGTTTGGTGTTTAGGATGACTCTGTTGTGGTGACTATTAAAATTGTCTCCTCCTTTTTTCTTTACTGCCCATGTCAGGAGGATTGTCCAAGAAAAGTTCTTAATACATCCTTAGGAATTTGTTACCTTGAAGGTAACACATGATTGGACCAATATCAACCTGAATTCCTCCCTCTCTTCCCTCTATCCACTAATACAACATGGGTTAAGCTAGTTTTCCCTGGAAAATGAAAAAGAATATCCTTAGGACCTGATTAAACCCTGTATATTCCTTGATATAATTTCTTGGTAGTTTTTGGCTTTATTAATTTTGCCCCAAATCTGGGCCAATCATGTGGAATCTGGAGCACAGGCCTCATATCTAAAGTATATAAAGAACTGTCTTCTTCTAGATTTGACAATTGATGAATGGTCAAAAGATATGAACAGACAGTTTTCTGATGAATAAATCACAATTTATAGTCATAATGCTCTAAATCATTATTGATTAGAAAATAACCTTAAATATCCTTGAAATATCATTTTATACCTACTAATTGACTAAAGGATCGTGTTAAGTCCCTGGAGGTCTCAGGATCAGCCAGAGTCGGTCCTTGGTCTTTAGGGGGAGAAGTTAAAGAAGTAGGCAATCTTGCTAGAACACAGCGCCCTCAAAGCACAGCAGTGCTGATCACCTCTGAGGCACTTCCAGGGAGGGGGTGGGGAACTCTCTCCCAGAGCTCTCTCTTAGCTCAGGTGCAGGAGCCGCTGCATCCATCTGGTCTGGGAGGAAGCTGGTAAAGAAATAAATAAATAATTTCCTACCCCAGGGACAGACCCCAAAAGATTTTTTAAGTATGAGCAAAAAGCCAAGAAAAACTATAGATTCCTTCTACACAGAGAAAGAGCAGGTATCCAACCCCGAGGAAGTTAACAGCAGAGAGTCAGCAGATAACAACCTAAAGGGGAATGATTCCTGCCCCCCATCACATAACACTCTCCTTAAAGAGACTATTAAAAAGCTAAGAGAGTTTGAAGAAAAATGGGGAAAGGAAAGGGAAGCTATGATAGAGAATAACAACATCCTGAAATTGGAGTTGGAAAAAATAAAAAATTCACAGGAGATGCAGGGAAACAAAATTTTTGAATTAGAAAAGGTTAAAAAATCACAGGAAAGTAGGATTTCTGAATTGGAAAAGATAAAAAAGTCTCAAGAAAATAGAATTTCTGAATTGGAAAAAGAAAATAATTCTCAAAAAAAATTAGGGAAATGGAAAAAAATTCAATAGAGCAAAATAATTCATTTAAAAACGAAATTGGGCATTTACAAAAAGAACTAAAAACTGTGAAAGAAGAAAATAACTCCTTAAAAGTCAGGATGGAACAAATAGAAATGAATGACTCACAGAGAATCCAAGAATCAGTCAAACAAAACAAAAAAATGAGAAGCTGGAGAATAACGTCAAATACTTACTGGGAAAATCTATAGACCTGGAAAATAGATCTAGGAGAGATAATCTGCGGATCATTGGACTTCCCGAAAACTATGACCAAAAAAAGAGCCTAGATTCTATTTTACAGGAAATTATCAAAGAGAACTGTCCAGAGATAATAGAAACAGAAGGGAAAGTAGATGTGGAAAAAATTCATCGAACTCCTTCTGAAATAGACCCTAAAAAAAGAACACCACGGAATATTGTGGCTAATCTGCAGAATTACCACACAAAGGAGAAAATCTTGCAAGCAGCTAGAAAAAAAACAATTTAAATACCAAGGTGCCACAATAAGGGTCACTCAAGATCTGGCTGCCTCCACATTAAAAGATAGAAGGGCCTGGAACCTGATATTCCATAAGGCAAAAGATCAAAGACTGCAACCAAGAATGAACTACCCAGCTAAGTTTAGCATCTTTTTCCATGGAAGAAGATGGTCATTCAATGAAATAGAGGAATCCTATATGTTTCTAAGAAAAAAACCAGACTTAAACAAAAAATTTGATCTACATCCACAAGACTGAAGAGAAACAGAAAAAGGTACACAGAACCTTGAGAACTGTAACTCTGTTGTGGGTATATAAAAAGTACTCATGGATAATTTGATTTTACTGATATAAAAGAAAAAAAAGGGGGGTGTAGTAAAGGGAAGGAGGTCATTTCAGAAAAAGGGGAAGGAATGATAAAAAGAGGGAAAATACATCCCAGGAAGAGGCATAGAAAATACACCATACCTGAGGGAATTTAGTGAGGGGGAGAATCATTGTGTGAATCTTACTCTTATCAGAAGAGGCTCAAAGAGTAAATAATTGACATATTTGTTTTTCAGAGAATTTTCTCTCACCTCATTAAAAGGGGGGAGAGGAAAAGGGAAAAGGAAAAGGAGAATAAGTGAAGGAACTTGGAGGGAGGGGGGAGGGATACTAAAAAAAAGGGAGGGCTGCGCGTCACAAGGAGGGGTCTATAAATTAAATATCGGGGAAGGGGATGGGGGGGTCAAGGGAAAAAGCATAACCTGGGGATAATATGATGGCAGGAAATACAGAATTAGTAATTTTAACTGTAATTGTGAATGGGATGAATGCTCCCATCAAACGGAGACGGATAGCAGATTGGATCAAAAATCAGAACCCTACAATATGTTGTCTGCAGGAAACACACTTAAAGCAGGGAGATACATACAGAGTAAAGGTAAAAGGTTGGAACAGAGCCTATTATTCTTCAGGTAAAGCCAAAAAAGCAGGGGTAGCTACCCTTATCTCAGATCAAGCAAAACCAGAAGTTGATCTAGTTAAAAAAGATAAGGAAGGAAACTATATCCTGCTGAAAGGTAGCATAAATAATGAAGCCATATCAATACTAAACATATATGCACCAAGTGGATAGCATCTAACTTTCTAAAGGAAAAGTTAAGAGAATTGCAAGAAGAAATAGACAGTAAAACTATAATAGTGGGAGATCTCAACCTTGAACTCTCAGAATTAGACAAATCAAACCGACAAAACAAACAAGAAAGAAATTAAAAAAGTAAATAGAACATTAGAAAAACTAGGTATGATAGACCTTTGGAGAAAACTGAATGGCAATAGAAAGGAATATACTTTCTTCTCAGCAGTTCATGGATCCTATACAAAAATAGACCATATATTAGGACATAAAGATCTCAAAATTAAATGTAGGAAGGCAGAAATAATACATGCCTTCTTCTCAGATCACAATGCAATAAAAGCTACATTCAGTAAAAAGTTAGGGGTAAATAGACCAAAAAGTAATTGGAAAATGAACAATCTCATCTTAAAGAATGACTGGGTGAAACAGCAAATTATAGAAACAATAATTTCACCCAAGATAATGGCAATGATGAGATATCATACCAAAATCTGTGGGATGCAGCTAAAGCAGTAATAAGGGGAAATTTTATATCTTTAGAGGCTTATTTGAAGAAAATAGAGAAAGAGAAAATTAATGAATTGGGCCTGCAACTTAAAAAGCTAGAAAAAGGCCAAATTAAAAACCCCCAACCAAAAATTAAACTTGAAATACAAAAATTAAAAGGAGAAATCAATAATATTGAAAGTAAAAAAAAGCTATTGAATTAATAAATAAAACCAAGAGTTGGTTTTATGAAAAAGCCAATAAAATAGATAAACCTTTGGTAAATTTGATAAGAAAAAAGAAAGAGGAAAATCAAATTGTTAGTCTTACAAATGAAAAGGGGGATCTTTCCACCAATGAAGAGGAAATTAGAGAAATAATAAGGAGTTACTTTGCCCAACTTTATGCCAATAAATTTGATAACTTAAGTGAAATGGATGACTTCCTCCAAAAATATAGGCTTCCTAGATTTACAGAGGAGGAAATAAATTGATTAAATAGTCCTATTTCAGAAAAAGAAATAGAACAAGCTATTAATCAACTCCCCAGAAAAAATCCCCAGGACCAGATGGATTCACACGTGGATTCTACCAAACATTTAAAGAACAATTAGCCCCAATGTTATATAAATTATTTGAAAAAATAGGGGATGAAGGAGTGCTACCAAACTCCTTTTATGACACAGACATGGTACTGATACCTAAACCAGGTCGATCGAAAACTGAGAAAGAAAATTATAGACCAATTTCCTTAATGAATATTGATGCTAAAATCTTAAATAAGATATTAGCAAAAAGACTTCAGAAAATCATCTCCAGGATAATACACTATGATCAAGTAGGATTTATTCCAGGAATGCAGGGCTGGTGTAATATAAGGAAAACTATTAATATAATTGACCATATTAATAATCAAATTAATAAGAACAATATGATCATCTCAATAAAAAGCATTAGACAAAATCCAACATCCATTCCTACTAAAAACTCTTGAGAGTATAGGAATAAATGGACTATTCCTTAGAATAATCAGGAGCATATATTTAAGACCATCAGTAAGCATAATATGCAATAGAAATAAACTGCAACCTTTCCCAATAAGATCGGGAGTGAAACAAGGTTGCCCACTATCACCATTACTATTCAATATAGTACTAGAAACGCTAGCCTCGGCAATAAGAGCCGAGAAAGAGATTCAAGGAATTAGAGTAGGAAATGAGGAAATCAAACTATCACTCTTTGCAGATGACATGATGGTATACTTAGAGAACCCCAACGACTCTGCTAAAAAGCTATTAGAAATAATTCAAAATTTCAACAAAGTGGCAGGATACAAAATAAATCCACATAAATCCTCAGCATTTTTATACATCACTAACAAAATGCAACAGCAAGAGATACAAAGAGAAATTCCATTCCAAACAAATGTTGAGAGCATAAAGTATTTGGGAATCCATCTACCAAAGAAAAGTCAGGAATTATATGAGAAAAATTACAAAACACTTGCCACAAAAATAGTCAGATTTAAATAATTGGAAAGACATTCAGTGCTCTTGGATAGGCCGAGCGAATATAATAAAGATGACAATACTCCCCAAACTAATCTATTTATTTAGTGCTATACCAATCAGACTCACAAGAAACTATTTCAATGACCTAGAAAAAATAACAACAAAATTCATATGGAAGAATAAAAGGTCGGGAATTGCAAGGGAACTAATGAAAAAAAAGTCAGAGGAAGGTGGTCTAAGTGTACCTGATCTAAAGCTATATTATATAGCAGCAGTCATCAAAACCATTTGGTATTGGCTAAGAAATAAACCGGTATATCAGTGGAACATATTAGATACAAAGGACAAAAAAGGGTACATCTATAGCAATCTAATCTTTGACAAACCCAAAGATACCAACATTAGGGATAAAAATTCATTATTTGGAAAAAACTGTTGGGAAAACTGGAAATTAATATGGCAGAAATTAGATATGGATCCACACTTAACACCATATACCAAGATAAGATCAAAATGGGTCCATGATTTAGGCATAAAGAGTGAGATAATAAATAGATTAGAGGAACAGAGAATAGTCTACCTCTCAGACTTGTGGAGGAGGAAGGAATTTATGACCAGAGGAGAACTAGAGATCATTATTGATCACAAAATAGAAGATTTTGATTACATCAAACTAAAAAGTTTCTGTACAAACAATACTAATGCAAACAAGATTAGAAGGGAAGTAACAAATTGGGAAAATATTTTTAAAAGCAAAGGTTCTGATAAAGGTCTCATTTCCAAAATATATAGAGAACTGACCCTAATTTATAAGAAACCGAACCATTCTCCAATTGATAAATGGTCAAAGGATATGAACAGATAATTCTCAGATGAAGAAATTGAAACTATATCCACTCATATGAAAGTGTTCCAAATCACTACTGATCAGAGAAATGCAAATTAAGACAACTCTGAGATACCACTACACACGTCAGATTGGCTAAAATGACAGGAACAAATAATGATGAATGTTGGAGGGGATGTGGGAAAACTGGGACACTGATACATTGTTGGTGGAGTTGTGAAAGAATCCAGCCATTCTGGAGAGCAATTTGGAACTATGCCCAAAAAGTTATCAAACTGTGCATACCCTTTGACCCAGCAGTATTACTACTGGGCTTATATCCCAAAGAAATACTAAAGAGTGGAAAGAGACCTGTATGTGCCAAAATGTTTGTGGCAGCTCTTTTTGTTGTAGCTAGAAACTGGAAGATGAATGGATGTCCATCAGTTGAAGAATGGTTGGGTAAATTATGGTATATGAAGGTTATGGAATATTATTGCTCTGTAAGAAATGAGCAGCAGGAGGAATACAGAGAGGTTTGGCGAGACTTACATCAACTGATGCTGAGTGAAATGAGCAGAACCAGAAGATCACTGTACACTTCAACAACAATACTGTATGAGGATGTATTCTTATGGAAGTGGAAATCTTCAACATAAAGAAGATCCAACTCACTTCCAGTTGATTAATGATGGACAGAGGTAGCTACACCCAGAGAAGAAACACTGGGAAGTGAATGTAAATTGTTAGCACTAATATCTGTCTGCCCAGGTTACATGTACCTTCGGAATCTAATGCTTATTGTGCAACAAGAAAATGGTATTTACACACACTTGTAACACATGTAAAATGTATGGGATTGCCTGTCATTGGGGGGAGGGAGTAGAAGGAGGGAGGGATAATTTGGAAAAATGAATACAAGGGATAATATTAAAATATATATATATATAATAAATAAAAAAAGTCATAGAGAGAAAGAATGTGCAAACTAGATCATAAAAACAATTAAACCAAAAAAAAAAAAAAGTAGGCAACCTGCCAGGAGATTTGCCAAAGATCTCTTCTTGATTCTGGAGTCCAGAATCTCCACCTTTCTCCTTGTCCTACTGCCAAGTGAGATTCTGTGCTTTGTCACCCCACCCTATAATCCTTGGCTACAATTATCTTAACCCCAAAAATTCTCACCAATTGTGAGAAGGGCCATTTTTCCAAACTTATGATAATAGAGCCATTGTCTTATATTGAATAGTAATTAACCTCAAGTGCTAGGTTGTCTGATTCTAGCATACCTTTTAAGAGTTTCAGCCCTTTACAGAATAGAAGGGGGAAATGACAAATTTTGGAGAGGATGTGGAAAAAATGGGACAGTAATTCATTGTTGGTGAAATTGTGAAATTATCCAAAAATTTGGGGTGATAATCTGTAATTATGCCCAAAGAATTATTAAACTACCTATGTCCTTTGAACCAGCAATACCCACTGATGTTGTTTGAGTGCTCTGGATTAGTGGAAGGCAATAAGAGAGTTGTTAAGAATCCCTTTAAATCAGCCATAGATTTTAGGAATGAAAGAATTCACTCATTCCCAAATTATTAGTTGCAAAATGAAAGTTTATTGTTAGATAGAAATCAGTTTACCAAGAGACTGACTTCTATGATATGTATGGAAAATAGAGTTTTGCACTGAAAATGCAGGTCTCAGTGGACAGAAAATCCTGGCAGCTGAATGAGCTACCAAGGTCCATCTGCAAAGACTTTAGTTGATAGAAGCTATTATATTAAATATCTTGGTGGGGGCTGGGACAGCCTTAGCAGGTCAGGCCCAGGGAGGACTGGGACAGCCCAGATCTTCTATTGGAATTAACAACACTTCAAAGGGATGCTTTTTGACCAAGATTTCTAATTAAATCAAAGGCCCTGGAATCCTGGAAAGATAACTTATCCGGGGAGGATATGCCTTCCCCAGGAATGATTGAGATTCTGAAAGGGATCACAAATCAATAGGAAACACAGTTTCTTAAAGGGACCATACCTCCTACACCATTACTTAGTCTATATTCAAACATAATTAGGGGAAAAGGAAAAGAACCTAATTTTTTTTTAAATAGGAGCTCTTTTTGTGGTGGCAAACAACTGACAATTGAAGGGATGCCCATCATTTGGGAAATGGCTGAACACATTGTAGTATACTATTGTGATGGGACCTAAACAATCTAAAAGAATATGTTTTATCCCTTAGCTAAATTGTGAATTTCAAAGGGTAGAAATATTCAAAAATCTTGTATATCACCACTTCTCTCTCCCTTTCCCTCTCCTTTTCCCTTCCTCCCTCCCTTCCTCCCTCCCCCTTCTCTCTTTCTATCTCTTTCTCCTTCTCTGTCTCTTTCTCCCTTCCTTCTCTCTTCCTCTTTCTCTTCCCCCACAAATACACATACACACATATATACCCACACACACATACCCTAGTACACCACCTTTCACACAATATGCATTTAATAAGTATTCATTGCATTGATATTTGTGAACCAAGGGTCTTATTCATGGATTCCAAAACTATCTTTGCCACTTGCTTGCTAGATGACTTAGAGCTCAGTCACTTAGTTTCTATGAAATAATAGAATTACAGATATTTTTATTGTTAAATAAAATGAGAGAAGATGGACTAGACTTATAAGATCCTTCCAGATCTAAATCCATGTTCCTGTGATCTTAAAAGACTAATTCTCGTGTGTATTGACTCAGAAAATTGTTATATTTTCCTGATATCATGGGATGATTAGATATTAGAGATAATGCTGTCATAAAGTTTTCTTGATTCATTTTGTGTTTCCATTGTAGTCATTTCTGGATATAACTCTCCTCACTCCCTCGCTACAATAATCTTTCATTTGTAACAGAGAAGTGGTCTTAACAGTAAGCAAACCTTAACCAATCTAGCAATCTATCTAATGACTTAAAATTTTTATACCCCAAATTCTTCACCTTTACAATGAAAAAAGCATGTCCTTAGGGCCAAAGTTGGTCATTATAAATACACAGTATTTGTTTTCTTTTTTATAGTTCTTTTCATTTACATTTAGGTGTATTGTTTTCCTGGTTCAAACATGTAATTTTCCCATGTTTTTCTGAATCCCTCATTTTTGTCATTTCTTAAAGCATACTAACACTTAATTACAGTATTATACCACAATTTATCCAGCCATTCTCTAACAAATGGGCATAGACTCTATTTCCATTTCTTGTAACAAAAAGTATTGCTATAGATATTTGACATATATGGGAACTTTCTACTTGCCTTTTCCTTTCTTGGATTTATGCCTAATAATAGGATTTCTAGACTAACAGAATTGGACAGTCTCTTTTATCATATAACTTCCAAATTATTTTCTCGAATTTTCTGACCATTTCACAGTTCTAACTATTATGTGTTGGTGTGCCTTTTTTGTAGCCATTCCAACACCAATTATTTCTGCCTTTTGTCAAAAATGTCTTGTTATAATGAAACCTTACTCATTTTGGTATATCTTAAGGGCCCTTCCCCACCTCCCACATTTCCTCCAGCAGTCTAGATATTAGCATGTAATCCAATAATAAAGATAGGTTGGCAATCATTACTTGTCAGTAATCTCACTTCCAACTATTTTTCACTGACCACTATGTATGGCATTGAGGAGTTTGTGTACCCTAATTCTCTCCATTTTCTTCTCTCTCCAAGCAATCAAGCTTCTAGTCAACTTCAGGTCCTTCTCCCTGCAGCTCCACAGACTAGAAACTCTTGTAGAAAGATATTGTTTCACAATTTCATCTTAAAGGTCTTGTAAATTGACTGATGCCTTATCCGGGTAATAATGATCTCCAATTTTAGGAAATGGCTCAGACTTGTAAAGACTTTTCTGAACAATGCAGCATGAAATGAGCAGAGCCAGGAGAATAATTTAAACAATGTCTGTAGTAATATTGGGAGCAGGAAAGAAAATTTGTACTTGCTCTGTATAATCCTCAAGGGTCAACAAATATGATCATATTCCCTGTTACAAAAAGAAAATACTCTTGAAAGACTTAAGAACTCTGATCAACACAAAGAACTTACTAGCTTTCAAATGTGATGGAAAATTTTTCACCTCTTTTGGCAGAGTGGTGATAGACTAGAACAGTGATATCTAAAATGGCAGCTGGTATCCCTAGGGGTTCATGGACTGTTATATAATCAACCAATGGGAGAAGGGAAAGATGGTTGACTTTTGTGTGTGTGTGTGTGTGTGTGTGTGTGTGTGTGTGTATGTATGTATATAATTACTAGGACAATGTAATATGTGTATATACACATACACTACACACACACACACATACACACACTCATATATAGATATAATAAGTGCATCCAATTAATAGATTTATTGGGGAGAACATCCTCAAATTTTTACTGAAGGGAAGCATGGAGGCCAGTGGGGAAAAAGTAGAATAAAACATGCTTTCAAATGCAGAAAATATATAGCTTTAGGTTCTTTAATTCTACAACAGAGTTGCTCTGCAGGTGGGCAGAAAGAGAGCAATATGATAAGAGAGTGTAAATAGTGACAAAAGAGCATCTATAAAACAGTTAAAAATACAGAAAAGAAGAGAAGGACGTCTAAAAGGGGACATAAATTAGCAAGACAATTTTTTAAAAATCTAATTTAAAAATCTAAAATTATATATAAGTACTCCATTTCATATTCATCCCTGGTTTCCATTCTTAACATATTGAAATGTTCATATTGATGTTTATTAAATCCATTTTGATAAAGGAAACCGTAAAGTATTCAGATGAGGTTGCCTTTTTGGGCATCCACAGGAACATGCAAAATGTCCATGCAAAATGACGTTGCGATGAATTGGTTTTTTTCAAATCATTTTTGTCATTTATCTCATTTAAGTTTTTCAACTTCTCTAATCTTTTCATTTGTCTTTCCTGTGTACTGATTTCTCATATAGCCCCCAAATGACTTACCATATAGACAATTATTAAATTCAGTAATTATAGGAAATGCTAATTAAAACAGTTCCTCTGTGCATGAGAAATTTCTCATTCATGGTGTTAAGAAACACTTGGTACAACTGGTGTTCTACTTCTCCTACTCTCCATAAATTCAAGGCCCCTTCCTACTCAGAAATAAACCACCCTAGTTAAAATTTTGAAGTATGTATGTTTGATGTCTTCCCATTTTTTTGCTTTCCCAGATTCCCAGCTGTCCCACATCTACCTGTCTTAAACTTCACACACACACACACACACACACACACACACACACACACACACACACACACACACATATATATATATGATTTTTCCCTCCTTTGTGGCTTATTATAATCTCTGTCCTCCACTTTTCTAGCTCCAACCAGCTAATCTGCTACCACCTTGGGATTTGATTTTCAGAGTTTTGTTTTTATTGTTTTTAAAAAGAGGTTTTTTGAGATAATTTTTAACCCAGAGTTATAATAATAACATATTTGCATAATAGTTTACAAATACTTAATTTATAAATCCATTATCTTTATTGGTCTTTATAATAACCCTCAGAATTAGATAGGAACATTTTTTACATTTACAAACGTTAGATATTATCTGGTCTAATACATTCATTTTAGAAATTTGGACTGTTTTGTCTAAGGTCACAAAAGTAGTTAGTTAATGGTTGTAGAACCCAAATTTTCTGATTTGTTCTGTTGTGTTTATTATAGTTTTCCACAATGAAGATGAACTAAAACCTCAATCTGTATTACAGACTAGAAAGATACCTTTAATTAAGTGGAACTTCCTGTTCTTTTCATACTTAATCTTTAATACTTTAATATTTAATATCTCTAGTGGTAGACCAGAGAACAGTTACAACAGCTTATTTCTTGATTTCTTTCCCATCTCCTTTCTTTTTGTCCTTCCCATCCTGGCAGTCTTAAGGTCCTGCCTCTCCAGTTCTACAACCCATAAGTAACTCCTGACTATCTATAACGCTAGCCATTCAAAATTGCTTCCCCTTTGCTCCTTATCTTCACTGGTGTCATAAGGTATATTCCTGCATAGGGTAGAGTTGGGGGTTTTAGGTCTCCTATTCTTGTGGATTATGGTCACATAACCCAAACTGTTACCAAATCTGATCATCCAGAACAAGTAAGGTGAAGAAGATACACTCCAAACAAAGTAGAGAATTTGAGAAAACTTGACAAACTAAGAAAGCAAACTGGGGAGATGAAAAATTCAATATATTCAATAGAATTGGTGGAATCAGGAAGTTCATATGGATGAGCATATATTGTTACTTAACCATATAAGAACTGGATAAGACCTTCAAGATTACCTAGGTCCTCAATCAATTTTACATATGCAGAAACTTGAAGCCCAGGTCTTATTCAAGGTGATACTGGCATAATTCAAATGGACAAACCTATTATACTGGACAGATTTCTATCTCAGCTATGCCTAGTGTTAATGCCTTTCTCTATTTTTCCCCAATTTTGCCTTTGACATAATGACTTCAAGAGAATATGGCTATTAAGACACAAATATAGACCCTATTCCTTTTTGCAGTTTCATTAAGATCCATATGAAGATAAAAAGAATATTTACCTTACCTTACCTTACCTCCTCCTTCTACTTTCACTCCACTTTTCTTCCTTCCTTTCCTGATTAAAAAAATGCTTTATTTTTGAATCATCTAGAGGCTAATTTACCTATAAAATTTGAAAAGTTGTTTTGCTGGAGGCCAGACTTTAAAATCACACAATTAGATGACTGAAAAATAAAAGTGTCAACAATTAAGACAGTCTTAATTCCCAAAGGGGACTTCTGTGTACTTCTTTTCTGTCTCAGTTGTCAGTTCAGCTAGACATGGCTACACATTGAGAGCATTTGGAAAGCTCACTAGCTCAGTGTTCTGCAAAGTTGTCTGTGCCATATGCAGAGTAGGAGGCTCTAACCTTGTATGAATTGAGAGCTCCTGGGAAGCTCTCACTGATTTATCTTCTATTCTTTTTCCTATTAACTATGTCTAAAATGAGTGTAACAGGGGACACAGATTTTCATACTATACTATACTATACCATACTATGCTATACTATACTACTATAGTACTATAATACTACTACTAGTACTGGTACTACTAATACTATAGTAGTAGTACTATAGTATAGCACAAAGTCACCACCAACATTCCAGAAGTAGCACATTTATTTCATTCATAATAAAATACAAACAGCACTTATTGAATCATTTTCCTCTGGAAAGATTTTGATAGGGGATAAGGATCTAATGGGGAAGGGAAAGCAGAGAAGTATGAAAGAAAAGGAAAGTTCAGTGTATCAAAACCAAATCCCTTCTATTTTTGGAAACTCCTGTTAGGAATTCTGGATGTCCCAACTAATAATCTAATTAGAATATCCATGACTTTTATTAATAGTTAGAACTCTACCCCTCCCACCCAGAGACCAATAAGATCTTTCATTTAATTTATTATATTCTGAACTTGAGCTTTTTCTAAATAGTGTTTATTAGATTCTGGCATAGCCTTCAGTCCTTTTCTATTCCCCAAATAAAATCATGAATTAGTTACTATTAATTAGACTGATTCTTATTGGAAATGATTATTTGTTTCCTATCAGGATAGGAAACTCAAGAAAAATTCCTGAGAAAATCCAAGTTAAAGAAGATTAGGTAAATTCCAGAATTTCCTTGAGCACAGCAATAACTAACTTAAAGTAATTGAGACTTTGCTTTAGGTCATCAGTGTCTTGGAGAAAAAGTAGTGTATGCTCCTTCTTCAATAGGAGTCCTTGTAAATTGTGGTATTCCAACTAAAAAGGACAATTCTCAATAATCACCACTGGATCATCACCTCCAGAATTCAGTCATAGTGACCTTCTTCTCTCAGGAGCCACTTCTGCTCTGCAGCTCCAATTCCTTTGAGGGAACAGGCCAGACTCTAGAAAGGGGGTTTCCACTCTCAGAATTACTATAACGAGTATTGAACTCTCTGCTGCCAAATGTCTCTCCACTCCCCTTTCCCACACACACAATTGACTGATTTGCCCTTGGTTAAAAAAAAAAAAAAAAAAATCTTTGTTACAAAGTCACAAGAGAGGGAAACAGGATTATATATTGGGGTTATATCTCAGAAACAAAAGTGTATAAATTCTCCTTTCAGAGAAATTGTGGGGTTGAGAGTTATCTTTGTTGGTACTGGCAGATCTGGGAATCTTCCTTGAAACATCATCAGAAATTCCATCTGCCCTCAGCTTGGTGCCTGGAGAAGAGACTGAAATTATCAAATGAAGTACAAGAAAACTTAGTCCGTCCAAACACATTAGGAATTCTCCATGTAGTCCCTCCAATAAAGAGAAACCCATTTATCTCAGTTCACAAGAGTGATTGAATTCAGCTAGGATGTTCCCCTTTTGTGAATTCCTTCAGGAATCTTGTTAATGGCACAACAGTGATCCATGGAACTATGAACTCTAAAGTTTCTCAAATAGTTGCAAGACTATTATGAAACAGGGGTATTACAATGTTCTGTTTGATTTCAAATGGTGGAAGCAGAATCACTGGGTAGAAGTCTCCCCAAGAAGCCATTTTAGGATCAAGGTAAAGAGAGACTCCCTGATAGTTTATTATCTCAAAGTAGTGAGGACTGCCTCAAGTGGTAGAGGGGATTTTCACTGGGATTTTCTAAGCGAAAAATAGAGGATCATTTTCCAGATATGTTGTAGATGAATTTAATGTCCAGGTATAGGCTGGAACAAATGACTTCTGAGATCTCTTCCAACTCGAATATTCTCTGACTCTCTTAGTAGGAATAGGCATTAACAACTAGCTTTAGCATCTCAAGCCAAAAAGAAGGGTGAGTAGAATAGGGGAAGACTGGAAGAAGAGCATTAGGACCAGATCTCAGAATAGAAGATTACCAAGATCAAAATTTGCATTGAAATTTAGGGGGAGAGAAAGAGTGGGCAGAATAGTAGCTATAGGAGACAATACTATCCTCCTGGGACAATTTTGCCTGCTTTTGTGTAAGATCAATTTAAAGTAAAATTATGCAAGAAGTTGGACTACTCCTGCATTTCCTATCAATATCCCTTCATTTACCAATTTGTTAGTCATGTAGTTAATAAGCATTTATTTGGTGCTTACAGTGACCCAGGCACCATGCTGAGTCCCAGAGATATAAATGATTAAATAGATAGATATTAATGATTAAATAGACTTTGCTTAAGGAGCTTAATTTGTAAGTAGCCAGGTGGTATGAGAGTGAATGGACAATAATATCAGAAAGGATTAACTACAAAAGGGACCCTGAAAGACTTTCTCTAAGAGGGATGATTTGAGTTGAGTCATGAAAGGAAATGAAAAAATAAAAGTTGAGGAGAAGAACATTCTAGGCATGCTGGACAGCCAATTCAAAGGTATGAAGATGGGATAATGGAGTATCTGACAATTTCAAGGAACTCAAAGTACGAGAGTGGAAAGATAGGTAAAGATCATGCTATAAAGAATGTTAAGTGCCAAACAAAGAACTGTATATTGATCCTGGATATAATAAAAAAACACCAAAGTTTATTGATTAGTGATGGGTAACATGAACAAATAAGAAAATAACTTTGGCAGCTGAATGCATGATGAGTGGGAATAGGGAGAACCTTGAGATGGGGAGACCAATTAGAAGTCTATTATAGTAGTCCAGGCATGAAATATTTACCTGCTCTAGTATGATGTTGTGAGGCATAGAATAAGAGAGTTGGATAAGATTGTTAGGATTACTAGGTGAGAACTCAGGTTGTCTGGACAGTGACAAGGTGAGAATTCAGGTTGTCTGGACAATTATACAAGCATTTGCAATTATGGGTGTGCCACAAGCAATAAAAACAGACAATGGACCTGCATATATGTCCAAACATTTTACACACTTTTGTGCACAGTATAAGATTTTACATACCACGGGCATACCCTTTAATCCTCAAGGGCAGGCAATAGTAGAGAGAAGAAACAGAGATATTAAGACACTCCTCCAAAAACAAAAGAAAGGGGGAGCCACAGGTAACCCTAGAGAACTTCTAAATACAGTTCTCTATACCATTAATTTTCTAATTTTTGACAAAGATGCACTGGCTCCGGCAGACAGGTTTTATAACCCACCAGAAGGGCAGTGTCCAGTGCGAGCATCTCCACTGTCCTTAGATAATCGCCAGGTGATGTGGAGAGATCCAGAAAGTGGTGAATGGAAGGGACCAGATAGGTTAACTGCCGGGGGGAGAGGGTTTGCTTGTATTTCTTCAGCAGGAAAAGGAATCAGATGGGTGCCAACGAGTCGTATTCACCTTGTCACTATCCAGACAACCCGAGTTCTCACCTAGTAATCCTAACATAAGATGACCTTTCATGTCCCTTCCAGGTTTGAGAATTCATTCTTACTCTCTGATATCCAGAGATGAGGATACATACAAACTCCTATTGCCTTATCAGACAATTATAGATTCATGGACTAAGAAGCCATCTTAGTCCAAGGCAAGCCCACACTAGAATGCCATCTATGGACTTTTCTTAAAGATTTGAAGAGAAAGCCTTCCTCCTGGGATAATTTATTTTACTTCTGGATTTTTTTTCTCACACATAGCATAAATCTGCCTTTTTATAACTTCTTAATTCTATGCACTGGATTCAAGTAGAACAAGTTTCTTTCATAAGACAATGCTTCAGATAATGGAAAAAAATTATCATGACCACTCTAAATCTTCTCTTCTCCAGCCTAAACGTGTCCCAGTTCCTTCCACCAATGTTTATATGGCACAAATTTGGGGCCATTCACCTTCTTGGTTGCATTTCTCTGGAGGCCTTCCAACTTATTATCAATCTTTCCTAAAAAGTAGTTTTGAATACAAAACTACAGATATCACATGTCCAGGACATGGCCACAGTACTATGTCTTCCTTAACAAAACCTACAATTTCATCAAATTTGACTGCTATACCATTTTTGATTTATGACTCATTAAGTCTGTTAAGACTCCGTGGATGGGGGGATTCTTTGTAGGTTCTTGAATGTAACACAAATGAATGAATTTTTATTAATGATTACATAATCAACTGAGTCTACTTTGTGTACCATATGTTTTGATTATGTAGGAATGTGTCCTGGGTAAAGACAGCTTTCCTTTGGATTTTGTCTATATTATGTGTACATGTATGCTCTGTCAGTCTCTATGTACTCATTCCCTCTGTATGTACAAGTATGTTAATATGTATGGCTTATGTACTTTTCTTCTTGTCTGTTTCTGTGTGTATTTAAACTTGTTCATTACAAAATAAAACAAAACCAAAATAACCCACCTCTTCTCGGTCTTTAAAAACAGAAGAGATTTTACTACATTTAACATGGATTAATTGGGATTTTACTTCAAGGTAAGGGAGTAGGCCTTTCAAGGTCCCATCTAGAGTCCTTGGTACTCTCTGTTCATTCTGCCTCAGGCAGGTAAGTAGGCATTCTCACCTGGCAAGTAAGATGCTTTCCTTAACAAAAGATATGCACACACATGCATGCACTGCAAATATTCACACACATGTATATTTACTCATATAAGCAGAAATACTAACACTCATTTGTAAAACTGGAGAAGAATAAAAATAGCAGCATGTTCTTCATGTGAATTGAAAATGAGGAAATAGGCACCTGATTATTTGAGTCCCAAATATCAAGAATTGTTTTCTGTAGTTTTTCACCATCCTAAGAAATATTGCTCTTTCTACCACAAAGCCATGCCTATCCCATCTGCCTCCTTTTTATCCATTCTGAATGGATGATCAAAAGCCAAGAAAATTCACTACTGAGGATTTTGGCTTTTGACTGTATAGTCTGGCATAGTGCCAATAAGGTTACACAAAAACTGGGAGGAAAAAAAGTCAAGCAAATCATTTTGGAGCACCACCCCACAGCCCCCAAGAACATAGAAATTCTTCCAAACAATTAGTGTTTATTAAATGCTTACTATATGCCAGGCAGAGGCAGGGAATGGAAGAGAGGAAATAAACTATATCAAAAGTAAAATCGCATATATCCCAGTCTCTAACCAAATGCATTAGCAAGTGTCAACTTGGCTGTTGTGGTAAAAATACTAGAGAGAAAAGGACAAAGAATTAAAACAGGTCACAAAGTTACTATACTATTTTTTCTGCACTGTTTTCCCTGTAGAAGGAAAACAAAACTCAGAAACTCAAATTGGAAAGCTTAGGGGGCTAAAGAGATGGATACTCTCAGAGACTAACGAACTTTAGTTATCCTAACAGAAAAAGTATCAACCATGCCCCAGAGTTAAGTAGTTTTATCCTTTTATCGCTGCCTGCCATTGGATCATTTCAGGTGCAGAAGAATGCTGTCATGCAAGTAAGTTTTTAACCCTAAAGATGTCTACAGGGAGAGGTCAATCAAAGCTTATGAGGAGCTCCCTAAAAACACCCTAGGTTTAGATAGGCTCCCTTAGAACAAAATTTCAAATACCTTGCAAAATGCTTTTGAAGTCATCCCTGATATTTATGTTAACAATATTTCGGGGATGAATCCAGGGGCTGAAACCAATATCAAAATGCAAAAAGTGAACTTTTCTTTAGTTTAGGAAGATGTTACCAAAAGAAAAAAAAAATTCTATATTAATCAAATCAATAAAATTCCTTCCTCTATCCTTGCTCTAACTATTCCCTACTCCCACCCCTCCAAAATTCTTATTTTTACTCCCTGTACTGTTGGAAAAGATTTATTAATTAAAGGAATTTTCAGTAATCCTGCCAACAATAACCATTACACATGTTCTTAGTTTATAAAAGCATTCTGATAACACTGATCTTTCTGGGAGATATGTGATAGAAAAAAAAATGACGACCCAGTAGTGAATGCATTTATAATCTAGTCCTGACTCCACCACCAACTTGAAAAAAATATTTATTAAATGAATACTATGCTGCCTGTGCACATTGGGTGCATACCTTTTCAAACCATACTTTGTTGTTCTATGAAATGATGGGTTTTATCTATATTATCTCTAATCCTAAAAGCCTAAATTCCATGATTTTATGCTAAGCAAGAATAAAAGGAGACCATATTAAATATAAAATCAGGGAACCTAGATTTGAGATTTGGCCTTGCCATTTATCTTTGTGGCATAGACATCCTTTCTAGGCCTCAATTTCCCCCAAGGAAATATATGGACAAAAAGATCTCTGTAAAGCTAAAATTCTTTTTTTTTAAATTTTCAGTGTATTTTAAATACATATAAAGATTGTTTTAAACATTATTTTTTTTGTAAGATTGTGTTCCAAATTTTCTCCCCTTCCCTTCCCCTTCCCCAAGAGAGCAAATAATCTGATACAGGTTAAGTAAGTTATTCTTTTAAACATATTTCCATATTTGCCATGATGTGCAAAAAAAGATCAAACCAAAAAAGAAAAAAATCATGAGAAAAAAATAAACCAACATACTCAAATATGGTGAAAATATTATACTTCAATCCATAGCTCTCTCTCATTGGATGCAAATGACATTTTCCATTAAAGTTAAGATTCTTAAGAATCTTATATATTGGTTAGAGAGATAGACTTGAAGTTAACAAGCCATAGACTTTAGTCCTATTTCTGGCATATACTGACTCTGTGACCCTGCGTGAGTCACTTAACCTCTCAATGTTCCAGATTATTCTCTAAAACTCTAGAAGGCAGAGAAAGTACTGACCTCCATTAATAAAGGGATTTTCATTATATAATCTCTGCTAATGAAATCACAGGTCCAGGGGGGCGGAGCCAAGATGGCGGAGAAGAAACACACGACTCTGTGAACGTCCTCACTCCCGCACAACCAATTAGATAAATTAAGTCTCAAAATAAGCCCAGGACTGATAGATACCACAAGGACTGGAAGCACGACTTAACAGAAAAGGTCAGTCCCCAGGGGAGGAAGAAGAGAGGCCAGCACAGACTGCTGGGTGCTAGCACATTCTGCCCATTGCGCTGGGAAGGGCTCTGGGATCAGAGAAGCCACTGAGATAAAGGAATCTGGCACAGGCTATTAGCTCTTCTCTGCTAATTATTTAGCAGTTCAGAAGAGAAAGCCAAAATATTTTAAAACTCAGATTAGATTTTCCCCGGACCCTGGAGGTGACTCAGCAGATCTCGGCACAGGGGGTGTGGCCTCAGCTACCACCTGAGAATAGTTAAGAGATTGACAAGTGGGTGGATACGGCCCAAGGCAACACACACTGCCTAGCTTAGCTGGAGGAAGTGGAACTCAGCTCCAGGAAGTCCCAGAGAAGCGGAACCTTTGAACTAGGGGCCACGGTTTCTGGCAGACACTTCCAGTTTGAGCACAGGGGCTTTTCATGTCACCTGCTGCAGACATCCACGCCCCACCCGGACACATAGGCTGGGCTTTGTGCTGCCTTTACTGTTCAGCGCCCTCGGGGCACAGCAGCGCTAATCACCTCTGAGGCACTTCCAGGGAGGGGGTGGGGAACTCTCTCCCAGAGCTCTATCTTAGCTCAGGCACAGGAGCCGCTGCATCCATCCGGTCTGGGAGGAAGCTGGTAAAGAAGTAAATAAATAATTTCCTACCCCAGGGACAGACCCCAAAAGATTTTTTAAATATGAGCAAAAAAGCCAGAAAAACTATAGATTCCTTCTATACAGAGAAAGAGCGGGTATCCAACCCCGAGGAAGTTAACAGCAGAGAGACAGCAGATAACAACCTAAAGGGGAACGATTCCTGCCCC
Organism: Sminthopsis crassicaudata; assembly: GCF_048593235.1. NCBI lineage: Eukaryota > Metazoa > Chordata > Mammalia > Dasyuromorphia > Dasyuridae > Sminthopsis > Sminthopsis crassicaudata. The sequence continues at coordinate 309,553,811 of NC_133620.1, read as the reverse complement.
CCATCACATAACTCTCTCCTAGAAGAAACTCTTAAAAAATTAAGAGACATTGAAGAAAAATGGGGAAAGGAAAGGGAAGCTATGATAGAGAATAACAACGTCCTGAAATTGGAGTTGGAAAAAATAAAGAATTCACAGGAGATGCAGGGAAACAAAATTTATGAATTAGAAAAGGTTAAAAAAAAACACAGGAAAGTAGGATTTCTGAATTGGAAAAGATAAAAAAGTCTCAAGAAAATAGAATTTCTGAATTGGAAAAAGAAAATAATTCTCAAAAAAAAAAAATTAGGGAAATGAAATCACAGGTCCAGTCTTATCCCTTGATAATGAGAAGTATTCCAGCAATGGAAATTTGGAGCACAGGAAGGAATGAATACCATTAAATGTAGAGTTATTGAGTGAACTTCCCAGCCCAAAATAAGAAAGACTAAAAAATAAATTCCAAGTATTTTACATGCAAACTCATCATCACCATCAACCATAATTGATTCCCTACTGCATGCAAAGTACTATATCGATCATTGATAGAGTTTACTCCGTGTCTACTTCCTGTCATGCCATTTCTTTTCATAGCTAAAGGCCCCCACCTTCAAAACATCAAAAGTAAACCAGTATGGATTGCTTGTGGTGAACCACAAAAAAAAAAAAAAAACAACATACAAATGATATACCTAGATTCTAGTAATGATTCTGACATTTAGTATCAGTGAAGTCTTGTACAAGTAATTTTACTTCTTTAATTTTTGTTTCTTCATCTATAAATTGGAAGTAATAATCCATTTACAATCTAGTTCACAAGATTATTATGAGAAATGCATTTTGTAAGTTTTGTTATTAATTTCCTTCTTTAAAGTTAAAATATAAAAGAATATAAAGTTCTCTGAATTCAGCAGCCTTGAACTACTCCTAAATCTAGTAGCAACCTGAGCTCTGAAATTTATTAGATCTTCTAGCACAGGGTTAGAACCTTAATAGAAGGCAGAGGTAACCTGTATTTATATTCAGAGCACTATACTAGAAATCAGGGAAGCTCAAAAAATAAAAAAGACATGGCTCTTGCCCTATTTTATAGTCGAGTAGAGCACATCACAATATATATGTATATATACATGAATATACATATATGTATATATGTATCTGTGTGTGTGTGTAGGACCTGAATATATAATAGTGTAATGGCAAAAATATACTTCTATTATCATAGAACCTTTGTTCAAGTTCTAATATTTACAAACTATATGACCAAGTCACTTCCCCTCCTTGAGCTTCAGTTTCTTCATCTGTAAAATGAGAGACTGAACCTAGATTATCTCTAAGGTCCTTGATAGCTTTGACCCTTCACAATTTCATGATTCTGTAAAAGAAATATAAAATTGTTTGCAATAACCAAGAAAGATCTTTGCTACTTAGAGGTATCAGTAAAGCTTTCAATCACTTGACATTTGACCTAGGTCTTAAAAGATGGGAAGGACTTCAACAGTAAAGAGGATGTTCCAAAAACAGGGAATATCATAAGCAAATATTAGTTTATTATAAACAGAGTTGGCATCAAGTGATAATGTGAGATAAATAAAAATATAATTAAAAAATAAAAGTAATTGTGACCAAGCAAGAAATCAATGATTATTAAGCGAATTAAAATTAAAGTATTAGATGTTCCCTGAGTCCAGAGTCACAACTAAGAATTTTTGTATCCTGTGACAAAGATACTTGTGATGACTGCATTAGCACCCTGGATACCTTAGAATCAGCCGGAGTCAAGATAAGCAAAAGTCCTTGGTCTTTAGCAGTAGAAGTGAAGGGGATGGACACAGGATCTCTGAGACCTCACCTCTTTGTCTCCTGCCCAGAAGTGACTTTGGCTAGTCTTACTTCACCCCCTAATCCCTCCTACAATTCTCTGTATACACCAAATGATTAGGCCAGCACAGAATAGTGGGAAGGGCCATTTTCCAAGCATATTCTAATAGAGTATTGTCCAATCGGTAATTAGCCTTAAGTGCTCAGTTTTCCGACCTCAGTGCATTCACTCAAGAGTTTCAGCCCTGTACAGATACTAACCTCCATCTTATTTATCCAGCATGCACACACATATACAAGCACATGTGTATATATCTATTAGCATCAATTACTCTCCCTTTCATATTAAAAAAAAAAATCCTAAGATTGCGACATTGTGTCAGATCCTGTTCTATCTATGCCAGGATTTTGTCTCTGCAAGAGTGTTAAGATAGCTTATACAAGAACCTAGCAGAGACCCATAATATCCCTTATAATATCCCCTTTCCCATCCTCTCCTCTCTCTCTCTCTCTCTCTCTCTCTCTCTCTCTCTCTCTCTCTCTCTCTCTCTCTCTCTCTCTCTCTCTCTCCCCCCACCCCCCACAGTGGCTCTATCTTCAAGCTATCTAAACTCTTTCTTAATCTGTTAATAAGTTTATATATGTCAGCTCTGGGTGGATAATGAGTTCCTGGAAACTGATCTTCCCTCTCACAAGTTTTGAAAGAGCCTCCCTCAAATTCTATTTTTGTAGGTGAGAAGCACTTTCAGCATGATTTGGAAGGATCTGTCTATTCACATAGCTTTACCCTCTACTCATATGATCCATTGGAATAAATCCAGTTCAATCACAAAAAATAATCCTTTCTAACTATGAGTTTGTATGATTCTGTGCCTTTCCTCTTTGACTTAACTTTTTGGGTTTTTCTCATTGTCTGTTTAAGTCATAAGAAATACTAATGATGTAAGTATGTCCTTCCTTTATTTTGAAGTTTTCCAACTGAGTCTTAGCAATTTTATCTTCTTTTTTTTCCCTTTTTTCCCCTTCAGTGGTCCAGGATATAATTTGCCTATGTCAAATGACTTGAATTGTTTGAGGTATACTACATGTCTTATTGTCAACTTATTTATATTGCTTTCAAACTTCATGTTAATCACATTTGTTCTTTTTTTTTTCTGGTCATTTTACTTGTTAGAGATAATAAGCAAAATAAGAGTTGAGTAGTTCTTTCTTCTCTTTTTCTTCCATTATCTTTGTTCCATTATTCTTGCCAAGCATATCCTCATTCTTTCCTTGATCCTCCTAATTACTCCAAAAGGGTTAAAAATAAAACAAAAAATAAAAAACAATTATTAAAAGGTTACCCTTTTAGAGATCTTTACAATAGCTCACCAGTATCAGCTTATCCTGAGTTTTAGTGCTCATTGCACAATTCTTATAATATCAATGCCACAGTTTTGTATTTGTTCTTAGTTCCATCTTCTGTAGATGTCTATGTTGAATAAAATATTCCCTCAGTAATTGAGCTGATTTCTATAGACAGTTCACACTTTTGTTCCTCATGAGAATTATTGTGCATGTGTTTTCATAACTTCATTTTTTGAGAATTTTCTAAGTCTCCTAGAGGAGTTTCTCTTAAATAATTGTATTCCATGAAATCCTCTCTCTCACTGAATGTCTTGAAGTCTCCTCTTCCAAAATCCAGGTGAAAGATCAAACTATTCCCCAAAATATTCAGTAAATTCTAAGATCAAGTGGCTACTTTTCCCCAAAGCTCCTAACAATTCTGCCACTCCTGCTAGGTGAGAATCAGATTTAGAAGAGCAATTACATTCTTTAAGGAAAGGAAAGCATTCAGATCCTTCAAATTAGCACCAAAAAAAGTTGTACTCCACTTTTGTCAGAAAAAGAACTCCATAGATGATTGGATAGTTGAAGCTCTTCTTTGCTGCCTTTTTCTCTGACTCATGATCGGTTCTCAAACTTTTAATCCATTTTTTTCTCTCTATCTAAGTGGTCTGTTGGTGTTTCAACCTTCTTCTAAATCAAACATTTTCTATCCTGCGACCCACACTATGGCTTCTAGATTTCCTTACATAATAAGTATACCTTCTTGATGTGCTGCATTAAAGTGAATAACTTCAATTTTTCTTCCATATGACACTCCTTCAGATATCTTTTTCTTCCGCACCATCTTTTTTTTTCCCTCAGGCTAAATTTACCCAGGTCCTTCAACCACTTGCTCATTTTACTATCCATATTTTGTAAATTTATATAAAACTATATGATTCAATTCCTTTCTAGTACTCCTTAAGTATCCCAAACCAGTCGTTTAAAGGCCATATGATCACTTCTCTAGGTTTCATTTTGCATATTTATAAAATTAGAACATTGGACATAATAATTTCTAAGGTTCCTAATGATATTCTAACCAGGGAGCTTTCTCTAAACCAAATCCTTTAAAGATGTCTGAGAGGAATTATGAAAACATCCTAGATAAGAAGAATGAAATGAATCTTATTGTATTGGCAGAGCATTTATCAGAATTTGTCTAAATAATAGTTCAATACTTTGTTTATACTCCCTCCAGTGGCACATATTGTCTTTCTATTATTGCCTTCTTATTCTGTGTAACATTTGTTCTTGCTGCTAATAATTTTACATAAATAGTATGAGATTTTGTAAGGTACTTTGCTAAAATCTAGGAATATTTTAGAGTAAATGCAGGACAGGAAAAAGTGATGCAAGAAACAAAGGTCTTGAGTTCTAGTTTTATTCTTGATGCTTATTTATATGTCCCTAGGCCTCCTTGTTCTCATTTATAAAATAAGAAGATTGAACTTAGCTTTGATCCTCCCATAAATTCACCAAAGTGGGTGATGAAATATATATCTCTCAATCTTTTAACATTGTACTGTCCATTAGAAATCTCTAACCCACCTCATTTTGTAGTCACACAGCTCTCTGATAAGATAACTTGCATTATATTATGCTACTTTTCTTAGTAACATCTTGCAGCATGCTGACATTCGCCTTTCTGCCTTTCATTGTCTTTTGGATAATCCTCAATTTTTAACCATTTACTATGGTTTTCTGTGACTCAAAGTCATATGATATCCCTGGGAGAATATATTATGTGCCCTTGCATAAATTCAGGAACATCAGTATGCAAGCCACTCCAACTTAGTGAAATAAAAATCATTTCTGAAAATGTGCAAAGTTTTGGATAATAGAAAATCTTACTAAATATTTCAGAATTTGTGCTCATGCTGCACAGGACAAATAGGAGGCATTCTTTGGTTCAGAAGTGGAGAGGGGCCATCTGAGAAGAAAGGAGAAAAATATCTAAACACAGAGATAGAAACAAAAAAGAGACAGGTGAAAACAGAAAGACTGCACATAGCAAATGAAAAGACTGAATGATAAATAAAAGAATTTGAATTCCTAGGATTAGGCTATAAGACCTCAAACTTAGAAGCAACCACAAGGACTAGAGATAGGAGAACATAGAAAGAGAAGAAGGTAGAAACAGATATAAAAGGAGATCTATTTAAAAAGAGACAAAGATAAACAGAAACAGCAATTCAAGTAAGGGAACAGGAAAAGACAGAGAGACAGCTCAGCAGTCTGGTTCATTAATAGCTTTGCATTTGGGGAGGGAAATAATGTCTTGGAAAATGGAGGAGGCTACAAGAAAGGACATTTATATAAACTCTAATTTTATATAAAATCACTTTAAAATATTCCATCAACTTTAAAAGCATGCTTTTGCAAAAAATAATCAAATATAGCTACAGATATTTTCAGGTCCTTTTTTGAATGAATAATAGCAATAAAAAGTATTTACAATTAAAATAATGTGGTAAATAGAGTGAAAAATGGCCCCAAATCAGGAAGACAAATTCAAATCACATGCATAATGCATACTGGCTGTGAGTTTGGGCATATCCTTAACCTCAGCCAATTTTCTGAACTGTAAGTTTAGAGAAGGTGCTAATCTTCTCAATGTATTGCTAGAAAAACTTTCTCATCAGGAGCATACTTATGAAATCATGGTTCTAGTCACAAATCTCAGAAACGTGGCACTATTAGGCCAATAGGAATAGTTGGCTTGCTTTTATCTTAGATACTTTAATCATAAAAAATGTTCTTCTTTCAATTAAAAATAGTAAATCTATCAAAGCCTCAATGACAAAATTTAAATAATCAAAAACAATTAGAGCTGAAAGAGATGTTTAAATATCATCTTTTCTAACTTTTTCAGTTTACAAATGAATTAATTCCCACAGAGAAAAAAATAATGTAAGTATGGTCATACAACTATGTACTAATAAAACTAGAACAAGAACCAGTGCTTATGGGAATAATATATTGTTCATTTTATTTTAACACACTCTTATGAATGAAGAACCATAAGACTTAAAACAAAAAGGAAGAACTCCACTTTGAACTATTTAATTTACTCCTAAAAATTCAATAAAAGATAGATCTACTCTCACCTGTCTTTCAATAGGAATAGAGTATAGTAGATTATAGATAAAGTACTTTTACTTTTTAACATTTAACAGAAATGGAGCATGAAGTTTTGAGTGATGAAGGGACTTGACTAGAATCACCCAGGGAGTAATAATCAGTGCTTGGAGATAAATAGAAGTTTCCAAATTTCAATTCTACTTCTTTTCACACTTTATCAGAGGGATTCATTAGCAAAATTCTTTCACTAATAATATCAGTGAGTGTGTTTTTGTCTTCCTAGGTTTCTGCAATATGTAGCATGATATTTTATGCATAGTGAATGCTTAATAAATGCCTGTTGGCTACTGGCTGTTCAACAAATCTAAGCATAACACAGGGGTTTTAAATCTAATTAGGACCCTATATACACCTTTAAGGTATTAGGCTATAGGCATTAGGTTATACATGTGCTATAAATCAACATAAACCTACCTAGTACCCTTAGTCATGTAGTAAAGATTACAGGTATGATCATCAGGCCAGACTCACACTGGTTCCCTGTTAGTTTGAGCTTGATATTAAAATGAAATTAGACACTTGTCTAATTTTCAGCAACTAACAAAGATACTACATCATTTAGCTTAAAAAAATAGATATCCACTCCCTCTTCCTCCAGTCACTACTTGACTCCATATAGAAATGTTTCTAGTCATCAGAACAAATATGACTACTTGGGCTTTGAAACATCTAAGAAATCCAAAGGACCCTGATATCATGTAGGGGCTATTTTATGTCCTTAGGTGACCAAGAAACCACATTAATATGTATGCCCAGAGAACACCATGAAGTTATGTCAATGGAAGCATGACTTAAAGACTTAGCTTTATGGGTCAATTAAACTTGTGTACTCCACCCTTACCTTTTAGAGAAATAATTAAGGTTAATTTACTCTGTGGGAATGGAGGAGGGCAGGGGGAAGAAAATGGTAGTAATTGATTCTCATATCCATCCCTTAGTGACAAGATCCTAAATGTCCAGACCTTTCATCACTTTAAATTGCATTGAGGCTACCAGGATTTTACTATACCATACTACTAAGAAATATGATCATATCACAGTGATCCCACTCATGTAATAAGGTACCTGATAACATCTCTCTTAAGGTCCAGATAATTAATGAACTACCTGACTTCTGCAAATCCCTAAGGCTTTATAAAGGCCTCAGGGTCCCTGTGGATTTTTCCAGAATAGAATTTCATCTTGTCACTGCTGAGAAAAATTCAAGGATACTTGCTAAGGATTAGCACAATGAATTCTAAGGGTGAGGTCTTTACTAAATTTCTCCTTTGTCAGAGGTCTTTTTAACCTTCTGTAAGAACAAGGGATGCCCTGAGTTTATTTATCTTGTTTCCTCCCCATTGTAAGAATGTAATGCCACAAACCCCTGGTTGCCCTACTTTCACATTCTTGACCTGAAAAAGACAGAAACCAAAGAGGAGGGGAAAGAACTCCCCTAACTTTGCATGCATGTGGTTACTTATCTCTGCAGATTTTCTTTCTATCAGATTATGTTAAATTTCAATGAATCATTTATTTGGTGAAAGATGTCTATTGATCTCTTTTCTTTTTCAGAAACAATAATATCTGGATCTAAAATTTCAGACCAGACAACAATAATAAATTTTTGAAAAAATCAGCAGAGAATTTTGATTTCATGAATCAGTGATTGTCTATTAAAATATCTGTAGACTAAGAAAAATCAGTATGTGTTTGCAAATACATGGAGCCAAGCTCTCTCAGTAGAAGGCTGATTTAAAAATAACACTTTACACAGTAATAGTTCCTCAGAAAATGCAGGTGAAAAACAAGATTTGTGGGCTATATTATCTATACATATATACACACAGTGACATAGATAGTCTCAAGAATGGAAACAGCATTAAAATAATTAACAACTCAAATTTCCCGAATGACACTTCTAATCACCAACTGACCTTTTTATTACTAATGTATGGTTAAGATTATATAGTCAATTCAGCTCAACTGATGAAGCAAGGATCATTTCTGCAATTGTGTTCTTCAGAAAAATCTCTCATGTTCTCATTCACTTTCTTCTGATGACTTTAAAGGAGACAGTAAAAGGGTGACATCACATTCTGTCCTTCCCCCAGTTGATTTAATATCTAATATAAGAAAAAAATTGTAGCAGATCAGAAAAAAAAAGAAGCATAATGTTTGATAGGGAAGGGAAGAAGGGATTACGTGAGGAAGAAAGATAAAAAATATGCTTGCTTTTTCTATTATGGAATAAAAGGAAAGAAGCCTGAGAGAAGACTGCTTTAATATCAGGTAATGTTATTTCAAAGGTAGGGACCTTAAGTATCGAATTTCCAGATATGCATGTGTATGGAGAGAGAGACAGAGAAACAGATTGTGCTCTCCTCTCTCTCTGTCTCTCTGTCTCTCTCTGTCTCTGTCTCTGTCTCTCTCTGTCTCTCTCTGTCTCTCTGTCTCTCTGTCTCTCTCTCTCTCTCTCTCTCTCTCTCTCTCTCTCTCTCTCTATATATATATATATATATATATATATATATGTGTGTGTGTGTGTGTATGTATGTATCCACATGTTATCATGTTATAGGTTCATTTATTACTTTAATTCAAGATTTTCATGTTTTTTATACAAAGCCCCTTCAGAATTGTTACTGGTTCTTATGCCTTAATATTATTAAGGTTTTAATTAGGAAAACCAAGCACTTAGATGAGGGAGGGAAAGGAAGAAAGGACATAAAACATACCATTTGAGGATAAATAGTAACTTGGAATCCTGGAACGTGTCCTACTTTCCTTGAAATAATTGGCCTGCTCATAGGAAGGTGGCCTACCCTTTTAAGGCTCAGTAACTGAATGAAGGAAATTAAATGTGAATGAATCTGTATGATTTCCTTGCAGAATGTAGTCTGGCAGAGTTAAAAAAAATGCTTCTAAACAATCATGTGTTGATACATGTTTAATAATTGACTTTGGGGAGAGGGAGACACAGAAATGTATACCAGAAATATTTTTAAATTCAAAAATTTCTGCAGCACTTTCTTAAATCTAGACAATCAACAAAAAAATAAATTAAGCCCTGATTTATAGCAGTTGCTGATTTCAAATATGTAAATGCTCACAGTGAAAATGTCTCTTAGGAACCATTTTCACCTAGTTCCACTCTATCTTCACTTCCATTTCTACCAGGTGAGAAAATACTCTGAATTTCATAAGACCCATTTGAAGTTTTGGGATGGATACAATTTTAGAAATTCATTCATCCAACTTTTCTGCTATGTGCATGTGTGTGTGTGTGTGTGTGTGTGTGTGTGTGTGTGTGTGTCTGTGTGTGTATTTGTCTATACATGCAAGGGTAATAAGTAGTAAACAGATTCAAACATAGGTCCTCCACTTATAAATTTCATATTTATAGCTGTAAATGTGACGTAATGGCAAATTGTCATGTCACAATTTACATATGCATGTGACTTACATATATAATAAGCTAAATATATATATGTATATATTTATATACATTATGTATACATATATTCTGTACATGTGTGTAAATGTGTATATATAGACATATATATATGTATATATATATATATTTTTTTAATCTGTTTTGCTACTTACTAACCTTGTGACTATAGATAAACTATTTCTCTAAGTGTTGTTTTCCTCAGTTTAAGAAGGGATGAAATGAATGGATTGAATTAGATTATCTCTAAGATCACTTCCCATTCTGATTCTAGAATCTCATTCTATCTGACAGATAGGGCAGTGAGATGGCACAGTAGAGTGTTGGCCTTGGAATCAAGTAAACTCCTTTTTCTAAATTCATGTCTGGTCTCAGACACTTACTAGCTATGTGACCCTGGAGCAAATCACTTAATCCCATTTGCCTCACTTTTCCCATGCAAAATGAACTGGAGAAGGAAATGGCAAACCACTACATTAACTCTGTTAAGAAAACCTCAAGTAATATCACAAAGTATATGAATGAAAATGATGAACAACAGGAAGATCAAGATTTTTTTTTGGAAATAACATGGGAGCTATCTTCCATGATATCAACCTCAAAATATTCTGTCCCTATATAGTTTTAAAAGAAAGTCAATTCTCTGTCCATAGAATCTCAAGTCACCATTTATACAAATACCTGCATTGATTCATGTTATATCCACTGCCTTTATAAAGAATTTATACAAGTAATCCACTTAAAAAACTTTTTTGTCTTTTTTATTTAATATTGCAGCTGAATACATAATCCCACTACATTACTTAGTAACTCTTTTTATTTGTATTTAGCTTCAAGGAAATGTCTTTGTAAATAACTCAATAGGCTCTCTCTTATCAGAAAAATTATTATTTCCAGATGTTAGAAAATATAAAGATGAACCCATAGGAAAATAAATTTAGATCTGGAAGGGATCTTAGAAACAAGGATATATTGGGAAATGCTTAACAACAAATTCTCTCTTAAAGAAAATGTGTACTAGACACACTTTTAAATTTAATCTGTAGGGGGGGCACAGCCTAGATGGCAGAGAGGACACACATATCTTTCTGAGCTGTCCTTTACCCTCAAAATATTTTAACAAAATTCAGCCTCTGAATAAGTGTTTAACTGTCAGAACACATGAATATTGGGAGTACAATACATTACCAAATAAAGATAATCTTGAAATTCACCAGAAAAGGTATTCTTGCTTGTGCACAAGGATAGACCAGGCACAGACTCAGGTAGATAGGCATTGAGTACAAAGAGAACAGCTCACTGTTCCATACTGGAGGGAGGGGGGGCGGGGCGGGTGGAGTGTGGTCTTCTCTGTCTGAAAATTTGCAGGGAGAACTTTACCACAATGTTGGTTACTCTGACCTGGCAGCAAGCCAGTAGATCAGCAAAGAAGCTATAAACACAAAGAATAAAGACTATAATCCCAAAACACTAGAGTCTCTTGGGACCTAGACACACCCACCCAACACCCAGAATGACTAAGCATGATCAAAGCACAGCTGCAATTGTTCCCAGCTTAGACACAGTTGCTTTTCCCAGTGCAGCCACAGTTGCTGTTCCCAGTGTAGCCACAGTTGCTGTTCCCAGCACTGCCATTGATTTTCCACTGCCACTGATTTCAGCACAACTTCGAATCCCAGCAAAGCCAATGGGTACTGCCCCACTGTCCTTTCACTGCCACTCCTTGTTGTCTGTAAAGGGAGCTTGGAAATACTCTACTGCTCCCCATAAGCAGACCAAATTGTTTTTTTATTTTTGTTTTTGTTTTTTTTTTTTCTTTTTCTTTTTGTTTTAATGACCAAAAAGGCAAAACAGGCTCTAACTATAAATAGCTTCTATACTGAAAGAGAGCAGATTTCAAACCCTGATAAAATCCATGAATATTGGGAGTAAAACAGATTCCCAGCCAAAAATAATCTGGAAGATCACGAGAAAAGGTTTGTCCTGATTGGGGGTGGGGGAGGAAAAGACAGGCCAGTGTAGGCAGGGAGACAAAACCAGAGGCTAGCATACTGAGTGAACTGGGGTGGGAGAAAGGGGGGCAGGAATCTCCACCAGTGAAGGTTGTACAGAGAGGACTCTACCACAGGTTGGCTGCTATGCTTTAATTGGAAAGTAGTAGTACAGCAGAGAAGTTAAAGCCAAAAGAAGAGTATAATCCAAAAAAACACTAAAATCTAAGAGGATCTGGCTACACACACCCAACACTGGAAGTGACTCAGCACAGACCACAGCACAGCCATGCAGGCCCATTCTGCAGTACAGGGCTTTTAGCCAGGGGAGTCCCACTTCTGACCACCAGGGGAGTTCTGCCCGGAGCAGCCAAAATCTGCACAGCCGGAGCGCTCTGCCTGGAGCAATAGACCTATCTGAGCACAGATGTGCTTCCCAGGGCAGAGACATTTCTGGTGAAGGGCTTTTTCCAGGGCACTTCCATAGCTTGTCCTCTCTTAGCAGCCTGTTTGTAGGACAGCTACTGTCTATATATCTATCACTGTTCTGCAGAGGAAGCTGGCAACATCCTTGCCCTGAAAGCAGACCCTAAGGGTTTTTTAAAATAACTAAAAAAAGTCAAGCATACACTAATCATCATAGTTTCTATATAGAAAGAGAGCAGGTTTTCAACCCTGAGGAGATTAACAAGATACAGTTTCCAGACAAAACTCCAAAGGGGTATGTAATCTGGACCCCATCACACAAGGCTCTCCTAGAAGAAATTATAAAAGATCTTAAAAGAGAGCTAGAATAAAAATGGGGAAAGGAAAGAGAAGCAATATAAGAGAGTATGGAAAAGGTTTGTAATTCAATGAAAGAAAAATCTGATAAAGTGGAAAAAGAAAAGAACTTCCTGAAATGTGAATTGGAAACAGTAAAGAACTCCCAGGGAATTCAGGAAAACAGAATTTGTGAATTGGAAAAGATAAAGAACTGCCAGGAAAGTAGGATTTATGAAATGGAAAAAAATTAACTCAATAAAAAAAAAATTAGTGAAATGGAAAAAAAAAATTCCATAGAGCAAAGCAACTCATTTAAAAACTCAATTGGACATATACAAAAAGAAGTAAAAAAAGCTAATGAAGAAAATAACTCATTAAAAATCAGAACTGAACAAATACAAATGAATGATTCCTTGAGACATCAAGAATCAGTCAAGCAAAACCAAAAAATGAAAAAAATTTTAAAAATGTTAAATATCCACTTGGCAAAACAACAGACTTGGAAAATAGATTTAGGAGAGATAATCTGAATATTGGACTTTCTGAAAACTATGTTGTAAAAGGAGCCTAGACACTATTTTACATGAAATTATCTAAGAGAACTGCCCAAATATAATAGAATCAGAAGGTAAAATAGGAATTGAAAGAAGTTATCAAACATCTTCTGAAAGAGACCCTAAAATAAAAACTTCAAGGAATATCGTGGCTAAAGTTTAAAACTATCAGACTAAGGGGATAAAAAATTACAAGCAGACAGGAAAAAAAATTCAAATATCAAGGAGCCACAATAAGGATCCCTCAGGATCTAGTTGCTTCCACATTAAAGGATTGAAGGGCCTGGAATCTGATATTCTGAAATACAAAAGAACTTGAAATGCAGCCAAGAATAAACTACCCAACTAAGCTGAGCATTTTCTTCCAGGGAGGAAGATAGACATTTAATGAAACAGGTGAATTCCATTTGTTTCCAATGAAAAAACCAGAACTACACAAAAAATTGACCTCCATCTATAGGACTCAAGAGAAGCAGAAAAATGTAAAAGGAACTCTTGAGAACTGTATTTCTGTTATGGACATACATAAAGAGTGCATGTATAATTTGATTTTACTGATATAATAAAAAAGAGAAGTAGAAATGGAAAGGGGATAATATCAGAAAAAGGGAAAAATAAAGATTAAAAAGAGGGAAACTGCATCCCACAAAGAGTCAAGGAAACCTATAATATCTGAGGGAATTAAGGTTTGGGGAAGAACATTGTGTGAATCTTACTCTCATCAGATTTGGCTCAAAAAGAAAATAATTGACCTATTTGGTTTACAGAGAAACTTCACTCACCTCATTAAAAAGTGGAAGGGAAAAGGGAAAAGGAAAAGAATAATAAAGGAAAGATATAAGTAAGGGAAAGGGATTCAAAAGGGTTGGGAGGGATTCTAAAGAGGGAGAGCTCTGTGAGGCAAGTGGTGCCCATAAGTTTAATATTGGGAAGGGGGATAAGGAGGTTAAGAAAAAGAAAAGCATAATCTGAGGATAATAAGTTGTCAGGAAATTCAGAATTAGGAATTTTAACTGTAAATGTGAATGGGATGAACTCTCCCATAAAGCGCAGGCAGATAGCAGACAGGATCATAAGCCAGAACCCTATAATATGTTGTTTACAGGAAACACATATATAGCAGGGTGATACATAAAAGGCTGAAGCAGAATCTATTATGTTCCAAGTGAAGTCAAAAAAAAAAAAAAAAGCAGGAGTAGCCATCCTTATCTCAGATCAAGCAAAAGCAAAAACTGATCTAATTAAAAGAGATAAGGAAGGAAACTATAGCTTGCTAAAGGGTAGCATAGACAATGAAGCAATATCACTACTAATCATATATGCAACAAGTGGTATAGCATCTAACTTCCTAAATGAGAAGTTAAGAGAGTTGCAAGAAGAAATAGACAGCAAAACTACAATAGCGGGAGATTGTAAAGTTCTGTTGTCTCCAGAAACTGCTGATTGCTCTCTGGGAGGAGATCTGCTGTCTCAACTCAATCTCTTGGCCAGATTCTTCTTCCTGTAGAGAGCCGATTGCTCTCTGGCCTAGAGTAGAGACTCCTTCCCTTGCTCAATGTTGCCTCCTTTATCCTCCCAAAGAATGGGTGTGGAATAACTCAGGGGCTTCTGGGAAAAAATACTTCAACCAATGAACTTGCTCCTCTTAAACCTGCAAGCTCCTCCCCAGAAGTTCAAAGGGGTAAAACTTCCCTTAAAGACTGGAACTAGAGAATTGTTAAGTACCAACTTAGCACTTAGTAAGAACCTAATATTTCATTATCTCATTAGCACTTAGTAAGAACTTAACAGGAGATCTCAACCTTGCACTCTCCGAACTAGATACAAACCACAAAACAAATAAAAAAGAAGTTAAAGAGGTAAATAGAATATTAGAAAAGTTAGGGATGATAGAGCTTTGGAGAAAACTGAATGGAGACAGAAAAGCGAATACTTTCTTCTCAGCAATTCATGGAACCTCTACAAAAATTGACAATATATTAGGAATAAAGACCTCAAAATTAAATACAGAAAGGCAGAAACAGTAAATGTATTCTTTTCAGATCACAATGCAATAAAAAGCTACATTCAACAAAAAGCTATGGGGAAATAGGTAAAAAACTAATTAGAAACTAAATAATCTTATCCTAAATAATGAATGGGTGAAACAGCAAATCATAGTCACAATTAATAATTTCACCCAGAGAATGACAACAATGAGACAACATACCAAAATTTATGGGATACAGCCAAAGTAATAAGGGGAAATTTTATATTTCTAGAAGCTTAATTGAATAAAATAAAGAGAAGATCAATGAATTAAGCTTACAACTTAAAAAGCTAGAAAAAGATCAAATTAAAAACCCCCAATCAAATAAATACTAAACTTGAAAGTCGAAAATTAAAAGTCTAAAATATTAAAAGTAAAAAATACTATTGAATTAATAAATAAAACTAAGAGTTGGTTATATGAAAAAAAAAAAACAATAAAATAGATAAAGCTTTGGTAAATCTGTTTAGAAAAAGGAAAGAGCAAAATCAAATTGTTAGTCTTAAAAAATGAAAAGGGAGAACTTTCCACTAATGCAGAGGAAATTAGAGCAATAATTACTTTGCTCAACTTTATGCCAATAAATTTGATAACCTAAGTAAAATGGATGACTACCTTCAAAAATATAGGCTTCCCAGATTAACAGAGGAAGAAGTAAATTGCTTAAAAGGTCCCATTTAGGAAAAAAAAAGGAACAAACTATTAATCAACTCTCTAAGAAAAAATACCCAGGACCAGATGGATTTACATATGAATTCTACCAAACATTTAAAGAACAATTAACTCCAATGTTATATAAATTATTTGAAAAAAAATAGGCAAAGAAGGACTTCTACCAAATTCCTTTTATGACACAGACATGGTATTGATACCTAAACCAGGTAGGTTAAAAACAGAGAAAGAAAATTATAGACCAATCTCCCTAATGAATATTGATGCAAAAATCTTAAATAAAATATTAGGGAAAAGATTACAGAAAATCATCCCCAGGATAATACACCATGACAAAGTAGGATATATACCAGGCATGCAGGGCTCATTTAATATTAGGAAAACTATTAGCATAAGTGACTATATCAATAACCAAATTAACAAAAAGCATATGATCATCTCAATAGATGTAGAAAAAGCATTTTATAAAATCCAATATCCATTCTTATTAAAAACACTTGAGAGTATAGGAATAAATGGACTTTTCCTTAAAATAATCAGTAGCACCTATTAAAAACCATCAGTAAGCACCATATCTAATAGGGATAAACTGGACCAATTCCCAGTAAGATCAGAAGTGAAACAAGGTTGCCCACTCTCACCATTACTATTCAATATTGTATTTGAAATGCTAACTTTGGCTATAACAGTTTTGAAAGAGAATAAAGGAATTAGAGTAGGTAATGAGGAAACCAAATAATCACCTTTTGTAGATGGTATGATGGTATATTTAGAGAACCCCAGAGATTCTACTAAAAAGCTATTAGCAATAATCCACACCTTTAGCAAAGTTGCAGGATACAAAATAAATCCACATAAGTCATCAGTATTCTTATATATCACTAACAAAATCCAACAGTTAGAGTTACAAAGAGAAATTCCATTTAAATTAACTGCTGATAATATAAAATATTTGGGAATCTATCTGTCAAGGGAAAATCAGGAATTATAGGAGCAAAACTACAAAACTCTTTCCACACAAATAAAGCCAAATCTAACCAGTCGGGAAAATATTAAACACTCTTGGATAGGTCGAGCAAATATAATAAAGATGACAATACTACCTAAATTAATCTATTTATTTATTGGTATACCAATCAGACTTGCAAAAAACTATTTTAATGACCTAGAAAAAATAAAAACAAAATTCATCTGTAAGAATAAAGGGTCAAGACGTTCAAGGGAACTAATTGTTAAGTCCGGGCTAGCTCCTAAAGGTGTGTAATCCTTTTAAAGATGTGAACTAAAGGTGTGAATTCTGAGCTAGAGAATTGCCAAGTACCAACTTATCACCTAGTAAGAACCTAACACTAATGGAAAAAAAAAATCAATTGAAGGTGGCCTAGCTGTATCAGATCTAAAACTATATTATAAAGCAGCAGTTAAGAAAACCATTTGGTATTGGCTAAGACTAGTTGATTAATGGAATAGATTAGGTTCAAAGGACAAAATTGCCAATAACTTTAACAACCTAGTGTTTGAAAAACCCAAAGACAACAGTTTTTGGGATAAGAATTCACTATTTGACAAAAACTGCTGGGAAAATCGGAAATTAGTATGACAGAAAATAGGCATTGACCCACACTTAACACCATACACCAAGATAAGGTCAAAATGGGTTTATCATTTAGGCATAATGAATGAGATTATAAACAAATTAGAAGAACATAGGATAGTTTACTTTTCAGATCTGTGGAGGAGGAAGGAATTCTTGACCAAAGAAGAACTAGAGAACATTATTGATCACAAAATAGAAAATTTTGATTATATTAAATTGAAAATCTTTTGTATAAACAAAACTAATGCAGACAAGATTAGAAGGGAAGCAATAAATTGGGATAACATTTTTTACAATTAAGGGTTTTGTGATAAAGGCCTCATATAGAGAACTGACTCTAATTTATAAGAAACCAAGCCATTCTCCAACTGATAAATGGTCAAATGATATGAAAAACTATTTCTAGTCATACGAAAAGATGTTCCAAATTGTTCTTGATCAGACAAATGCAAATTAAGACAACTCTGAGATACCACTATAAACCTTTCAGATTGGCTAAGATGACAGGAAAAGATAAATATGAATGTTGAAGGGGATGTGGGAAAACTGGGACACTAATGTATTGTTGGTGGAGTTTTGAATTGATTCAACTATTCTGGAGAGAAATTTGGAACTATCCTCAAAAAGGTTTCAAACTTGCATACCCTTTGATCCAGCAGTCTTACTACTGGGCTTACATCCCAAAGAGATCTTAAAGAAGGGAAAGCGACCTGTATGTGCAAAAATGTTTGTGACAACCCTTCTTGTAATGGCTAGAAACTGGAAATTGAGTAGATGCACATCAATTGGAGAGTAGCTGAATAAATTGTGGTATATGATTGTTATGGTATATTATAGTTCTATAAGAAATTACCAGAAGGATAAATACAGAAAGGCTTGAAGAGACTGATGCTAAGTAAAATAAGCAGAACCAGGAGATCATTATACACTTCAACAACAATACTGTATGATGATCAATTCTGATGGATGTGGCTCTCTTCAACAATGAGAAGATCCAAATCAATTCCAATTGATAAGTAATGAACAGAACCAACTACACGCAGAGAAAGAGTACTGGGAAATAAGTATGAACCACAACATAGCATTTCCTCTCTTTCTGTTATTGTTTGCATGCATTTTTGGTTTTTCTCCTCAGGTTATTTTTACCTTCTTTCTAAATCTGATTTTCTTGTGCAGTAAGATTACTTTATACATGTCTATATAAACATATACTGTGTTTAACATATACTTGAACATAGTTAGCATATATGGGATTACCTAGATGGGAGGAAGTGAAGGGAAGGAGGGGAAAATTTGAAACAGAAATTTTTGCAAGAGTCAATGTTGAAAAATTACCCATGCATATATTTTGTTTATAAAAAGGTATAATAAAAAATGTAATATGAAAAGTTTAATAAGCATATCAACATTTTCTCCATCACTTCTTAAGTTTAGAAAATCAAGAAAATAATAAATCAAGATCTGATTTGTAGCATTTGATCATTCTTAAAGTGTCAAATACTTACAATGAAAATATAGCCGTTGCCTCCTTTGTACCAGTTCAAGCTGGCTCCAGCATATCCCTGTTTAAAGGTCATTTAAGTCCAATTCCCCACAGAATAGGTCACACATGACCTTGAAGCCTGCCAGTTTTCTGAACACAGACATGCCAAGTAGAAGCCAGAGGAAGTAAAACAAAAAAGCAAGGTCAGAATTAATCAGAAGGGAAGTTGTTGTTCATCCTTTCTTCTCAGAGGACTACTAATATCATAACAGAAAAGGCTTGACTTCTAGATGATTCGATTTAAGTGAGGCAGATCTAAGCAAAGTCCAGAGTCGTTGAAATCCAATGATGATGCCCTGGAATACACTGGGTGATTTTGGCATTTTTAAATTATGATCTTTCCCAAGTCTGTTTGTCTGAAGTAACACCATTCAGTGATTTGAGCCAGATAAGAATTGAATGAAAAGATGGTCTTATTTATCATCAAAAAAAACAAAAACAAAAACAAAAAAATTCAGTCTGAAAGGAAACCCTCAGAATTTCTGGCTAAAACAGAAAACAATTGCTAATTACTATTTATATTCATCCTTTGAAGAATGATGGAGGTGACAGAACTTTGAACTGGTAGCAGATTCCATTATAGAAAATAAGGGGAAAAATGAAAAAAAAAAAAAAGAAATAAAATATTGATGCTAAAGAAATATTTTGCTCTCAGGGACTTCAAAACACAAAACAAGTAGGAACAATAATTTCCCACCATATACCTTTGAAGTCTTAATGAAAATGTTGTAATTTCTTGAAGTGAAACAACATTTGTCATATGAATGAAATCAGAGTTGTAGAGAAAAAATGAGAAATGGTATGGAAATCTAGAAAAAAAGACTTGGAAATAGAACAACTAGTTTAATAAATGAAGAAGAAAACCTTGCTCAAGTAACAGACTTATTGAAAATAAAAATAATCAAACAGATTAATAACTCCATGACACAATAAAGTTTGTCCACCTGCATTTTTGATTTCCTTGTACACTACTAATTGAACACTATTTCAAAATGCAATTCTTTTTTTACAGCAAAATAACTGTATGGACATGTATACATATATTGTATTTAACTTATACTTTAACATATTTAACATGTATTGGTCAACCTGCCATCTGTGGGAGTGGTTGGGAGTAAGGAGGGGAAAAGTTGGAACAAAAAGTTTTGCAACTGTCAATGCTGAAAAATTACCTATGCATATATCTTATAAATAAAAAGCATTTTTGATTTCCTTGTACACTACTAATTGAACACTATTTCAAAGTCCGATTCTTTTTGTACAGCATATGGACATATATACATATATTGTATTTAACTTATACTTTAACATATTTAACATGTATTGGTCAACCTGCCATCTGTGGGAGTGGTTGGGAGGAAGGAGGGGAAAAGTTGGAACAAAAAGTTTTGCAACTGTCAATGCTGAAAAATTACCTATGCATATATCTTATAAATAAAAAGCTATAATAAAAAATTTACAATTGGGGAAACTGAGGAAAAATGAATACTCAAGTCCAAAAATAAAATAAAATAAAATAGCAGGGAAGCCTAAATCACAATCTCAGAGAAGAAAATACCTCCAAAACATCTATAAACAAAGCCTCAGAAAAAAATTCAACTTTGAAAAAATTTCAATTAGAATTTCTGGAGGAGATGAAGCTAAAGATTTTATTAGAACTTAAAAATGTTTTTGTAAATTAAATTAGAAGGCTTGAGAAAAAAATCAAAAAGAAATGAAGAACTATGGAAGAAAGAATTGAAGAGAGTGAAGGGAGAATTAACAACTAGACACTTTGCCCAAACACAAAACTCCCTGGAAATCAGTAGCCAATGACTCCAAGAAGCAATAAACTAAAACAATATCAAAAGGCTGAAAGTATAGGAAATATTATAAAGCATCTTAAGGCAAAAACAACTGACCTCGAAAACAAATGAAGGAGAAAAAATGAAAATTCACTGGACTATTTGAAAATCATTTTCAAAGAAAATAAGAGCCTAGACATTTTGTTTCAAGAAATTTTAAGATTGTTGATATTTCTTAAAAAATAGAAGGCAACTCTATTTTTGTCCGCCTGCATTTTTTATTTCCTTCCCAGGCTAATTGTACACTGCTTGGATATATATATATATATATATATATATATATATATATATATATATATATATATATATATATATATATATATATATATATGTATATATATATATATATGTATGTATATATGTATATATGTATATGTATATATATATATGTATATATATATATATGTATATATATATATATATGTATGTATATATGTATATATGTATATGTATATATATATATATGTATAGTATTTAATTTATACTTTAACATATTTAACATGTATTGGTCAACCTGCCATCTGGGGGAGAAGAATGAAAAAGAGAATAAAAGGAATACATCATACAGGGGTGAAAGGGAAAGTGAAAGGATGGTTAGGGAAAATTATCTCATATAATTAGAATACACAAGTAGATATCTATATAAACAAAGAAGAGAGAGTAGATGGGACCAACCAACATGTGAACCTGCCTTTTATATGAAGTTTTTAAAGAAAACATACACACACATACAGAAGTACAGAAACATTTTACTCAAGAAGGAAGAAGTCTGAAAAGAAGAAAAGTGGAAATGAGAAGAAGGTTAGACTAAGGAAGGAATTAGTCCTAAGTAAAACAATCAAACAAATAAAAACCCCAAACACCCAACTTTAAAAGATATACAAAAAAGTTATAGTTCTTTTTGAGGAGGCAAAGGATGGGAATTTAAGGGAGGGTGTCTATAAATTGGGAAAAGGAGAATAAATTGTGGTGTATAAAATGTAACAGAATGCTATTATTCAAGGTCAAGAGAATCTTGCTAAGATTTGAAATGAAGAGACTTCCGGCCAAGATGGCGGCATGGAGGCAGACAGCTGCTTGAGCTCCATGTTTTCTATCAGGACTTACTTCATGACAAGCCTCGGAATTAATGCTTGACTGAGAAAAAAAACCACAAATAATCACCAAGAGAAGACATTCTTGAAATTCGCCTGATAAGGTCTGTGTTTGTTCAGGGGAGTGTCGAACAGACTGGGCACAGAATGAGGGCAGGCAAGCCAGAGCAAGACAGGCAGCTCACACAGCTCAGACCAGAGGGGTGAGAGGTACAATCTCTGCCTTTTCTGCAAAAAGACTTTTACCCCAGTGTGGATATTCCATCTTGGCAGCAAGCCAGGAGCAGCAGAGAGGGTATAAACACCGGAGGTGAAGATTAAAACCCCAGAAAGCTAGCTTCTCTCTGGAACCCAGCCAACCCCAACCCCCACCTGGAGTGACTCCTAGTTCTCAGAGCCTCAGAGCTCAGACTCAGTGCAGCCATCGCTGTAGTGTTAGCGATGCTGCCCTACCCCCAATCTGTAAAGGAAGCCCATTAACACCATCCAGCCCCATCCCCCCCCAAAACATACCAATTGTTTTTCTTGTCAATTTGTTTTCTTCGATTCTGCTCTTGAGAAAATGAACAAAAAATTCAAAAGGGCTCTAACCATTGACAGCTTCTGTATGGAGAGAGAGCAGACTTCAAATACTGAGGAGACTAAAAACAGACTGTCCCCAGAGGAACCCCCTAAGGGGGATATGATCTGCTCCTCAATACAAAAGAATCTCATAGAAGAAATCAGAAGGGTTCTCACAAGAGAGCTAGAAGACAAATGGGAAAAAGAAAGGGAAGCTTGGAAAGAGAGCCTGGAGAAGTTATCCAGAGTGGATAAAGAAATCAAATAATTGAGAAATAAAATTAGTGAATTGGAAAAGGCAAACAACTCCAAGGAAAACAGGATTAGTGAGCTGGATAAAGAAATCAGCTCTCTAAAAAATAAAATGGATAAAATGAAAAAAATTCCATAGAAGAAAAAAACTCATTTAAAAACACAATTGGACAATTACAAAAAGATATAAAAAAAGTGAGTGAAGAAAATACATCATTGAAAATTAGACTCGAACAAATAGAAATGAATGACTCAAGGAGAAACCAAGAAGTAGTCAAGCAAAACCAGAAAAATGAAACAATTGAAAAGAATGTCAAGTACCTTATTAGAAAGACAACAGACCTGGAAAACAAATCCAGGAGAGACAATTTGAGAATAATCGGACTCCCTGAAAAATGTGAGGAAAAAAAGAGCTTGGACACTATTTTCGAGGAAATTATCAAAGAGAACTGCCCAGACGTTTTGGAAAAAGAGGGTAAAATAGAAATTGAAAAAAGACATTGATCGCCTACTGAAAGGGATCCTAAAATCAAAATGCCAAGAAATATAGTGGCCAAGTTCAAGAACCATCAGACAAAGGAAAAAATACTGGAAGCTACTAGAAAAAAGCAATCCAGATATGGAGGATCCACAATAAGGATAACCCAGGATCTAGCAATGTCCACATTAAAAGAACGAAGGGCATGGAACATGATATTCTGAAAGGCTAAGGAACTTGGTATGCAGCCAAGAATAACTTACCCAGCAAAAATGAGCATCGTTTTCTAGGGAAGAAGATGGACATTTAACGAAATAAATGAATTCCATCTATTTTTGATGAAAAAACCAGATCTACACAAAAAGTTTGATCATCAAACACAGAACACAAGAGATTTCTAAAAAGGTAAAAAGAAATCTTGAGAACTATACTTCTGCCAAAAAAATATGTAAAGAACATATGTATAATTTGTCTTAGAAACTGGAGGTGGAAAGGAAATTACATCATAAAAAAGTGTAAAGTGGTGGTACTACATCTCATGAAGAGGCAAAGGTAACCTATTATATCTGAGAGAAAGAAAGGAGGGAGATGAACATAGTGTGTATCAATAGACATATTCGATTTATGGTGAAACTTCTTCCACTTCATTGAAAAGTGAAAGGGAAGGAGTAAGCTAAGGGGAAGGGAATACAGAAATTGTGAGGAAAAGGAGTAAAATAAGGGGAGGAACTTTAAGGTGGGGGAGGGATCCTAAAAAGGGAGGGCTGTGAAAAGCAAGTGGTGTTCACAAGTTTAATACTGGGTAGGGGGGTAAGAGGGAAGGAAAGGGGAAAAGCATAAGCAGGGGTTAATAGGATGGCAAGCAATATAGAATTGGTCCTTCTAACCATAAATGTGAATGGGGCAAACTGCCTCATAAAGAGGAAGCAGTTAGCACACTGGATTAAAAGTCAGAATCCTACTATATTTTGTTTACAGGAAACACAACTGAAACAGGTTGATACATTCAAACACAAAGTAAAAGGGTGGAGCAGAATCTATTATGCTTCAGGCAAAACCAAAAAAGTAGGAGTAGCCATCCTCATCTCAGATCAAGCAAAAACAAAAACTGATCTAATTAAAAGAGATAAGGAAGGGCATTATATCCTGCTAAAGAGTAGCATCAATAATGAAGCAGTATCAATATTAAACATATATGCACCAGGTGGTGCAGCATCTAAATTCTTAAAAGAGAAATTAAGAGAGCTTCAAGAAGAAATAGACAGCAAAGCTATAATAGTGAGAGATCTCAACCTTGCACTCTCAGAATTAGATAAATCAAACCTCAAAATAAATAAGAAAGAAGTCAAAGAGGTAAATAGAGTACTAGAAAAGTATGATATAATAGATCTTTGGTGAAAGCTAAATGGAGACAGAAAGGAGTATACTTTCTTCTCAGCAGAACCTATACAAAAATTGATCATATACTAGGGCATAGAAACCTCAAAATCAAATGCAGTAAGGCAGAAATAGTAAATGCATCCTTTTCAGACCACAATGCAATCAAAATTACATTTAATAAAAAGCCAGGGGAAAATGGACCAAAAAATAATTGGAAACTAAATAATCTTATACTAAAGAATGATTGGGTAAAACAGCAAATCATAGACATAATTAATAACTTCACCCAAGAAAATGATAATAATGAGACATCATACCAAAATGTGTGGAATAGCCAAAGCAGTAATACGGGGAAGTTTTATATCTCTATAGGCCTACTTGCATAAAAAAGAGAAAGTGAGGGCCTACAAATTGGGCTTACAACTAAAATTGCTAGAAAAGGAACAAATTAAAAACCCCCAGACAAACACAAAACTTGAAATTCAAAAAATAAAAGGTGAGATTAATAAAATTGAAAGTTAAAAAAACCTATTGAATTAATTAATAAAGCTAAGAGTTGGTTCTATGAAAAAACCAACAAAATAGACAAACTATTAGTAAACCTGATTAAAAAAAGGAAAGAGAAAAAGCAAATTGTTAGTCTTGATAATGAAAAGGGTGAACTCACCACTAATGAAGAGGAAATTAGAACAATAGTTACGAGCTACTTTGCTCAACTTTATGCCGATAAATTCTATAACTTAAATGAAATGGAAGAATACCTTCAAAAATATAGCTTGCCCAGATTAACAGAGGAAGAAGTAAGTAGTCTAAATATTCCCATCTCAGAAAAAGAAATAGAACAAGCTATTGACCAACTTCCTAAGAAAAAGTCCCCAGGACCATGTGGATTTACATGTGAATTCTACCAAACATTTAAAGAACTAACTCCAATGCTATGTAAACTATTTGAAAAAATAGGGATTGAAGGAGTCCTACCAAATTCCTTCTATGATACAGACATGGTACTGATACCTAAACCAGGTACATCGAAAACTGAGAAAGCAAACTATAGACCAATTTCCTTAATGAATATTGATGCTAAAATGTTAAATAAGATATTAGCAAATAGACTTCAGAAAATCATCCCCAGGATAATACATTTTGACCAAGTGGGATTTATACCAGGAATGCAGGGCTGGTTTAATATTAGGAAAACTATTAGTATAATTGACCATATTAATAATCAAATTAATAAAAACCATATGATCATCTCAATAGATGCAGAAAAAGCATTTGATAGAATCCAATATCCATTCCTACTAAAAACGCTTGAGAGTATAGGAATAAATGGACTATTCCTTAAAATAATAACGAGCATATATTTAAAACCTTCAGTAAACATCATATGTAATGGTGATAAACTAGAACTTTTCCCTGTAAGATCAGGAGTGAAACAAGGTTGCCCACTATCACCATTACTATTCAATATAGTACTAGAACTCTAGCCTCGGCAATAAGAGCCGAGAAAGAGATTCAAGGAATTAGATAGGAAATGAGGAAATCAAACTATCACTCTTTGCAGATGACATGATGGTATACTTAGAGAACCCCAAAGACTAAGCTAAAAAGCTATTAGAAATAATTCAGAATTTTAGCAAAGTTGCAGGATACAAAATAAATCCACATGAATCCTCAGCATTTTTATACATTACCAACACAATCCAACAGCAAGAGACACAAAGAGAAATTCCATTCAAAATAACAGTCAATAGTATAAAATATTTGGGAATATATCTGCCAAAGGCAAGTCAGGAATTATATGAGCAAAATTACGAAACACTTGCCACAAAAATAAAGTCAGATTTAAATAATTGGAAAGACATTCAGTGCTCTTGGATAGCCGAGCGAATATAATTAAGATGACAATACTCCCTAAACTAATCTATTTATTTGGAGCTATACCAATCAGACTCCCAAGAAACTATTTTAATGACCTAGAAAAAATAACAACAAAATTCATATGGAATAATAAAAGGTCGAGAATTGCAAGGGAACTAATGAAAAAAAAGTCAGAGGAAGATGGTCTAAGTGTACCTGATCTAAAGCTATATTATATAGCAGCAGTCACCAAAACCATTTGGTATTGGCTAAGAAATAGACTAGTGGCATAAGTTAGGTTCACAGGGCAAGATAGTGAATAAAAATAGCAATCTAGTGTTTGACAAACCCAAAGATCCCAAATTTTGGAATAAGAATTCATTATTTGACAAAAACTGCTGGGAAAACTGGAAATTAGTATGGCAGAAACTAGGCATGGACCCACATTTAACACCACATACTAAGATTAGATCAAAATGGGTTCAAGATTTAGGCATAAACAACGAAATTATAAATAAATTGGAGGAACATGGGATGGTTTACCTCTTGGACTTGTGGAGGAGGATGGAGTTTGTGTCCAAGGGAGAACTAGAGACCATTATTTGTTAGGATTACTAAGTGAGAACTCGGGTTGTCTGGATAGTGACAAGGTGAGAATTCAGGTTGGACAATTACAAGGTGAGAACTCAGGTTGACTTGATAGAGGGGGCAAGCTCATTGGCTGGGGTGGTTCTTCCCAGAAGCCCTTGCATTATCCCACGCCCATTCTCTGGGAGAATAAAAGAGAGAACAGTGGGCCTGGAAAGTGAGTCTACATGGAGAAGGATAAGAGCTGGAGGAGATTCAAGGAGAAGACTCTGCATTGCATCAGGATTGATGGGGCTCTCTGAAGGAAGGGAAGTCACTTCTCTGGACAAGAGTTAACAGCAACTACCTGGAGACAACGGTTCACTACAGGAAGAAGAATCTGTCTGAGAGATTTGAGTAGACACAGCAGATCTCTTCCCAGAGAGCGATCCGGCAGCTTCTAGAGACGACAGCTCGCTACACATGTTCAGAAAGAAAAATCAGAGCAAAAGGGGAAAACCATGAAAAGGAGGGGAAAAAAAACAGAAAGAAGTGAACATAGCATGTATTGATTTATATTTAATCTCCATAGCTCTTTTTCTGGATGCAAATGGTGTTTTCTATCTGAAGTCTATTGAGATCTATCCTGGGAGCAACATGCTAGTGACTGCTAGATATTATGGGAGCCCCCTGCTAGTGGCTGCTGGGGAGAACCACCTCAGCCAATGAGCCTGCTCCTTCCATCAAGTCAACCTGAGTTCTCACCTTGTAATTGTCCAACCTGAATTCTCACCTTGTCACTATCCAGACAACCCGAGTTCTCACTTAGTAATCCTAACAATTATTGATCACAAAATAGAAAATTTTGATTACACCAAATTAAAAAGTTTCTGCACAAACAAAACTAATGCAAACAAGATTAGAAGGGAAGTAACAAATTGGGAAAACATTTTTACAGTTAAAGGTTCTCATAAAGGCCTCATCTCTAAAATATACAGAGAATATCCTAATTTATAAGAAATCAAACCATTCTCCAATTGATAAATGGTCAAAGGATATGAATAGACAATTTTCAGATGATGAAATTAAAACTATTTCCACTCATATGAAAGAGTATTCCAAATCACTATTGATCAAAGAAATGCAAATTAAGACAACTCTGAGATATCATTACACACCTGTCAGATTGGCTAAGATGACAGGAACAAATAATGATGAATGTTGGAGGGGATGTGGGAAAACTGGGACACTGATGCATTGTTGGTGGAGTTGTGAAAGAATCCAACCATTCTGGAGAGCAATCTGGAACTATGCCCAAAAAGTTATCAAACTGTGCATACCCTTTTATCCAGCAGTGCTACTACTGGGCTTATATCCCAAGGAAATACTAAAGAAGGGAAAGGGACCTGTATGTGCCAAAATGTTTGTGGCAGCCCTTTTCATAGTGGCTAGAAGCTGAAAAATGAATGGATGTCCATCAATTGGAGAATGGTTTGGTAAATTATGGTATATGAATGTTATGGAATATTATTGTTCTGTAAGAAATGACCAACAGGAGGAATACAGAGAGGCTTGGAGAGACTTACATCAACTGATGCTGAATGAAACGAGCAGAACCAGAAGATCATTATATACTTCAACAATGATACTGTATGAGGATGTATTCTCATGGAAGTGGATATCTTCAACATAGAGAAGAGCTAATCGAATTCCAATTGATCAATGATGGACAGAATCAGCCACATCCAGAAAAGGAACACTGGGAAATAAGTGTAAACTGTGAGCATTATTTTTTTTGTTTTGTTTTGTTTTGTTTCTCTTCCCAGATTATTTTTACCTTGTGAATACAATACTTCCTTTGCAACAACAACAACAAAATTCGGTTCTGCACATATATATTTTACTTAAGATATACTATAAGATATTTAATATGTATGGGAATGCCTGCCATCCAGGGGAGGGGGTGGAAGGAAGGAGGGGAAAAACTCGGAACAGAAGGGAGTACAAGGGATAATGTTGAAAAAAAATTACCTATGCATATGTACTGCCAAAGAAAATGTTATAATTATAAAAATTAATAAAAAAAAAGATTTGAACTGAAGAAAATTGAAGTGAAAAGAACTAGGAAAAGACTTTACACAATAATAGAAATATCAGAAAGACAAACAACTTTAAAAGCTTTAGAAACCCTTATCACTAACCATGATTCCAAAAAACTAATGACCAAATAGGGCAGTTAGGGTCACACAGGGAATAGAGTGCCAGGCCCAATATCAGGAAGACTCGTCTTTCTTAATTAAAATCTGGTTTCAGATACTTACTAATTATCTAATCCTGAGCAAATCAGTTAACCCAATTTGCCTCAGGATTCCTCATCTGTAAAATGAAGGAAGGAAATGACAAACCATTCCAGTATCTTTGCCAAGAAAATTTCAAATGGGATTTTTAAAAATCAGACACAACTAAAAAATGAATAATAACAACAATAATCAAACCTCCTGTTAGAGAGACAAAGAAGATGCAGTTGAGACTTTTTTTTTAACATGACCAATGTGAAACTTTGTTTTGATTGAATATATATGTTTTATGGCTATAAATTTGTAAACTTTTTGTTTGTTTGTTTTTTACCCCAGTTCAGGTCATGGTTTTGAGGTGGGAGGCTGAGAAGTTGAATTTTGTTAATTCAAATAAGATGTTAAAAGATAAAATAAATTGGAGACTGAATAATTAAATCTTAAAGAAGTAATGGGTCAAAGAATAAATCACAAAATCAATAGACAGTATCATCAAAGAAAGTGATTGCAATCAGTTATCAATTAAAACTTAATGGAAGTAGATAAAACAGAGCTAAATGGGAAATAAAATTTCCAAACACTTGCATAAAAAATAAGGAAACCTATAAATATTTACCAAAATAGAAGGTCTTAAAATAAAAGATTAACAAAATTGAAAAAAAAACGAAAATAAATAAAATATTTCATTGATAAAATAGACAAACAAAAAATGAAGAAAATAAAATTTCTATTATAAAACATTTTTAAAAGATATATATATATATATACCAATAGATTAAAAAAAAAGATTTGAGAAACCCCTTCTTTCATAAGAATAAATTAACATTTAACATTTAATTTAATTTAACATTTAATTTAACATTTCCTTAATATAGTAAAAAAAAATCTATACATAATCAAGATTCACAATATGTAATGAGGACAAAGTAGAAATCTTTTCAGTAAAATCAGATATAAAACTAGTATGTCCATTATTGCCACTATTGTTTAATATATCTTTGGAATTGGTAGCTATGACAGTAAGAAGAGAGAAAGACATTGAGGAATACATGTACCCATGTAGGAAGTAAAATTATTATTTTTTGTGGATAACATAAAAGTCTTCATAAAGAAGTCTAGGGAGTTAACAACAACAACAACAAGGAAATATCAATATTTGGCATAATAATAATATAATTTGGCAAGGTATCATGATGTAAAATAGTCCTACATAAACATTAACCTTTTAATATATTATCCACAAAAACCATGAGAAAGAGATGGGGGAGATTGTATTCAACATTGGTAAAAAATGTAAAAATTTTTGAGTCCCCCTACAAAAATATAGAATAGTTTTATTAATGCAATGGTAAAGCACTCTATGGAAGCAGAAACAGAATAAGAGAGATTCCAATATTTTGTAGTTGCTTGAAGTTAATATATTAAAAATGACAGTATTATCTAAATTAGTTTATTTATTCAATGTCATGTCAATAAAACTACCAAAAAGTAATTTTAGAGAGCTAGAAAGAGAAACAATAATGAAATTAATTTGAAGAGGAAAAAGTCAAACTTTTGAAGAGCAACGTTGTTTTTAAAAAGTGGGAATAAAGGGAGCTTTGTAGTACAAAATATCAATACTATAAAACAATAATTAAATTTATTTATTATTGACTACAAAATATGTTTATATGTTTCAGCAGAACATATAAAGCACATAAGAGAAGAAAAGGAAAAAGTAACATAATATTTGATTAAAAACATAATAATTTGACTAAGATCTCACTATTTAAAGAAAAAATGTATTAAGAAAACCAAAAAGTCACCTGGCAAATATTGTTTTAGTCCAAATTATCTTACCATACACCATGCTATGCGCTCGCTCGCTCTCGCTCTCTCTCTCTCTCTGTATATATATATATATATATATATATATATATATATATATATATATATATATGACAATTTTGGCTGCATTAAAATGACAATCTACTGGGAAAAGTTATTTACAACAAGTTTCTCTAATACCCAAGTTATATCATGTATCAGTTTGTAAGTCTTTCCAGGTTTTTCTGAAAGCATACTGCTCATCATTCTTGTAGCACAATAATATCCTGTTACATTCATATACCACAACTGCAATTGCCCAATTGACAGATATCCCCTGAATTCCAATTCTTTGCCACTATGTAAACAGCAGCTATCAATATTTTTGTACAAATAGGTTCTTTTCCCTTTTAAAAAAATCTCTTTAGGATACAAAGCCAGTAATGGTATTGCTGAATCAAATGTTATACAAAATTTGATTGATTTTTTTGGACATAATTACAAATAGCTCTCCAGAATTGTTAGACCAGTTCATAAATCCACCAAGAATACATTAGTGTCCAAATTTTCCTATACCCCCTCCAATGCTTATCATTTTCCTTTTCTGCAAATCTGACAGGTGTGAGGTGGTGCCTCAGAGTTGTTTTAATGTGCATTTCTTTCATGGGTAGTGATTTAGAGCACTTTATTTTCATATAACTATTGATAGGTTTAATTTCTTAAAAGTGTCTATTAATATCATAACCATTCATATCATGCCATTTATCAATTGGGGAATTACTTGTATTGTTACAAGTTTGAATTATTTTTTTTTTATATATTTGACAAAGGTCTTTATCAGAAACGCTTGTTATGAAAACTGTTTCCCAGCTTTCTATTTTCCTTCTAGTTTCAGTTTCATTGGTATTGTTTGTGCAAACCCTTTTTTAATATAGTTACAATTATCCATTTTACATCTCATAATGTTCTTACTTGGTTATAAATCTGAGAAGTAAACTATTTTTTGCTTTTTTAATTTACGCATGTTATCCTTTATGTCTAAATCATATATCTATTTTTATTTTATCTTGGTTTACAGTCTAAGAGGTGTTCTATATCTAGTTTCTGTCATAATGTTTCCAGTTTTCCCAGCAGTTTTTGTCAGAAAAGAAGCTGGAGTCTTTGGGTATACCAAGCACAAGATTACTGTGATAATGGACTACAGTATCTTATGTATGTAATCTATTCCACTGATCCACCGCTCTATTTCTTAGCAGAACCATATTACTTTTGATGATTACCACTTTATAGTATAGCTTGAGATTTGGATACTTCATCTTTCTTTTCATTTTTCCATTAATTCTTTGATATTCTTGATCTTGTGCTCTTCTAAGTGAATACCGTTATTGGGTTTTTTTCTAGTTCTATGAAACACTTTTTCATGGATTAGTTTGGCACTGAATAAGTAAATTTAAGTAGAATGTCATTTTATTGTATTGGGTCAGCCTACTCATGGGCAATTCATATTTTTCCAACACTTTAGATCTAACTTTATTTGTTTGAAAAGGTGTATAATTGTATTAATATAGTATTTGTCTTGGCAGTAGACTTCAGATTATTTTTTTATTATTGACAGTTATTTTAAATGGGATTTCTCTATTTCTTGATGCTAGGCTTTATTGGTAATATATGGAGATACTGATTTATGTGGATTTATTTCATATTCTGCAACTTTGCTAAAGTTGTTGATTATTTCAAGTATTTTTAAAATTTTTGATTCTCTAAGTATGCCATCAAAGAGTGATGTTTTGTTTGTTTGTTTGTTTGTTTTTTGCTTATTTCCTAGTCTAATTCTTTTAGTTTCTCCCCTTGCTCTAACTAATATTTTTAGTACAATATTGAATAATAGTAGTGATGACTGGTATCCTTGCTTCATAAAAGGCATGTAAGTTTAAGTTTCAAGCTAAACTCATGCTGACTATTTCTTAACAGAAGAAGGGAACTCCAATCCATGACTTGGCCACTTTCCTATCACTTTTCAGATGAATAATGAGAAAGTATACAAAGCAAAGAGAAAAAGAAAAATTCAAGTCAATAGCAAAACTCAAGTAAGAAAAAGCATTCACTTTAGAATATATACCAGAAAATACAAAATGAAGGAATTCTGGAAGCAGGGTACTCAGGCTAATATGGAGAGAGAATCTCTGATCTCAACCAAAGGGTAAATTCCTCAAAGTCTCAAACTAAGGATAAAGACAGTATAGATTTTCAAGCCCTCTCATGTTACTTTGCTTTCAAAGTCTTTCTTTTCCTTTAATACTTGTAAAGAGCTCTCACCTTCTCTCATTTTTTTCTTTCTTGAGGTATTAAGTGTTGTGGTATTCCCAGATCTCAAGGGCAGGCTGGGGATCCACAAGCTTTCAATGTTTCTAAAGTCATCTGATTACCCTGTTTGAGTCCAGGAACTTTGTATCAGTTGTTTTAACCAACTAGAACCCTCTGCTGGTTCACAGTCTTAGAATTGTAGGTTCCTCTTAACTCTGAGATTCTGACCCTGGTTATTCTTCTATTGGCTGTGCTGGATCTGAGATACTGCTTTTCTGTTGCAACCTAAGCTATACTATTGCTATTTTTGGCTTTTCAAGTTCTCGCGTTACACCCAAGGCATCAATGACCTGATAAAGCTACTAATTGGCATCTATCCTTATCCCATTGTCCCAGCCTGGGTCTGATGATATGCAGGTATGGATTTGGCACCTCCTCTTTCCTTGGTGCACTCCCTTCGTGCTTTAGTGTCATACAAGGGACATACATTAGTATGTTGTTTGACACTAGCAGCTATGTACTCAGTATTTCCTCAACTGCAAAATGGGAATAATTATAACACCCACCTCCCAGGATTTTTGTGAGGATCAAACAAGATATTTGTAAAAACAAACAAACAAACAAAAAACCAAAAAAACCAACCAAACAAAAAACACATAGTACAATACCTGGCTAAAAAGTTGATCCTACTGAAAACTGAATGGATGACTACTGGAGAATGCTGAATAAGTTATGGTATCTGAATGCTATAGAACAGTATTGATCTGTAAGGAATGACATCAGGATAATTTCAAAGAGGCCTGGAGAGACTTACATGAACTGATGCTAAGTGAAATGAGCAGAACCAGGAGATCATTATACATAGCAAGGCCAAAATTATATGATGATCAATTCTGATGGACATGACTCTTTCCAACAATGAGGTGATTGAGGACAGTTCCAAAGATCTTGTGATGAAAAGAGCCATCTACATCCAAAGAGAGGACTGTGGGAACTGAAAGTGAGCCACAGCACAGCATTTTCACTTTTTTGTAGTTGTATGCTTGCATTTTATTTTGCTTCTCTTTTTTTTGTTGTATGGCACAATACATATATTGGATTCCTTGACATCTAGAGGAGGGAGGAGGAAAAGGGAGGGGGAAATGGAACACAAGGTTTTGCAAGGGCTAATGCTGAAGAATTGCCCATGCATATGTTTTGAAAAATAAAAAGCTTTAATATAAAAAACAATAAGTCAAAATTTGAAAAAATGTTGGTTCTATAGAAATCCTTATTCCCTTCACACCTGGCCCTCATCTTACGTTCAATTAGGCTAGAAAAATAATATCCCTTAACATTTTTCTGGACTTCCGGCCAAGATGGCGGCGTGGAGCCAGACAGCTGCTTGAGCTCCTCGTTTTCTCTCAGAACTTACTTCATGACGAGCCTCTGACTTAATGCTTGACCCAGAAAGAAATCCACAAATTATCACCAAGAGAAGACATCCTTGAAAGTCGCCAGAAAAGGTCTGTGTTTGTTCGGGGGAGGGTCAATCAGACTGGGCGCAGACTGAGGGCAGACAGCCAGAGCAAGACAGGCAGCTCACACAGCTCAGACCGGAGGGGGAGGGGTGTGATCTCTGCCGTTTCTGTGAAAGGGCTTTTGCCCCAGTGTGGATGTTCCGTCTTGGCAGCAAGCCAGGAGCGGTGGAGAGGGTGTAAACACTGGAGGTGAAGATTAAAACCCCAGAAAGCCAGCGTCTCTCAGAGCCCGGCCACCCCCAACCCCCACCTGGACTGACTCGGTGCGTTCTCGGAGCCTCAGAGCGCAGACTCAGTACAGTCATTGCTGTTCTGTTAGTGGCTCTCTGCTGCCCTACCCCCAGTCTGTAGAGGAAGCCCATTAATACCATCCAGCCCTATCCCCCGCAAAACAGACCAATTGTTTCTCTTGTCAGTTTGTTTTCTTTGATTCCTACTCTGACAAAATGAACAAAAAATTCAAAAGGGCTCTAACCATTGACAGCTTCTGTGTGGAGAGGGAGCAGACTTCAAATGCTGAAGAGACTAGGAACAGAATGTCCCCAGATGTATCCCCTGGGAGGGATATAAGCTGCTCCTCAATACAAAAGAACCTCATAGAGGAAATCAAAAAGGCTCTCACAAGAGAGCTGGAAGAGAAATGGGAAAAGGAAAGGGAAGCTTGGCAAGAGAGCCTGGAGAAGTCATCCCATGCATTCAAAGACAGAATGGATAAAGAAATCAAATCATTGAGAAACAGGATTAGTGAGCTGGAAAAGGTAAACAACTCCAAGGAAAACAGGATTAGAGAGCTGGAAAAAGAAATCAGCTCTCTAAAAAATACAATGGAAAAAAATTCCATAGAAGATAAAAACTCAATTGGACAATTACAAAGAGATATAAAAAAAGTGAGTGAAGAAAATACATCATTGAAAATTAGACTGGAACAAGTAGAAATGAATGACTCAAGGAGAAACCAAGAGGGAGTCAAGCAAAACCAGAGAAATGAGACAATTGAAAAGACTGTCAAGTACCTTACCAGAAAGACAACAGACCTGGAAAACAGATCCAGGAGAGACAATTTGAGAATAATCGGAATCCCTGAAAAATGGGAGGAAAAAAAGAGCTTGGACACCATTTTCGAGGAAATTATCAAAGAGAACTGCCCAGACATTTTGGAAACAGAGGGTAAAATAGACATTGAGAAAATTCATCGATCACCTACTGAAAGGGACCCTAAAATCAAAACGCCAAGAAATATAGTGGCCAAGTTCAAGAACCATCAGACAAAGGAAAAGATATTGGAAGCTGCTAGAAAAAAACAATTCAGATATGGAGGATCCACAATAAGGATAACACAGGATCTAGCAGCGTCCACATTAAAAGAACGCAGGGCCTGGAACATGATATTCTGAAAGGCTAAGGAACTTGGTATGCAGCCAAGAATAACTTACCCAGCAAGAATGAGCATCATTTTCCAGGGAAGAAGATGGACATTTAACGAAATAAATGAATTCCATCTATTTTTGATGAAAAAACCAGACCTACATAAAAGGTTTGATCTTCAAATACAGAACTCAAGAGACTTCTAAAAAAGGTAAAAAGAAATCTTGAGAACTATACTTCTGTCAAAAAAATATGTAAAGAACATATGTACAATTTGTCTTAGAAACTAGAGGTGGAAAGGAGATTATATCATAAAAAAGTATAAAGTGGTGGTACTACATCTCATGAAGAGGCAAAGGTAACCTATTATATCTGAGAGAAAGAAAGGAGGGAGATGAACATAGCGTGTATCAATAGACATATTCGATTTATGGTGAAACTTCTTCCACTTCATTGAAAAGTGAAAGGGAAGGAGTAAGCTAAGGGGAAGGGAATACAGTAATTTCGAGGAAAAGGGATAAAATAAGGGGAGGATCTTTAAGGTGGGGGAGGGATCCTAAAAAGGGAGGGCTGTGAAAAGCAAGTGGTGTTTACCAGTTTAATACTGGATAGGAGGGTAAAAGGGAAGGAAAGGGGAAAAGCATAAGCAGGGGTTAATAGGATGGCAAGCAATATAGAATTAGTCCTTCTAACCATAAATGTGAATGGGGCAAACTGCCTCATAAAGAGGAAGCAGTTAGCAGACTGGATTAAAAGTCAGAATCCTACTACATGTTGTTTACAGGAAACACACCTGAAACAGGATGAGACATTCAAACTAAAAGTAAAAGGGTGGAGCAGAATCTATTATGCTTCAGGCAAAACCAAAAAAGCAGGAGTAGCCATCCTCATCTCAAATCAAGCAAAAACAAAAATTGATCTAATTAAAAGAGATAAGGAAGGGCATTATATCCTGCTAAAGGGAAGCATCAATAGTGAAGCAGTATCAATATTAAACATGTATGCACCAAGTGGTGCAGCATCTAAATTCTTAAAAGAGAAATTAAGAGAGCTGCAAGAGGAAATAGATAGCAAAACTATAATAGCGGGAGATCTCAACCTTGCACTATCAGAATTAGATAAATCAAACCACAAAATAAATAAGAAAGAAGTCAAAGAGGTAAATAGAATACTAGAAAAGTTTGATATGATAGATCTTTGGCGAAAGCTAAATGGAGACAGAAAGGAATATACTTTCTTCTCAGCAGTTCATGGAACCTATACAAAAATTGATCATATACTAGGGCATAAAAACCTCAAAATCAAATGCAGTAAGGCAGAAATAGTAAATGCATCCTTTTCAGACCATAATGCAATCAAAATAACATTTAATAAAAAGCCAGGGGAAAATAGACCAAAAAATAATTGGAAACTAAATAATCTTATACTAAAGAATGATTGGGTAAAACAGCAAATCATAGACATAATTAATAACTTCACCCAAGAAAATGACAATAATGAGACATCATACCAAAATGTGTGGGATACAGCCAAAGCAGTAATTAGGGGAAGTTTTATATCTCTACAGGCCTACTTGCATAAAATAGAGAAAGAGAGGGCCAACGAATTGGGTTTACAACTAAAATTGCTAGAAAAGGAACAAATTAAAAACCCCCAGACAAACACAAAACTTGAAATTCAAAAAATAAAAGGTGAGATTAATAAAATTGAAAGTAAAAAAACTATTGAATTAATTAATAAAACTAAGAGTTGGTTTTATGAAAAAACCAACAAAATAGACAAACCCTTAGTAAACCTGATTAAAAAAAGGAAAGAGAAAAAGCAAATTGATAGTCTTGAAAATGAAAAGGGTGAACTCACCACTAATGAAGAGGAAATTAGAACAATAGTTAGGAGCTACTTTGCTCAACTTTATGCCGATAAATTTGATAACTTAAATGAAATGGAAGAATACCTTCAAAAATATAGCTTGCCCAGATTAACAGAGGAAGAAGTAAGTAGTCTAAATAGTCCCATCTCAGAAAAAGAAATAGACCAAGCTATTAACCAACTTCCTAAGAAAAAGTCCCCAGGACCAGATGGATTTACAGGTGAATTCTACCAAACATTTAAAGAACAACTAACTCCAATGCTATGTAAACTATTTGAAAAAATAGGGATTGAAGGAGTCCTACCAAATTCCTTCTATGATACAGACATGGTACTGATACTTAAACCAGGTAGATCGAAAACTGAGAAAGAAAACTATAGACCAATTTCCTTACTGAATATTGATGCTAAAATCTTAAATAAGATATTAGCAAATAGACTTCAGAAAATCATCCCCAGGATAATACACTATGACCAAGTGGGATTTATACCAGGAATGCAGGGCTGGTTTAATATTAGGAAAACTATTAGTATAATTGACCATATTAATAATCAAATTAATAAAAACCATATGATCATCTCAATAGATGCAGAAAAGGCATTTGATAAAATCCAACATCCATTCCTACTAAAAACGCTTGAGAGTATAGGAATAAATGGACTATTCCTTAAAATAATAAGGAGCATATATTTAAAACCTTCAGTAAACATCATATGTAATGGTGATAAACTAGAACCTTTCCCTGTTAGATCAGGAGTGAAACAAGGTTGCCCACTATCACCATTACTATTCAATATAGTACTAGAAACTCTAGCCTTGGCAATAAGAGCCGAGAAAGAGATCCAAGGAATTAGAGTAGGAAATGAAGAAATCAAATTGTCACTTTTCGCAGATGACATGATGGTATACTTAGAGAACCCCAAAGACTCTGCTAAAAAGCTATTAGAAATAATTCAGAATTTTAGCAAAGTCGCAGGATACAAAATAAATCCACATAAATCCTCAGGATTTTTATACATTACCAACACAATCCAACAGCAAGAGATACAAAGAGAAATTCCATTCAAAATAACAGTCGATAGTATCAAATATTTGGGAATATATCTACCAAAGGAGAGTCAGGAATTATATGAGCAAAATTACAAAACACTTGCCACAAAAATAAAGTCAGATTTAAATAATTGGAAAGACATTCAATGTTCTTGGATAGGCCGAGCGAATATAATAAAGATGACAATACTCCCCAAACTAATCTATTTATTTAGTGCTATACCAATCAGACTCCCAAGAAACTATT
Source organism: Sminthopsis crassicaudata (assembly GCF_048593235.1). NCBI lineage: Eukaryota > Metazoa > Chordata > Mammalia > Dasyuromorphia > Dasyuridae > Sminthopsis > Sminthopsis crassicaudata. The sequence continues at coordinate 309,514,423 of NC_133620.1, read as the reverse complement.
TTAATGACCTAGAAAAAATAACAACAAAATTCATATGGAAGAATAAAAGGTCGAGAATTGCAAGGGAACTAATGAAAAAAAAGTCAGAGGAAGGTGGTCTAAGTGTACCTGATTTAAAGCTATATTATAAAGCAACAGTCACCAAAACCATTTGGTATTGGCTAAGAAATAGACTAGTTGATCAGTGGCATAGGTTAGGTTCACAGGACAAGATAGTGAATAAAAATAGCAATCTAATCTTTGACAAACCCAAAGATCCCAAATTTTGGGATAAGAATTCATTATTTGACAAAAACTGCTGGGAAAACTGGAAATTAGTATGGCAGAAACTAGGCATGGACCCACATTTAACACCACATACTAAGATTAGATCAAAATGGGTCCAAGATTTAGGCATAAAGAACGAAATCATAAATAAATTGGAGGAACATGGGATGGTTTACCTCTCAGACTTGTAGAGGAGGAAGGAGTTTGTGTCCAAGGGAGAACTAGAGACCATTATTGATCACAAAATAGAACATTTTGATTACACCAAATTAAAAAGTTTCTGCACAAACAAAACTAATGCAAACAAGATTAGAAGGGAAGTAACAAATTGGGAAAAAATTTTTACAGTTAAAGGTTCTGATAAAGGCCTCATCTCCAAAATATACAGAGAATTGACTTTAATCTATAAGAAATCAAGCCATTCTCCAATTGATAAATGGTCAAAGGATATGAACAGACAATTTTCAGATGATGAAATTAAAACTATTTCCACTCATATGAAAGTGTTCCAAATCACTATTGATCAGAGAAATGCAAATTAAGACAACTCTGAGGTATCATTACACACCTGTCAGATTGGCTAAGATGACAGGAACAAATAACGATGAATGTTGGAGGGGCTGTGGGAAAACTGGGACACTGATGCATTGTTGGTGGAGTTGTGAAAGAATCCAACCATTCTGGAGAGCAATCTGGAATTATGCCCAAAAAGTTATCAAAATGTGCATACCCTTTGACCCAGCCATACTACTACTGGGCTTATACCCCAAGGAACTACTAGAGAAGGGAAAGGGTCCTGTATGTGCCAAAATGTTTGTGGCAGCCCTTTTCATAGTGGCTAGAAGCTGGAAGATGAATGGATGTCCATCAATTGGAGAATGGTTGGGTAAACTATGGTATATGAATGTTATGGAATATTATTGTTCTATAAGAAATGACCAACAGGAGAAATATAGAAAGGCTTGGAGAGACTTACATCAACTGATGCTGAGTGAAACGAGCAGAACCAGAAGATCATTATACACTTCAACAATGATACTGTACGAGGATGTATGCTGATGGAAGTGGATTTCTTCAACATAGAGAAGAGCTAATCCAATTCCAATTGATTAATGATGGAAAGAACCAGCTACATCCAGAAAAGGAACAATGGGAAATGAATGTAAACTGTTATTTTTACCTTCTGAATCCAATTCTTCCTGTGCAACAAAAAATTCGGTTCCACACACATATATTGTATCTAAATTATACTGTAATATATTTAACATATATAAGACTGCTTGCCATCTGGGGGAGGGGTTTGGGGGAGGAAGGGAAAAAATCTGAATAGAAGTAAGTGCAAGGGATAATGTTGTAAAAAATTACCCATGCATATGTACTGTCAAAAAATGTTATAATTATAAAATAAAATAAAAATAAATTAAAAAAAAACAAAAAAACATTTTTCTGGATTTTCCTATCAAGATTTAGTCTTGTGACTTGTCTAGATGTGCTTGGGAGAATGTTATTAAAGAGAAGCTTGGTTGTACTGCTTCCTACCATTCTATCATCTTGCTTTCTTTAACTTGTTAAGGTGATAGATTTTTCTGATATATAAAATGTTCTTTTATGCCTATTCTCTATAAGGCTTTTTATTATAGCTTTTTATTTACAAGATATATGCATGGATAATTTTTCAGCATCAACCCTTGCAAAACCTTCTGTTCCAATTTTTCTCCCCTTTCCCCCCATCCAGTCCCCTAGATGGCAGATAGACCAATATATGTTAAATATTTTTAAGTATAGGTTAAATAAAGTATATGTATACATATACATACATTTATTTTGCTGCACAAGAAAAATCAGACTTAGAAATAAGGTAAAATTAACCTGAAAAGGAAATAAAAAATGCAAACAGACAAAAACAGAGGGAGTGGAAATGCTATATAGTGGTTCACACTCATTTCCCAGAGTTCTTTCACTGGGTGTAACTGATTCTCTTCATTATTGAACAAATGGAAATGATTTGGTTCATCTCGTTGTTGAAGAGAGCCAAGTCCATCAGAATTGATCATTATATAGTATTGTTGTTGAAGTATATAATGCTCTCCTGGTCCTGCTCATTTCACTCAGCATCAGTTCATGCAAGTCTTTCCAGATCTTTCTGAAATCATCTTGCTGGTCATTTCTAATGAAACAATAATATTCCATAATATTCACATATCACAATTTCTTCAGCCATTCTCCAAATGATGGGCATCCATTCAATTTCCACTTTCTAGCCACTACAAAAAGGACTGCCACAAACGTTTTTGTCCCCTTTCTCTTCTTTAAGATATCTTTGGGATAGTAAACTACTGGATCGAAGAGTATGCACAGTTTGATAACTTTTTGAGCATAGTTCCAAATTGCTTTCCAGAATGGCTGGATGCATTCACAATTCCACCAACAATGTATCAGTGTCCCAGTTTTCCCACACCCCCTCCAACATTCATCAATATTTTTTTCCTGTCATCCTAGCCAATCTGAGAGGTGTGTAGTGGTATCTGAGTTGTCTTAATTTGCATTTCTCTCATTAATAATGACTTGAAGCATCTTTTCATGTGGCTAGAAATAGTTTCCATTTCTTCATCTGAAAATTATCTGTTCATATCCTTTGATCATTTATCAATTGGAGAATGGCTTGATTTCTTATAAATTAGAGTCCATTTGCTATATATTTTATAGATGAAGACTTTATCACAAAACCCTTAATTGTTAAAAATGTTTTCCCAATTTATTGCTTCCCTTTTAATATTGTCTGCATTTGTTTTGTTTGTACAAAAGCTATTTAGCTTGATATGATCAAATTTTTCAACTACTCTGTTTCTTAACCAATACCAAATGATTTTGGTGACCGCTGCTTTATAATATAGTTTTAGATCTGGTATAGCTAGACCACCTTCATTTGATTTTTTGTTTCATTAATTACCTTGAAAGTCTTGACCTTTTGTTCTTTCAGATGAATTTTGTTGTTATTTTTTCTAGGTCATTAAAATTTTGGGGGGTAGTCTGACTGGTGTAGCACTAAATAAATAAATTAATTAAAGTAGTATTATCACCTTTATTATATTTGCTCGACCTATCCAAGTACACTTAATATTTTCCCAGTTGATTAGATATGACTTTATTTGTGTGTAAAGTGTTTTGTAGTTCAAATAGTTCCTGACTTTCCCTTGGCAGATAGATTCCCAAATATTTTATACTATCAGCAGTTACTTTAAATGGAATTTCTCTTTTTATCTCTAACTGTTGGATTTTGTTAGTGATATATAAGAATGCTGATGATTTATGTGGGTTATTTTGTATCCTGCAAATTTGATAAAGTTGGGAATTATTTCTAATAGCTTTTTCGTAGAATCTCTGGGGTTTTCTAAGTATACTTCATTGGCTACTCTAATTCCTTTAATCTCTTTCTCAACTCTTATTGCTGAAAGTATCATTTAGTTATTTTTTCTTTTCTTTTCTTTTTTTTCCCCCCTGAGGCTGGGGTTAAGTGACTTGCCCAGGGTCACACAGCTAGGAAGTGTTAAGTGTCTGAGACCAGATTTGAACTCGGGTCTTCCTGAATGCAGGTTTGGTGCTCTATCTACTTTGCCACCTAGCTGCCCCTATCATTTCTAATACAATATTGGATAGTAATAGTGATAGTGGGCAACCTTCTTTCACTCCTGATCTTATTAGGAATTGTTCCAGTTTATTCCCATTACATATGATGCTTACTGATTCTATTACATCTCTTTGATGATTTCCTATAAAACTATGTTTAGGCTCTTTCTTTTCATCATAATTTTCACGAAGTCCAATAACCTTCAGATTATCTCTTCTAGATCTATTTTCCAGGTTTGTTATTTTTCCAAGTAGATATTTAACATTTTTTCAATTTTTTCATTTCTTTTTTCATTTTGCTTGACTGATTCTTGATGTCTCAACCAATCATTTATTTCTATTTGTTCAAGTTGAATTTTAATGAGTTATTTTCTTCATTAACTTTTTTTACTTCTTTTCTATATGTCCAATTGAATTTTTAAATGAGTTGTTTTGCTGTATGGAATTTTTTTTTCCATTTCAGTAATTTTTTTAATGGGTTATTTTATTTTTTCCAGTTCACAAATCCTACTTTCCTGGGAGTTCTTTATCTTTTTAAATTTACATTTCAGGAAGTTGTTTTCTTTTTTCACTTTATCAAAATTTTCTTTTAATGAGTTATATGCCTTTTCCATACTCTCTTGCAGAGCTTCTCTTTCCTTTCCCCATTTTTCTTCTAGCTCTTTTTAAAGATCTTTTATAAATTCTCCTAGGAAAACTTTGTGTGATGGGGACCCCTTTGGGGTTTTGTCTGGAAACTGCCTACTGTTAGTCTCCCCAGGGTTGGAATCTGCTTTCTTTCTGTATGAAAGCTATCTATAGTTAAGAGTTTGCTTAGCTTTTTTACTCATTTTTTTTAAAGACCTTGGGTTCTGCCTTCTGGGCAAGGAGTTTACCAGCTTCCTCTATACAACAGGGACAGATGGACAGTAGCTGTCCTGCGAATAGGCTGCCAAGAGCAGCCCAGCTGCAGAAGTGCAACTGCCCCAGGCAGAGCCCCCTCCTCCCCTACTGTGTGGAATAATGACTGCCCTGGGCAAAGCCCCCCTATGCATAATGTGGCTTCTATACAGCTGCACTCTGGTCCATGCTGAGTCACTCCCCATGCTGGGTGGGTGTATTCAGGTCCTATTAAACTCTGGTGTTTGGGGGTACACTCTACCTTTGGCATTTGTGTAATTTCTCTGCTTATCTAGTATTGTAATCAAAACAGAGCAGCCAACCTGTGGTAGAGTCCTTCCTGCAAATTCTTCATCCATGGAAACTGCACCCTATCCCTGGTCTGCTCAGTGCATGCTAGCCTCCGTGTTCTACCTCCCTGCCTGCTCTGGCCTCCTCCCACTTGACCTTTTCTGGCAATCTTCCAGATTATCTTCTGCTGGTAATTTGTTGTACTCCCAACATCCATGGATTCTACCAGTCAATCATTGTTTCAGAGGCTGAATTTGATAATCAGTAAAGTGAGCGTAGAAGGGAGCTCAGAATGAAGCATGTCTCCTCTTTGCCATCTTGGCTCTTCCCCTTCTATGTGGCTTTTAACATAAATGTGTACTCTACCCAATTAAAGGTATATTCTGTTTCTATTTAGATAACAATGTGTTTTTGGATGTTTTTGCTTTTAATATGATTATGTTATTTTTTAAATTTCAAATGATCCTTCCCAATCTAATGTACATCCAAGTTGATCAGAATGATTGGATTCATTACTTCAAAAATTAATTATCAAATTTTATTTCTTTTAAATTAATTACATTGGATTAATTATTTTGGTACATGGTTCTTCTGCTTTATCTTGCTGTGATTTAGACATTAGGACTATCTTTACATCATAAAAGGAGATGGGCCAAGTGCAAGCAGGTCAAGCATAGACTCCAGTGCAGCAGTGCAGACCTGGGGCTACAGGAGTTCCCCATGATGGAGAATCTATGTGGAGGAATATCAATAGATGCAGAAAAATCATTTTGATAAAATCCAACACCCATTCCTATTAAAATTACTAGAGAGTATAGGAATAAATGACTTTTCCTTAAAATGATCAGTAGCATCCATTTAAAGCCATCAGCAAGCATCATATGTAATGGGGACAAACTAGAACCATTCCCAATAAAATCAGGAGTGAAACAAGGTTGCTCACTATCACCATTACTATTCAGTATTGTATTAGCAATGTTAGCTTTAGCAAGAAGAGAAGAAAAAAGAGATTAAAGGAATTAGAGTAGATATTGAGGAAACCAAATTATCACTCTTTGCAGATGATATGATGTTATTCTTAGATAACCCTAGAGAATCAACTAAAAACTACTAGAAATTACTCACAACTTCAGGAAATTGCCGGATACTAAATTCACATAAAACATCAGCATTTTTATGCCTTACCAACAAAGTCCAGCAGCAAGAGATACAAAGAGAAATTCCATTGAAAATAATTGTCAATAGTATGAAATATTTAGGAATCTAACTGCCAAGGGAAAGTCAAGAACTATATGAATACAACTACAAAACACTTTACACACAAATAAAGTCAGAACAAATAAGTTGGAAGAATATCCAGTGCTCATGGGTAAGCTGCACGAATATAATAAAAATTACAATACTACCTAAATTAATCTACTTATTTAGTGCCATACCAATCAAATTCACAATAAAATTATTTTACAATTCTAGAAAAAGTAATAACAAAGTTCATCTTGAAGAACAAAAGTTTAAGAATTTCAAGGGAATTAATGAAAAAATGTAAATGAAGGTGATTTAGTTGTACCAGACCTAAAACTATACTATAAAGCAGTAGTAATCAAAACCATTTGGTATTAACTAAGAAATAGAGCAGTCATCAATGGAATAGGTTAGGTTCACAGGACAAAATAGTCAATAACTGTAGCAATCTAGTGTTGAAGAAACTCAAAGACTCCAGCTTTTGTGATTATAATTCACTGACAAAAAGTGCTGGGAAAATTGGAAAATTAGTATGGCAGAAACTAGGCATTGATCCACACCTAACACCATATACCAAGAGAATGTTGAAATGGGTTCATTATTTAGACATAAAGAGTAATATTATAAGCAAAATAGAAGTACATAAGAGAATTTATCACTCAGATCTGTGGAGAAGGAAGGATTTTATGACCAAAAAAGAATTGGAACTCATAACTGAACACCAAATAGATAATTTTGATTATATTAAGCTAAAAAGGTTTTGTACAAACAAAACTAATGCAGACAAGATTAGAAGGGAAGCAATAAATAGGGAAAACATTTTTTTTTACAATTAAGGGTTCTGATAAAGGCCTCATTATGAAAATGTATAGAGAATTGACTCAAATTTATAAGAATTCAAGCTATTTTCCAATTGATAAATGGTCAAAGGATATGAACAGACAATTTTCAGAAGAAGAAATTAAAACCATTTCTAGTCATATGAAAAGGTGCTCTACATCACAGTTGATCAGAGAAATGCAAATTAAGACAACTCTAAGATACCATTGTATACCTCTCAGATTGGTTAAGATGACAGGAAAAGATAATAATGAATCTTGGAAGGAATGTGAGCAAAGTGGGATACTAATACATTATTGATGGAATTGTGAAGAGATCTAGCCATTCTGAAGAGCAATTTGGAACTATGCTCAAAAAATTATCAAACTGTGCATATCCTTTGATGAACAGAACTAACAGAACTTTCTACTGGGCCTTTATCCCAAAGAGATCTTAAAGGAGGGAAAAGGACCCACATGTGCAAAAATGTTTGTAGCAGCCCTTTTTGTAGTAGTAAGAAACTGGAAAGTGAGAGGATGCCTATCATTTGGGGAAATGAGTGAATAAGTTATATTATATGAATGTTATGAAATATTATTGTTCTATAAAAAATAATCAGCAACATAATTTCAGAAAGGCCCAGAGAGACTTACATAAATTGATGCTAAGTGAAATGAGCAGAACCAGGACATCATTGTACATGGCAACAACAAGATTATATTATGATCAGTTCTGCAAAATGTGGCTCTTTTCAATAGTGAGATGATAGAAGACAGTTCCAATGATCTTGTGATAAAGAGAGCCATCTACACTCAGAATGAAAACTGTGGGAACTAAGTGTGGATTACAACATTTCATTCTCACTCTCATTGTTGTATACTTGCACTTTGTTTTCTTTTTCATTTTTTTTCCTTTTTGATCTGATTTTTCTTGTGCAGCAGGATAATTGTTTAAATATGTTTACCTATATTGGATTTAACATATTTTAAAATGTTTAACATATATTGGATTACTTGCCATCCAGAGGAGGGATTGAAGGAGGGGATTATTTAGAACACAAGGCTATGTAATGTCCCAATCTGATTCTGACAGGTTGCTGGGTAGGACCATAAATTCTTGATGACTTAGGAGATACATCAGTCTTAATGAACTGGAGGGTGGGTTGCAACTATGGGGGATTGAGGCAGATTAGGGAAATTGAGGTAGGACAATTAGAGAAACTGAGGCGGGACCAATTTAGGGAAACTGAGGCAGAACAATGAAAGGGAACTGTGGCACAACAGAACTATTTTAGCTTTATCCCAGAAGTGTTGTTTAATTATTATAATTTTCTTTCACATAATATTCATTGTTTCTATGATTTGCCCTTTGATTCAAACATTTAGCATTTTATTGTTGTCATCTCTTGGTTTGTGCTTTCTGAACTTGTTAATTTTATTGTGTGCTAGTCTACAAGTGATATCTTTACTATTTATTTTACTTTTTTACTTTACTATTTATTTATTAAAATAAGTTTACACTTATTTGCCTCATATCTTTGCCTTTTTAAAAAAATTTTAATGTATAAGCACAAAGTGGATGAAGTAAGGCTAGACAAAGGTTTGTGTTAAAAATACTTTGATGCTTTAGTGGAGTGTAAGTTAAATGTTATTCAACAACGTGCCATAGCAACCACAAAACAAAGCCATGTGGTGAATAGTTTGCTGTTCCTTAGTGGAGGCATTTAAAAAGTAATAGCAACCAAAGCCTTGGGCATTTTTTACTGCTCACCTGTTTATGCTAGATTTAACTCCTTTGCAAAAAGTATCTTATTGGAGAGAATGCTTGATAAGCTACTGTAATAGTAGTACCTTGGTAAGACCAATACATGGTTCCATGGAAATAAGCCTTTTGCCTCTTTAGTGGATGCTATTCTATTTTAAGTGAAGACTGTGATCTGTGAATTTTAAAATGTCAGGAAAGCAGTGTCCCTAAAAAAGTTTCATGTTGTATTCTGCTGGGGCTTTTCTTCCTTTTTCTCTTCTTCCGAGATTCTAGGAATAGTTATCATTTTTATATTGATGTTGCATTCAGATATCACAATTTGTTCAACTATTTTATCAGTAATTGTTTTGTTTCTAATTCTCCATTACTACAAAAAAAAAAAAAACCTATTGCCCTTTCCCTCATTCTTTGACTTCCTTGAGTTACATATTTAAAAGTTGTATCCCTAGGTAAAATTAATAAATTCAGTTTAATGATTTTTCAACTCTCATCCTATATTGTTTACCATAATAGACAAACAGCTTCAATTTACAATGCTCCAACAAATTATTAATATGCCCATTTGACTTCCCAAAGAGCCTCCCATATTTGTCTTTGTTTACTTTTATTATTTTTGTCAAGGTGATAAGTATGATTTGAAACCATGATTATTTTAATTTATGCATATCAACAATTTTAAGTAATATTTCATGTTCATTCACTGTTTACATATTTTTTGTCAAAAATGTCCTTTTCGTGTCTTTTGACATCTAACTTATTTGGAAACAAGTCTTATCATCAAATATTTTTGAATATTACTTCAATTAATAACTCTTATTCTTATAACAATAATAATATTCATATAGTACTTGCAGGTTTACAAAGCACATTATATAATTATTATCTTAACTTTGTTGTCACAACAATCCTGGCATATAGGCGTTATTATAATTTTCAGGTTATAGTTGAGGAAACCATAGCAGAGAAGTTAAGTGACTTGCCAGTGGTTATACTTCTGGTATTTAAGGCTACATTGCTAACATGAAGTCCAATACTTTATAATCCAATGAGCCAACTAATTGCATTGATTTGACATATGAAATGCTTTTTAAACTTTATTTAAATATAAATTTATCCATCTTTTATAATCACCTATATTTCTTGTTTTACAGTGTTTAATACGAGCATTTTTTGCTGATAATATGTTGTAGCCCATTTATACTGACCATGGTACTGTTCATTTCTCTTAAATTCTCCAAACCTTAATTTTTGGAGGCTATGGTATTTGATGATTTCCAGTTATATAGCACTAAGAGAACATTGATGTTCTATTGAAAAGGAATTATATAGAGATATTCCAAAGATTAATGTATTTGATACCTTCAAGCCCAAAAAGGTTAAAAGACTTGTCAGACAAAGTAAGCTAAATCAGAATTTGAATACCACTTTGCTTAACTCCATGTCCTCTGGTTTTGATTTTTTGTTTTTTTTTGTTTTTTACTACATAATATTACCCTCTTGTGTCTATTATTTAATAATAATACTTATATTATTATTTATTTTACATTTATATTCATTTATTTATTATTTAATTATTAAATATAAAACTATAAAATAATTATTAAATATATTTATTGTTTAAATTATTATTATGTGCTACTATGTGAATTTACATCATGATCATTTCAATTCCTCCCCTGAAAATATGAAAGACCAGAAAGATCCTAAATTTAATATAACAAGGCTGTCTTTTTCTTTTCTATAAGCAGGGAAACAAATGAGGAGAATTTTGAGGTCCCTTTCTGTGATTTTTATGAAGTTTTTTGCAGGTATAAGCAACAGATGTTTATCATATTCTCAATTTGTATCTCAATGGCGTCTATAGTCCTAAACTTATCACAGAAACATCCTCCAAATCTTGTAAACAATGAAGACGATATTATAAAAGTTTGTTATTTTACAAATTAGACAAAGGCCTATGGTCCAAAAGAATATTTCCTAATCCAGTCAGTGGCTCTTAATATCAGACTGGATGTTTGGGTCATTCTATTCTTCCTGCCACTGAATTTAGATTTTCCATAAATTAATGTTTGAATATAAACATAATGTACTAGAGATTAAAAATGAAACCCACACTCTAAAAAGACCTCTTCACAATGGAAAAGATGACAAAACATTAGCTGAATCAGATGAAGTTAAATGATATATTCAGATATTCAGATATTTGTTTTAGGTCTAGGATATTTCAGGGTTGCACAAAATACATGTCCTCTAAATGTCAGTCTCCTTTCTGTGCCAAAGTAACTGCTTTCCTCTCAAAAAATGGTGTTTAAATTTGCATCTCTTCTAATAATCTGGAACAAATCAATAACATACATTTGCATTCTTGTGCTTCAATGAAAGCTCAGAGGGGAGAGGAGATGGTTGTTCTCCCAGAATGGTCACTATAGCACCTGGAAATGCCTTTGGTTACATAAGCCAGGTTGAATGATTTTTAAGGGAGGAGAGGTCACTGTGATTGTGGAACAATGTTGACAGAGAGAGGGTCAGAGGGTGACAGTGAGAAAAAGTATATACTATTTTCTGAATCTATGTATCAGAAAGTAAAGTTTGTGATGTCTTCAGGAAAAAATTTGTTTCACTGAGTATCAAAACTGGAAGGAATGTAAAAGGAAGAGGCCTGGCATGTAAAGGAAATTATGAACAAGAAAAGAAAGTTTCATGGGGGGCTGAGAAGGACTAGAGCTAAATTGATTAGGGATGAGAAAGGGTAACAGGAGAAAGTATTTTACAAAATGAGAAGAATTCAGAAAGCCCCTGGAAGGATTTTTGACTGTGAATGCAATAGTAACTATGAGGGTTATGGTCAATTCCCTTCCCAGGAATGTGCTGCAGTCAGCTTAAACCAATTCTGTTTGCAGATAATACAAATCAGGACTTGTTTATTGTTTTATTGATTTTCTAGATTTAAGAAAGTGATGCATAAAACATTAATAATGAAGATTAAATTTAAACATGTGTAATATACTTTTTTTTGAAGATCCAGTTATTAAATATTTTTCAGCACATCCTTGCCCTTCCTACTTCCCCCACAATGTCTAGTGATCTCACTCAGCTTTTCATAGATTTGCTTTCTCTTCTAACCCTTGCAGGGGTCTTGAGAGAGTGATGAGGGATGAATATACCGAAGAAGAGGTTAGACAGGAATGGGTGAGGTTTTAATCTCCAAGAATAATCTCCAAGGCACAGGTTGGGGGCGAAGGAATTTGCTAAACCCAAAGGCTATGGTAAAAAAGAAAAAAAAGTTTTATTATTAAAGAAACACCAAGAGGGATTCTCTATGAGGGTATATCACTCTCAAGAAAGAAGTGATCTGCAAGGAGTCATTTTCTGAAGACCCATTTTATGCATGAGTCTAAGAGAAATCTCAAGTAAATGTGAAATCTTGTCTGGAGTTGTGACTTCCACTAAGGAAGCTTATCTTTCTCTGAGAGGACACAAGATCATTTGTGTTTGCAGATCAAAAGGACATTTTTTGGTTATTTTACATAATTTTACAGGGCTTACTCATGTCATACAGAGTTTTACTCTCATCAATAGGACAGAGCCATGAAGCATAGAAATAACAACACCTGAAAAACATTAGAGAAGGACTCCTCTCCTGGATGTGGACATTTGTTACAAAGTTTCAGATGTTTTCTGATAATATTATGACACATGTGGAGTTGATACCACAATTTCTCCAAAACCCACCACTAACAGCAGAAAATACAACTAAAGAAGTCATTATTTTGCTATGTGTATATGATACACAATTGAATTGTTTCAATCATGTCCCACTTTCCATGATCCCACTTGGGGTTTTCTTGGCAAAGATCCTAGAGTGTTTTGCCATTTGCTTTTCAAACTCATTTTACAGATAAGGAACTGAGGCAGAGTTAAATGACTTGCTCATGTATGCAGTGCTAATAATTGACCTCAATTAGGCCTGGGATATTTCAAAGTTGCAAAAAAGACAATGTCCTCTAAATGTCAGTATGACTGCAGGCTCAGAACTCCAAATGATATAACATAAGGTTTTGGGAAAGAAGTAAAATTGAAATCCTTATTTGGGAATAGGGGAAAATATTTGTCTTACTAGGTAGTTCTCACATCATCTAGTAACTAACTGGTGTATATTGTATATAACTAGATCAGTGCATGACTGCTCACCTCATTGGATAAGTGAAGGAGATGAATATTCTCAACAATAAAGACAATACTAATGGCTTAGACTTAATTTAACAAGCATTCAGTAAAACAAATGTCTTTTATAATGGTAATTACTAGAAATGCCTATTGCATTTTGTACCTATAATCTGTCACCTTTCCATGAAGAAGTAAGTGACATGCTAATCATAAGTCTTCTGGGATCTTGATTGGCCATTGCATTGATCAGAGTTCTTAAGTCTTTCTAATTTTTTTTCTCTTTAAAATGTGCAGTGTATTATTAGCTCTTTTGGTCTGCTCACTTTATATCAAGTTCACAAAAGCTTTCTCTGAAAAAAAATCATAATTTTTTACAGTACAAAATAATTTCAATATTTATATAGTATTTGGTCAGTCACTCCTTGATCCTATAAGACCTTCCCAGAAAAGAGTTCCAGAAAGAAAACTAAAGGAAAGAACACCTGTCAATTGAGAGGGATCTTTTTCAGGGTGTACAAAGACCTCTGAGGGAGGCAGGACCTTAAGGCCAAGGTAACACTCTTCTGAGGAAAATAATAAAGGAAGGGAAAAGAAAGGTCACCTCAAACTAAATCCAAAACCTGTTCATTCTTGTCCAGTAAGTATTTTTGAGACCAGAACCTAAAAACAACTAGGCCAGAGAGGACTTCCTCTTGGTAGGTGTAGCATTGACTTTTCAAGGACCTGATACTTGAGCAGTCAGGTGAATGGTAACTCAACTGTTGCAATTAAATTTCTTGCCCTGAGATAAGAGAATATATTTTTGCCAGTTATGGATAGGTTAAGGAACAACGTGGGTTAAGGAATCCTGAGATTGAAAAATAGGAGAATTACACATTGTTACAGAATGAGTGGATACTAAAATCTAATTTCATGTTCCTTTCTTAGCATTGGTAAACCAGGCACAACAGCATTACTTCAGTCATGTCTTTATTGGGAAGAAGGTGTTGGAACATCAAAAGGAGCAGGGCTCCAGAGTCTCTGGCATAATTGCTAACTATTTATGAGAAGTAATAATATTAGTAGTAATTACTTTATAAGTAATCATGATTTTTATTATACTGCTTCCATTTAACAATAGAAGACCCCATGCTCTACCCATCATGCCAGAAGGACCATGTTGCATCACCCAGCCTATACATAATAGGCAACACTGGACAAAGGGTTATTATACAATCTTGTATCATGTGTTCAATAGCAACCAGGGCTCAGTAACAAGCAAGCAATTGCTTTTCTAATATGATATAGATATGACTGAGATTGTTGGGTTTTCTCCCAGCAACCTTAATTCAGGCTTTTGATTCATCCACCCTAGCATTTCACATGATGTACCTTTCATATTAAACAAATAAGGTGACAATATACACTCTTAGTTTCACTCCTTTTCCAATCTTAAAACTGTCACTTGTTTCATGTTCAGTTCTAATTGCTGCTTCTTGGCCTGCATACAGGTTTCTAAGGAGACAAGTAAGATGATCTAGCACTCCCTTCCCTTTGACTACTTGCGATACTTTGTGTTTTTTTTTTTGTTTTGTTTTTTGTTTTGTTTTGTTTTTTATTAATTTTATAATTATACATTTTTGACAGTATATATACATGAGTAATTTTTTTATAACATTACCCCTTGTATTCATTTTTCCAGATTTTCCCCTCCCTCCCTTTACTCCCTCCCCTAGATGACAAGCAATCTCATACATTTTACATATGTTACAGGATAACCTAGATATAATATATGTGTGTAAATCCAATTTTCTTGTTGCACATTAAGTATTAGATTTTGAAGGTATAAGTAACCTGGGTAGATAGACAGGAGTGTTAATATTTTACACTCAATTCCCAGTGTTCCTTCTCTGGGTGTAGTTATTTCTGTCCATCATTGATCAGCTGGAAGTGAGTTGGATCTTCTTTATGTTGAAGATTTCCACTTCCATCAGAATATGTCTTCATACAGTATTGTTGTTGAAGTGTACAGTGATCTTCTGGTTCTGCTCATTTCACTCAGCATCAGTTCATGCAAGTCTCTCCAAGCCTCTCTGAATTCATCCTGCTGGTCATTTCTTACAGAGCAATAATATTCCATAGTCTTCATATACCATAATTTACCCAACCATTCTCCAATTGATGGACATCCATTCATCTTCCAGTTTCTAGGTACAACAAAAAGAGCTGCTACAAACATTTTGGCACACACAGGTCCCTTTCCCCTCTTTAGTATTTCTTTGGGATATAAACCCAGTAGTAGCACTGCTGGATCAAAGGGTATGCACAATTTGATAATTTTTTGGGCATAGTTCCAAATTGCTCTCCAGAATGGCTGGATTCTTTCACAACTCCACCAATGCATCAGTGTCCCAGTTTTCCCACATCCCCTCCAACATTCATCATTATTTGTTCCTGTCATCTTAGCCAATCTGACAGGTATGTAGTGATATCTCAGAGTTGTCTTAATTTGCATTTCTCTGATCAGTAGTGATTTGGAACACTCTTTCACATGAGTGGGCATAGTTTCAATTTCATTATCTGAGAATTATCTGTTCATATCCTTTGACCATTTATCAATTGGAGAATGGTTTGATTTCTTATAAATTAGGATCAATTCTCTATATATTTTGGAAATGAGACCTTTATCAGAACCTTTAACTATAAAAATATTTTCCAAATTTGTTACTTCCCTTCTAATCTTGTTTGCATTAGTTTTGTTTGTACAGAAACTTTTTAGTTTGATGTAATCAAAATCTTCTATTTTGTGATCAATAATGATCTCTAGTTCTTCTCTAGTCATAAATTCCTTCCTCCTCCACAGGTCTGAGAGGTAGATTATCCTCTGTTCCTCTAATCTATTTATGATTTCATTCTTTATGCCTAAGTCATGGACCCATTTTGATATTATCTTGGTATATGGTGTTAAGTGTGGATCCATATCTAATTTCTGGCATACTAATTTCCAATTTTCCCAACAGGTTTTTTTCAAATAATGAATTTTTATCCCAAATGTTGGTATCTTTGGGTTTATCAAACACTAGATTGCTATAGTTGTACCCTTTTTTGTCCTTTATACCTAATCTGTTCCACTGATCGACCGGTCTATTTCTTAGCCAATACCAAATGGTTTTGGTGACTGACTTGCCATACTTGGTTGTGACCCACTCAGTTAAAAGTTTTAGTGTAGTCAATGAAGCAGAAGATGTTATTTTTCTGGAACTCCCTTGCTTTCTCCATAATCTAGCAAATGTTGGCAATTTAATTTCTATTCCTTCAGCCTCTAAACCAGGCTGCTTCTCTAGTAATTTTTGCTTCACATATTGTTAAACCCTAGCTTACATACTCTTAAGCCTACCCTTACTGGCATGTGAAATGAGCACAATTGTTTGGTAATTTGAATATTCTTTGTCATTGTCCTTCTTTAGGATTGAAATATAAATTAATCTTTTATAATCCAGTGGCTGGATTTTCCAAATTTGCTGGCATATTTAGTATGGCACTTTAACATCATCTTTTAGGATTTTCAATAGTTATCTTGTAATTCCATAACTTCCACTAGCCTTATTGTTAGCCATGCTTCCTAGGGTCCATTGGACTTTTATTCTCCAGGATATATGCACTATCATAGTTGTTACTGATCTTTCTTATGTGGTTCTTTTGTGTACTCCCCCACCTCTTCTTAATCTCTTCTGATAAATTCCTACATCTTTTGTCTTTTTAAATTCTTCCTCTGGATGATCTAAACAGGACATGGGCTTTAGCAGACAGGCCTGGGAGAGAGGGGACATACTGAAGACTTGTGGTTGCCCTGGTGCTGAATTTCCCTATAAAATTTTACAAGTAACTCCCATAGGCAAGCCATCAATTGCTTTCTTACCTCCTTATTTTAGGAACCTTTCTTCAAATTTCCTCTGGGAAAATATGTTATTGACTTCTGCCTAACTGGTAGAGCCATGGATGTTGTGACTTCTCCACTTTATCTGAGAGCCTAGTAGTGAAAATTGTAAATATGTTTTCCTTTATTTAATATAGGAGATTTAAAAAATTGTTGTTTCTCTGCACATCAGGAATTATATTTTTAAAATCAGAGGTTTAAACAGGTTATTTAAAAAAAGGTATAAGCAAAAACCTAGATAGGCTGGTCAAAACTCAAGATGGGCAGAATTTCTGCAACTATGACAGTTACTTTTATTTTTCCTTAAACTCCCAATTTACTTTTCCATTTTAAAAATCCTGAGTATTGTTCCTTCTAATTACAAACTAAATATTGTATAGCAGACATACACAGGAGATCCTTAGGCAACACAGAGAATGAAAATTTTTCAAACTTGGCAAATAATACCGGCAAATAAGTACTGATTTTTCCATTACAGAATTATAAATCTTTTCTAAGATTTGTATGAACAAAATCTTCTATGGACTTAGGATTCTAAAAGAAGGAATACATACAGTAACTGAAATGTTTTAGAAGAATTGGCAAGACACTCACAGGAATATTTAACCAAACCACAATTGTCCTAACTTTCTGCTCAAATTTCATCAATTAATTAGCCTCTCCCCATATATTTCTATTGAAGATGAAATGGGGAAGAGAGATCAATCAATAAAATCTGAACATATTCTAGATGCTCTACCCAAAAAACAGAATTGAATTGTCTCTGAAGCAGATTGGACAAAGTTCATAGTAAGTCGAGGGGTGGGGTGGAGAATCAGGCATAATTACAATTTCTCAGATCCATTTCCTTTAGTAATTTTACCATTTCTTTGTGCTGCCTCTAACAGGAATTCATCTTTATGGAGTCAAATATAAGTGATAATTCTCTACCCCTGTGCCATTTAAAAAGGGTCAACTGTTTGTTTTTTTCATTTTTGAAGAGGACTGATGTCATTACAAGGTCTTGACTTACATATGTTTTAGATTTAATTGAGGTAGGGTTGGACAATCAATCTCACTCCCTCTCTTTCTTCCAATCACTGAAGACCACTGACAAGACCAGAGTCAGAACAACTGGTGTTGGTCTGGAGATTCAATGAATCTCCTTTGACATCTTAAAGCCTGACCAAGCTTTAAGTGCTTCACAGCACCTGGTCTAACCACCTTCATGGCCATCAGAATAAATTGTTCTCACTGACCCATTTGCCCAGAAGTCTTCACATGGTTGGGTAAAGGGTTTGTGGTCCTTTGGTTACCCTCAATGTGTTTTTTGTACATCTGACAAAATGCTTTACTAGCGTGTTCCTGCTAACATGCTGCAGCAGCTTCTTGGAGCCACAGATGAGTTGAGTGCCAGGTGGATACCAAAGGTGTATAATAAGCAGCCCCGAAAAGATTAGGCATTCCCTCACATTAGAATGTGTGCTCCTTGAACACCCTATATACCCTGGAACAGACGTAGTCTTCATCTGGAGTCCCCAAGAAGTTTAGCTGAATAAAAAACTAATTACACAGAGAGCTCCCCCAGACTATGAAAGTCAGTTCCAGAAAGGCATTGCCTCCATTAGATCACAGCAAGAGGAGCCTTTATCCTGGTGTTTCATTAGGCTTCTATTTATACTTCTTCCTTCTTCTTGAGGGCAATGAATCATTCTCCTTCCAAGACAGTTATAAAATAATTCTGGAGTTTTTTTTCCTTCATTTTTACTCTAATTCTTCTATCTCATGGCTCTGATTTAAGCTGGAATTGGAAGCTCTGCTTTGGACACCACAGTGGATATGTCTCTGACCATCAACAATCAGAAGCTGATCAAAATTCCCTTTACTTATGTGACCACTAGTTCCCATGTTCCATAATAGTTCCTCAAAGATGGGATGTTGGAGTCTGGTTGGTGATATTGTGAAGTCAATTAATTTATATTTTTATTATGCTACCAATTATATTGTTACAAGATAGTCAACTACAAGCAGCAATTGCTTTACTTTGTGCTTTTTTCTAATTCTCCAACACTCATTGAGCTGATTTCTGTGCCTGCTTTGAATAAGAACCTGTTTTCTGTACTATTTATATATGATGAAAAGGGCTCTTATAATCAGGTGCAATACAATGTCACACCATCTAGTTACCCCTCTTTCTATATATGTAGTGACTTTCCCCCAATTGAATCACAATGTGAGCCATGAGATAATTTCATCTCAACCCAATTATCAACTATACCAAATATTACATGAGAGCCTAATGTCAATATTGTTAGTTCAGGTCTATAACTGAGACAAAATAAGTCGCACCATCCGTTGAATAATTAATAAAAGGAAGTTTACTTTCCCTACCACAGCAAAGATATGCAATTAGGATAAAAGGGGACTGACTTTGCTTCTATAGATTCTACCCCAATCCCTATATGGAATGCATATCATCCACAAGGCAAAGCATGGTGATTCATATGATATTCAGACATCCACCAAGTCAGAGAGGCTCCAACTCTATGTGTGTGGAACTTCTTATGCTTTTATGTGACTGGGAAGCAACTCAAGGGATTCAGGGGCCAATCAGATCCCAGTAATAGATCTGTTACCTTTTAGGGAAAATGAATCGCTGTTTCAGGGAAATGAAGGGAACTCTGGTTCCATCCCCACTTTCTTTTATCTCTTTTAGGATAAATGCCTAGTAATGGTATTGCTATCATTGGGTCAAAGAATATGTATCAAAAATTACTTTAGAACATAGTTTCTAATTTTTTCCACAATGTTTGGACTAATTCTGCCAACAATACCATTAATGAGCCTCTGATCCCTAGCCCTTCTAACAATTGTCTTTTTTTTCTTTGATCTTTACCAGTGCAAGATTGGAGTCCAAAAGTAGAAGCTTACTTAGCATTTCTCTTACTATCAGTGATTTGGAACATTAAAAAATATTACTGATTATTTTTTTTTCTTTTACAAAATGTGACCACATATTTGTTAAAGACTGGCTGTCCTTATACTGAATTGATTGTCTCTATATCTTGGATATAAGACATTTAGAAGGGAAATGCCATAAAGATTTTTTTCCAGTTAGATTTCTTTTCTAATTATAAATGCACTGCTTTTGTTTATCAAGAAACCTATCAATCTCATATAATCAAAAGTGTCCATTTTCCCTTTGTTTAGTCTTCCTCTAGCCATGGGTATGAAAAGTTTTCCTGCTGTAACTGCGTCTTCCCAGAAATCAGACAGAGTCAGGATGATCAAAAGTCTTTATTCTTGGTCTTTTGAGGTCGGGGTCTGAAGATTAGATCTAGCAATCTCCACACCTCCTTCCTCTCTCTACACCACCAGGAGAATGCTTCAATTTCCTCCTCCTACTCCACCCACACAAGTCACTTCCCCTTCTTTGTCCATACCCATACCCACCAATCTAGCCAGTACAAAATAGTTGGGGAGGGTCATCCTTCAAACATGTTAATAGAGAATTGTCCAATTGGCAATTAGTCTCACGTGTTCCATTATCCAAGTGCATTTACTCAGTTCTAGCCCTTTACATTTCCTGCTTTCTTTTGTTTTAGAACACAGGTGGTCACGCCATCCCTGACTTCTCAGGGAGGTGAGAACCCCAAAAAGGAGGTGATCACACCCCTCCTGACTTCTCAAGAAGGGAGATGAAAGCACTAAAAAGGAAATAATCACGCCCTCCCTGACATCTTAGGAAGGGAGATGAAAAGCACCAAAGGGAAGTAGGAATTGCTAGGAGGTTTCTTGGTTGAAGGGTCTTATTAGAGACAAGTATGCACAAACCCATCAGCATGGGAGGTATTACACAAGCACGTAGCAATAACATAGTCAGTGCAGGCTCGATAAGGTGTAACAAAAATGAATTATACATGCAAATAGTGATATAACAAACAATATGAATCAACAATGTGTTGTAAAAGATTTACAGAAGTCCTAGAAAGAGGGTACGTAAACATCAGTCACACATATGCCTTCTTCAGCAACCAAGAGATAGTCTAATGCTGAAACTCTGTCTTCCCAGAAATCAGCCAGAGTCAGGATCATCAAACATCTTTATTCCTGATATTTTATGGTCAAGATCAGGGGATTAGCAATCTCCAAACACACCTTCCTCCCTCAAATGCCACGAGAGAATTCCCAATTTCTTCTTCCTCCTCCTACTCCCCCCACACACGTCACTTCCCCCTCTTTGTCCCACCAATCAAGTCAGTACAGAGCAGCTGAGGAGGGTCAACCTTCAAACAAGTTAATAGAGAACTGTCCAATTGGCAATTAGTCTCACATGTTCCATTATCCAAGTACATTTGCTCAGTTCTAGCCCTTTACATCTTCTGCTTTCTTTTGTTTTAGAACACTGATCTGCTACTTTACTGAGCCAATACTGAGGATTTCTGTTGCTGAATTGCTGTTATTAAGATGCTCTCACCAGCTGTCTGAGTCTGTCTCTCTGGCTAAAACATCCTTTTCACCAATGAGACTGACCTTTCTTGAAGTTTTTTGCAATGTATTTTGAACTGATGAGTGGTTTTATTCCATCATACTCTGTTCAGAAGCTTGGTTTTGTATGATTTTTGAGAGAAACTGGAAGACCTTGTTACTACCCTGATTTAAAAAAAAACAGCTTTGATGTCTATTTCATTTAAATTCTATTAAATAAGAATTTATTAAGTACTTGCTCTGTGCCTGTGACCTCTTTTGAACCTCCTTTTAATCTTTTATATTTTAAGTGTTTCATTGATATGCATTTCTTCTTTCCCGAATCACTGTTAATACCTTCTGAGTCCCCAATACTACACCTCACCCCAAAAATAAATTGTCCCTTGGAACAACTCTAAGTATTGGTAAGCAAAACAAATTCACACATTGTTGTGCCTGAAAATATGTCTCATTCTGCACCAATTCTCACTGCCAAGAGGTGGGAATCATGCCTTATCATTAGACTTCTGGAATTTTTACTGTTCATTACATTTGTCTGAGTTCATAAGTTTTTTCCTTTATGGTATTATAGTTATATAAATTATTTTTCCTGCTTCTATTCACTTCACTCTGAATCAGTTCATACAGATCATGTCATATTACAAATGAAGAATTTGAGATCTAGAAAAGATGATTGATTTGATAAGTCATCTGGGAGATAAATGTCAGAACCAGAAAAGAAACTCAGATCCAGGAGTTCAGCAGTGTTCTTTCAACTACTATCATTTATTTTGGTATTCACCCTCAATTCTAATTCACATTGTGAGGAAATGAATTAATTTGTCCCCTTGACTTCCTTTCAGTTCATTGAGCAGGGAACCAACTCACCCCCAGACTTCCTAGTTATTTCACAACCCAGAAAGACAAATACTATTTCTCTTACTCAAGCCCAAGATAACTTGGAGCTATAAAGAAAACTGGTCCTTGTGCTATATCATTCTATTCTGGACTTATGTTGACTGCTTTTTCCTGGAGAGATCTACCAAGCTGCTACCATCACAATGAAGAAATACTGTTTCAGCTCCACTGACTTTAATTACCATTGCCAGGAATGAAACTGTTAATTTTAACAAACCTATAAAGAATTATAACTCTTTGTGACTTGATAGATTGGGCTTTCAATGCTCAATAGGCTCAGCTTTACTTCTTATCTCCCTTGAAGCAGCCCTGGTATTTAGATAGAGATCATTTTGCCAACTCAGAATTGTAGCATATTGATTGTTAAGACTTGAGCCCTAATTAATTGTTATGTTATCCAGCTCCAATCCCACTGACAGGTCTGATGGACCTGGGGATCTTGCCAAGACAAATTCCTGTTTAAGGACTCAAAGAATGAAGGAATGGGGGAGGAAGCAGGAGTAATAATGTAATACACTGATGAGTGGCCCAAATGACATGATATCAGTTTTAATAAGTCATACACATCTGGTCCCAGGAGAGGTCTGAAAGTAAAATTGATAATAACATTTTTACTTCAATAAATTAAATTCATCAACCATATATGAATACCTTGTATCTGCTTTGCAATGTACTACATCCAGAGGAAGATCCAAAGGTCAGTGTAATAGAAGAAATGTAAATCTTGGAACCAGAAAATCTGGGTTCCTGTCATGGCTCTGACACTAACTGATGTGTGTAATATATGTAATCCTAGGTAAGTCATTTCACCTCTTCTAGGTTCAGTTGTCTCATTTGTAAAACAAGAACATTAAATCAAATTTTCTAAATTTTATGAGGTGTACCCAGCCACCCTAAGTATTACAATTTTTTTAAAGTCTGTTCCTTTAATAAAGTGCTTAGGACACTGCTTGCATGTACTGGTACTATATGCATGCTTATTCTCTCCTCCTTTCCCTTTCCTTTTTCTTTCTTGGAGAAAATGCAACCTTTTTCTATTGTCTGTAAGCATAATGAATAAATGATTTTTTTTAAATCAAGTGCTTACTTTTTATGAAATACTGCTAATTTCCAGAAAGCTAGACAAAAAAGATAGCCCATGCTTTTAAGGGGGATATCCTTTTTAAAAATATTTAATTATTTTCAATTAGTATTTTTTTTTAATCTTCTATCTTTCCACATTTATTGGGGAAAAATAAAAGCAAAACCTTTGTAACAAGTATGCATAGTCAACAAAATGCATTTCCCCATTAGCCAAATGTACTTTAAAAATCTCATTTTCCCTCTTGAAGAATGTTCATTTAAATAGGGAAAGAGATGGAACAGAGTAGATAAACAAAGGTACTCCAGTGGTTGCATGGATTGACAGTGTCCAAGAAATGTGGCATGACAACCCAATTCTAAGCAAGATAGAGTGAGAGACTAGTGAGAGACTCTACTTGTCAGAGTTCAGTGTCTCAGCAACAGAAATCAAGTTCTTATGGAAAGAAGGAAGAGTGCCTGATTGCAGACTTGGAAAAGTCCAGGAAGTTTATACTTCTCATAAACTTATATGCTATATGGGTGAAGGAATTAGTGAACTGAGTTCCCTTGTGACTGAAACAAATTTTGTTCAAGACTTTGAGAGAATCTTCTTATAGAAGTATGAACATAACCATTGGTATTTGGGGCATGCCAAGTAATTCCTTAATTCTCACTGATTGAGAATAAATTGGTTGACTTAGACTATTGTTAAGTTGTAATTTGCAACATGACTTTCTATGGCTGAGCCCTACAATATGAAGTCAAGAAATTCTTTTGTTCTATTAGTATCCCCATGAGCTGCCATTTTTTAAGTTGAGAGGCAAATGGAGGGTTAATGGTCATTTAATGCTTTGGGGACTATGCCAACATGCAGGCATTCCACCAAGAAACAAAAGATGATTTCAGATCTCTAGTTTCTGACCTGTGTTTGTCTGTCTCTTGATCTTTACCAAAAATGAAAAACATGATTATAAGAAACAATCTAATAGCCCTCAATTTATTCCCAAATGTCAATAGCCCAAGTGAAATGAATATCTTATGCAAAGATCATCCTTTAAATTTATCAAGTTGTTCAAGAAACTCTTCTTATGAGCCCCCTATATCAACTTTCAAAAACTCACAAGTCTGACTCCAACTGTCTTTCCAACATTATTTCTGTTCCCCAACAGGAGCCTATTGTTCTATCTCTCTTGGGAAAATCATCAATCATTTTTCTCAACTTAAAAAAAGTGGTTTTAGTCCCTTAGTACTAGTTAGCAGCATTATATTTCCAGGATTATTTGACATTTGACAAGTATCAAAGTCTAAACATAAAGAACCAAATCTCTATTAAGAGAATTTTACACACAAACTAACAAGTGGCAAAAGCTTTTTTTTGGGGGGGAAACAAATAACTACTTGTAAAAATCATACCAGATAGATTTTTAACCACTCTCAGAGAAATCCAGTAGTTTATGACTTATTGGGTAAGTACCTTACCCCATAATAAGGGAAAAACATAGAAGAAAAGAATGTGTTTCTGTAAGATGGTTTTAGAGATCAATGAACCGAGAGCTGGAAAAAATCTATTTCAATTTCCCTGGGAGACTTGGGCCCTCAAAGGTAAAGACTTCTCTATAAACATAAGTAATTAATAGAACTAGTATTTGAAATAATTCCCTTAATAACATGATGCCAAAATGTTCCACAGTCAGACCCTTCTCTCTGAGGAGAACATAGGATGACAAACTAGTATGGGGCTCTTCCAGGGGGGCAAAGAAAATAGTGTGATATAGAGAAGAGTGTGTTGGAGACAGTTCAAACCAGCTGATTGCTAAATTTGCAATGTGATATTTATACTTCATAAATCAGCAATTATCAGTAATCAGGATGTGATATATTGTTTTGATCAGGATGTGATATATTGTTTTGCTGATTTCAGTGGTCCTCAAACTTTTTAAATAGGGGGCCAGTTCACTGTCCCTCACACTGTTGGAGGGTTGGACTATAGTAAAAACAAAAGCTCACACTCTGTCTCCGCCCCTCAGCCCATTTGCTATAACCCAAACCCGAGGGCCGTAGTTTGAGAACCTCTGATTATTCTAAACTTAAGAAAGTATGGAGAAAATATTAATACAAATTAAACTTAAAAGTGTATTTGATACATTTTTTCAGTAAGCTTATTGTCATACATTTACCAGTATAAACCTGTGTAGAGTAGAAA
Source organism: Sminthopsis crassicaudata (assembly GCF_048593235.1). NCBI lineage: Eukaryota > Metazoa > Chordata > Mammalia > Dasyuromorphia > Dasyuridae > Sminthopsis > Sminthopsis crassicaudata. The sequence continues at coordinate 309,488,822 of NC_133620.1, read as the reverse complement.
GAGCAATAGATTTATTTGAATTCAGAAGTAATAGCTCTGCCACTAACTGACTGTGATCTTTGGCAAATCATGTCACCAGTCTTATTTTCCTTATCAAAAAAAAAAAAGAAAGAAAGAAAGAAATAAAATAGAAAACAATGCATGTTTTAGCGCTACCTCACAAGAATTTTAAAAGAAAGATATTTTATAAACTTTAAATATCTATATCAATGTGAATTATTAGATACCAACTAAAATGTGATAGGGCAGTTGGGTGGTGTAGTGGATACAGTGTCAGGCCTGAAATCAGAAGAACCTGAGTTCATGTCCAGTATCAGATACTTACTAACTGTGTGATCCTGGGCAATTCATTTAACTTTTTTTTATCTCTGTCTTCATCTGTAAAATGGCCTGGAGAAGAAAATGGCAAATTACTCCAGTATCTTTGCCAAGAAAACCCTAAGTGATGTCTTGGACAGTGGGGCATGATTGAAACAACTCAATACTGTATCATATACGTATCACAAAATAATAATAATTGTATAAAGGAATTATAAGTAAAGCATTATTGCAAATGTGAGGAAAAATATATAATTTCCAATATAGAAAAAGCTTTGTGGAAAAGCCAGTATTATAAGAGAATTATTCAATTCATATCAGTGAACATTTATTAAAAACCTTCTTTGTATGATGGCTAGAACTGAGCAATGCACTTGGATAATGAAGCATGTGAGACTAATTGCCAATTGGATAGTTCCCTATTAACTTGTTTGAAGGTTGACCCTCCCCAGCTGTTCTGTGCTGACTTGATTGGTGGGACAAAGAGGGGGAAGTGATGTGTGTGGGAGGGGTAGGAGGAGAAAGAGGAATTGAGACTCAGACTCTGAGTCAGTCTCTCCGGGCATTTGAGGGAGGAAGGTTTGTGTGAGGTTGCTAGGCCTAAGCCCCTAACCTTGACCGTAAAAGATGAAGAATAAAGATGTTTAGTGATCCTGACTCTAGCTGATTTCAGGGAAGACAGAGTTCCAGCAGTATGGGTCACTGTGTTAAATAATGGAATAGATAGAAGATAAGAACATCAATCTTACAGCCTACCAAGATGTTACACATACACAAATATCTATGTTATGAAAAACCCCCAAAATCATAAATCTCTATTTCATTTGGAGTCCATTGATACTATGATGTTCACTTAGCCACCTTGCTGCTCCCTTTGCTCTTGCCTAAGAACCTTGCTTAGTGTTCTCTGATATGAGTCTTCCTTGATTCAGGATTATCTCAGAATGTACTTGTTGCCACATTCACAATCAAGCAAACACTTTAGAAAGGCCATACTATTCACAGTCACAAATAGCAAAACAACTACCAAAATCTCTTTAAATTTTAATATTACATAACAATAGTTTTAAATCTCAAGAAAGGCATATTGAAGTAGTGGAGACTTTTTCATTTAATTCAACTTTGAGCTCAAAAGTATCACAGAGGGGAGAGATGGGAAACTTGTATTCTCATCCTAATTCTGTTAGTAGCTGTATGACCTTGACAAGGTCACTTAGAATCATAATGTCCTGAGTATCTGATGTATATACAGAGTAGCTGAGATTGTATCTCCCCATGTGAAGATGATAAGGGGACTGATTCTAGGAAAATTTAAATGACATTTATTATTGTAAGTGCCTTTGAAAGACTATGAATCACAAATAGATATGAACTTAAAGATGTCTTTCTTCTAACTGTGTCATTAGGAGTTTTTCTTGATTACCTCTGTTGCCAGAAGTGGGGAAATTTCCAAAAGGTCTTAGTTAACTTTGATCTAGTCCTCTTTGGCCATTTGCTTTTTAGCTACTCTCTTTGGGAATTTCAGTGTTCCAAAACTACTCTTCCTTCTAGTGACCAGCTAGAGAAAATGCTGAAAGAGAAGAAGCCTTAGTGCCTTGAGAAAAGGCTTCAGTCCTTGGCCTTTATGTTTGTTCTTTTCTATTTTAGGTAAAGAGATTGGAACCTCTGATCTTGTGAGTTTCAAAAGTCATGAGCATACTTAGGAGTCTCAACATTGCAGAAATTGTAGCACGATTGATGCTCTGAAGAACAATGAGTTACTTTTGGGAGTAATCTTCTGGATCCAATCCAATGGTAACTGAAACAAGGACTTATATAGCTGTTCAGCAGCATCTGAACATGAACTCAGTGAGGTCAATGCTATGTAAGAACTAAGCTAAGATTGTTTCCTTAAGGTATTGAGGGGAAGTGTATATATATATATATATATATATATATATATATATATATATATATATATATATATATATATATATACATATATATATATATACATATGTATATATATATATATACATATATATATATACGTATATATATGTATATATATATATATAGTTGTTGATATATCTTTGAGATTAATATTACTTTTCAGAAGTGAACTGATTTTAAATTGTTAAATGGAACTGGAATACTAGTTATTGGTACTAAATTGTCAGGGGAACCATACACAGCAAGATATAAACTGGTAACAGTAGAGATACCTCAGAAATGCCTAAGGATACCCTAGAATCCTGAAAGATAAATATATCTTTCTTCAGCCTAAGAGTATGAGCTATACAATTCTAGAGATCTATAAATCTCAGGTTGAAGGAACCATGGGCCATCTTATCCAAACCTCTCATTTTATAGATGAAAAAGTAAGTTGGAGAAGTTTTTTCAAGGTCAAAAGGTAATAATTGTTTCTTTAAATGCATGCATACATATGTCTGAGCATATATGTGCATACACAATGTGCATATATACATATATGGGCAGTTAGATGATACAATATATAGAGTATAGGGCCTGGAATCAAGAAAAATCAAGAATCTTGCATTTAAATTTGGCCTTCAAAACTGTGTGACCTAGATAAGTCACATAACCCTGTTTTCCTCAGTTTCCTCATCTGTAAAATGAGATGGGAAAGAAATGACAAACCATTTCTGTATATTTGTCAAGAAACTCCAAATGGGGTCATGAAGAGTTGTACATGACTGAAAAATGATTGAACACATACAAATACACATGCATACATAATATGTTTTTGAACTAGTATCAAGAATACCAGATTCAATGATACCCTTAGCCCTTGTTTAACTTCTAAACTCATCAAATTCAGCATTCCATGCATTTTGACAAGAAAAAAATGCTTCATCACTTGATGCTTGCTTCATTGCACTTAGTTATTAGCTTGGTTGAGCAACAGAGATATAAAGTTGGCCAAGTATACTGTCCAGCTCCCACTCCACTGCAATTACCCTCAGTTGTGGGCAGCTCCTCCCCATCGAAGACAGTGCATATGTCAGGTTGTGGGGCAGGAAAATGTGGCTACAGCACATAGTCTACTTCCCAAAGAAGAATTACTGGAAGGGGAACAGCCTGCTTGCTTATAGAAAATCAGGAGGAGCAGAAATAGCAATGAGTGCCTGCAGTAGCAGCAGTGGAAATCCAGATGGAGGCGGCCACAGTGAAAAGCCTAAGATTCTTTTTTGTCTGGAGCCCTGGGCAGTGGCCAGAGCTCTGAGTGATAGAGGCATGGGACCAAAACTTCCACCTTCCACATCCAGGTTTCCCTTTTTAGGAAGATCATGGTTCTTCTCAGAAGTTGAGTTGGATTAATAAAGGAGGAGCCCAGCTAGGCTTGATAAGAGTTAGGGAAGGGGGAACCCCTCTTGGGTCAGCGCAAAGATAGTCACGTAATGGCACAGAGTCCCCTGTAAATGAATTTACAGGCATGAAAACCTAGATTGATAAATAGGGTTTATTGTAGGGATTTGGATGTAAAGTTTATTTAGTAAAGTTGAGGGTAGAGATAAAGGGGCACCAGATTAGGTCCAGTGGACAGAAACCCTTGGCATGACCGACATAAGGATGCCATGCTTAGGACTTCTGCAACTTGGACTCCAAAAATAGCCCCTTTTATAATGGGGGCTCTTAGTGATCTTGAAGATGGGTGAAGTCCTAGGCTCCTGGTGGGCTTTCAGCCAGGGTCAGCATTGAATAGAATTCAATGGGTTTAAACTGTGGGGGTTGGGAAAACCCAAGTTAGCTCAGATCTGGTGGGGGATGGGGAAAGCCCACTGACCAGAATTTGTAAATCAAAGGTCAGCCATGGCTGGGGGTTTCTTAAAGGGACCTCAACCCCCATCAGGTTGATCTGGGCTGATTTGTTCCACAGCTGAAAACTACACCTGCCCCTTTGGGGAATTGGTTGGGGAAGGATGGTTAGACTTCGGACTAAAGATATACTTCTCATGGAAAAAATTCATTTGGTACTTATTTTTTCAGCACTTTTAGTGTCTTCTGGAACCAATTAATAATGAATACTAAAGTACAACTGTATCTAGTATCAAAGAGTCAGAATGGGGCTAGAATAGGAAAGATTTTGAATGCAGGACACAATATTTTTTTATTTGATTTTAGAGGCCACTGGACTTTACTCAATCAGGGGTGGGTGATGGGTAATATAGTTAGACCAAAGTTTTAGAAAAATCACTTTAGTGACTAACCTAGAGAGTGGATTGAAGTGGAGAGAAATAAGGCAGGCAGACCCATTAGCAGGTAATGAGGATCTGCATCAGAGTAGTGATTTTGTATATTTTCCAAATGTTTGGGGAGGAATTATATTAGAGGAGTCTGAGTATTCACTTCCTTTCATTCCTGTATCTTGGAGCCATCATTTTTCAAGTGAATAGACTGAGGACCCAAAAAGTTAAGTAATTTAAATAGGATCACATAGGTAGCAATTAACAATGCCAAGATTTAAAGCAAAATTTTCATGTTACAGAGCTTTTATTCTCTATCCATTAGCATGCTGTCTATCCCAGTACTAATTTATGCTATCTATATTACAGCTTTTACTGTGGAATATTTGACATTAAATAAACAAAATTGTCTGTTTTCCTTCTGTATTGACCCTAATGATATTTGAGAAGTAACCTGAAATTACCCTAAATTGAATGGGTATTTACAGATGTTATCAGGATTGAGAAAAATTGCTGTCTATGGTTAATGTTGTGTTTTTAAAGGCCCAGAATCCCTGAAACAGTCACTCTATGAAAACATAGCAGCATATGAAACCTCACTTAACTGGTGGGCAGATAGATGCTTCCAACTCTTGGTAGAAATGGAGAAACAGGGGCAGATTCTGATACTCTGAAAGTTTAATAATGGAGCTGCATGAAGAAGTAAATCATAACAAGCTTAGTATAGCCAATTTATAGATTTACATTTAAGGTAGTTGGAAAAACACTTGAGATGATAAAGTCTCCCCTTAATGTTTGCCCCATCCTCCATTAATTACTTCCCCTTAAAGTAGAAAAGACTGATTTGGGCAATGTGAACATACAAATTACACATATGAATACAAACATTTACACATACACACACATACACACACAGTTGTGCATATGGTTCATAGCTGTTGATCAGCTTCCAAACCACAATAATTTGGAAGAAGGCATAGAGGATATGGATGAAAATTGGAGTCGTCCTTTGATTCACCTTTCAAAAATACCACCATAACGAAGTCTATATGAAGGTACTAATGTACTCTACACTACTGAATAATATTTTCCAATATAGTTTTCAATATTCATTTTTCTAAATTTTGAGTTCCAAATGTTTCTCCCTTTCTTCTCCCCCAAGATTGCAAGACTCTGCCTCTTTGATATAGGTTATACATGCACAGTCATGTTAAACTCACGTCAACTTAGTTATGTTGTGAAAGAAGAATCAAGAGCAAAAGGGAAATACTGTAACTAATTAAAAACAAATTAGTGAAAATACTATGTTTCAATCTATATTCAGATTTTATAGTTCTTTCTCTGGATGTGGATAGAATTTTCATCATGAGTCTTAAGCTGATCATTACTCAGTGTTGCTATTACTGTCTGTGTACAGAATTCTCCTTATTTTGCTCACTTCATTCAGCATCAGTTCATGTAAATCTTTCCAGGTTCTTCTGAAAACCACCTGCTCACCATTCCACATTTCACAATAACATTGTTATATTCATGTACCACAACTTGTTCAGCCATTCCCCAATTGGTAGGCATCCTTTCAATTTCCAATTCTTTGCCAACACAAAAGAGCTGTTATAAATAATTATGTACATATAAGTTCTTCTTTTTTTTTAAAATAATCACTTTGAGATACAGAACTAGTAATGGTATTATGCATAGTTTTATAGCCCTTTAAGCATATTTCCATATTGCTCTCCAGAGTGGCTTGATTAAAATCCACCAAGAGTGCATTAGTATCCCAGTTTTCCCACATCTTCTTGAATATTTATTAATTTTCTTTTCTATCCTATTATCCAATCTAATAGAAGTGAGGTAGAACCCCAGTGTTTTAATGTATATTTCTCTAATCAATAGTGATTTAGACCATTTTTTCATATGACTATAACTTCTCTATTTACTGTTCAAATACTGCATCATAAACAAAAAATATTTTTCTTGCTTGTGCGCCGGAAGTGAGTACGCATACAAAAGGCATTAACTGGCCAAATAATTTCTCTCCTTCTAGGAAGCAATCAAAGAAAGATGTTATTACACTTCTGGGTATAGAGAAAGGCCTCAGTCTAGCTTTATCTAATGTAACATGTGACCTGTGAATACATGATTCTGCTGTTGCTTTTGTTCCTGCTATGTTTTTTCCATATACTTGTATGATAGAGTGTTAGGATTCTCACAAGATGCTAAGTTACTGGAATGAATAGAGATAATAATTATCTAATTCAGTATGATTAATCTGACCCTACAAGGAAATGTTATGGGCTAGAACTTGAAACAAGGTACTGAGTGGAATGGAAGAGACAATGGTTAAATCTAATTTAGCACTGATTTAATTCTAAAAATAATGATTTCCTAGTGATGAAATAATTGGTGTATTCTCAGTGTACAGCATATAATAAGCAAGGAGCTCCCACAAGCCCACAGAAACCCACAACCCCACACTAGGAGATTCAGAGCCAGGATTCAGTGGGGAGATTCGCAAATGCAGGAGAGTCACAAGTCTAAAGGACAAGCCCACTCTCTAGGAGGAGGAATCAAGAGTCATTCCATTTTCCACCTTTGTGCTGGCTGGAGGCTTTGGATTCAGAGGGAGCTAGAGGCTGAAGCTGGAAGAGACAAAGGACTAGAGCCAAGATCCAGAAGGCCTCTGAAAACTAGCTGAGTCCCAAGTGAAGGAGATAAGATTTTGGAAAGAGACAGTAAAGGACTTTAACTTCTGGCTGAATTTGAGGTGATTAATTGAACTGAACTAAAACTAAAACTGTCTCCAGAAGCTCCCCAAGAAACCTGCTAAGTGAGGCTCTAATGACTTCCAGAGAAAGCTCAGACAGTTTAATTCCTTTACTATATTCCTCTTTCTAGTTTCACTTTAGGGCTTACAATAATTGGGCTCAAAAGTTTTTTAGGGGGATTTCAGGTTCATTTATAACAACTCTCTCTGTTCTTAATTTACTTCTCTTTTAATACTACTAAAACTTGATAGGTACTAGCTGTGTGGCCTGGATTAGTTCCCAGAGAAGGTTCATTGTTCTTCCTTCTGCTTTAGCCCCAGGAATCGATGTCCAAACTGATCAGTGGGTGAGTCTATTGAGTTCATCTTTCTCCCTAATATTCCCAGATAATAAAGTGCACATTAAAATATTGTTATGCTTCAAAGAGGATGAATTGGTACACAGTGAGCAAACAATTAGTTAGTCAGCTAACATTTATTAAACACCTATTATGGTCCAAACAGTATACTAAGCACCAATACTGCAAAGAAAGGCAAAAAAAAGTCCTTGCTCTTAGGGAGCTCACAGCCTAGTGGTAGAGACAACATACAAACAATTACATACAAAAAAAGACATTTACAGGATAAATTTGGTTTGGTCTTAGAAGATTAAGGAAGACTGGAAAAGATTTTTTACAAAAGATAGGACTTTCACTGTGGCCCCAGTGAAACTAGGAGGAAAACTAAGAGTTAGAAATAGGGATAGAGAGTGTTCCACCCATGAGATACAGCCAGTAAAAATGTTTGGAAGAAGGAGATAGTATGTAAAGATTGAGGAATAGCGAGGGGCCAAGGCAAACCAATGGTAAGTCTATCAAAATAGTCCCTATATGAGCTAATAAGGAGCCTATATTGGGATGGTCAAGTTGTCAGAAAAAAAGAATAGGATACACACAAGTGATGTGTAGGTAGAAATGTTAGGACTTGACAACTTATTGGATATGAGCAGAAAAAATAGTAAGGAGTCAAAGATGATGCTTGGGCTCCCAGTCCAAGTAACCAGGAGAATAATAACGTTCCATTGATAGCAATAGGAAAGTTAGAAACATTCAATACTGAGAATTGATCAGATCATGGAGAATATGTCAGATTATGAATTTTCCAAAAACAGGCTTCCTGATTAAGTACTGTAGCAGAGTGGTTCATTAATACCTTCCCATTGGAGTAGTAACTGATAGGGACAAAAGTAACATTTTTGAGATACTTTCTCCATAATACTACATCCACACCAACAATAACATCTCTAGGATTACTAGTTCTCAGTTTCTCTAGATGGAGGTGCTGGAGGTATTGGCTAGGGATATTCAGGTAACCTACATGTCTCTTTTCTGTATGAAATTCTATCCATCAAAATCTTCATGCTTCTCCTCTTTCCAGAAACTTCCACAGACCATTCACAGACACTTGTATACAAACACACACACACATACACACACACACACACACACACACACACACACACACACACACACACACACACATTGCTTAATGGATATCTCCTCCTTGACATTCCATAATTATATCAAAGGCAGTCTATCCAAAATAAAATTCATTTACTTCCTTGCTAAACCTATTCCTCCTCCCAATTTCCCAGAATAAAAGAATTTCAGACTTTAAAAAGCCATCTAATTCAACTCAAATATAAAAAAGACCCTACATATGGTATTCCAGAAGAATGATCATCTTGCCTTTACTAGTTGTTTCACCTTATAGCATGTCTAAATTTGCCTCTCTATAACATATTCCTCCTAGTTCTACCCACAGGGACCAAGCAAACAAAATTAATCTTTCTTCCACAAGATGGTTCTTCAAAAAGTGCCTATCACATCCCACCACAAGTGTTATTTTCTCCTGGCTATTCAAGTTTGTTTCCTTGAAAGTTTCTATAATAACTTCTCTAATAGTTCATCTAACAAATTCTAGGAAAAGCACAAACTCCTTTACTATCCAAACTCTCTTGCTCTAGAGGAAGTCTACTGTCCTTCCTAAATAGAGCATCAAAAATTGAACATAATATATTCACAGGGGTCTGATCAGACAGGCAACTGTGGGAATTTCACCTTCCTATCCTTGAAAGTTGAGCCTCTTTCATTTTTACCTGAGTTCACATTTGCTTTCTTAGTTACTATGTCCTATCATTGATTCATCTCTTGCTTTCAAATCACTAAAACCCCTAAATTTTTTTTCAGAGCAAAACTACTCTTTAGATCCAGCTTTCCCATGTTGTATTTGTGAAATTGACCTAAGTAAAGTGGCTTGCATAAAGTCATATAGCTGGTAAGGAGCAATGACATAATTTTTGTTTTTTGTTTTTTGTTTTTTTTTTGCTTAGTTTTGTTAGTTTATTTGTATTTTTTACATGTACATGATTTTATTTTATTTTTTAATCGAAGTTTTTTTTTATTTCCAAAACATATGCAAGTATAACTTTTCAACAGTGACCCTTGTAAAAACCTTGTATTCCAATTTCCCCATTTTGCCCTATTCCTCCCCTAGACAGCAAGTAATCTAATATATGTTAAACATGTTAAAAATATATGTAAATCAAATATAGGCATACATATTTATACAATTATTTTGCTGCACAAGAAAAACTGACCAAAAAGAAAAAAAAGAGAAAGGAAATAAAATTCAAGCAAACAACAACAAAAGCAATGAAAATATTCTGTTGTGACCCACACTCAGTTCCCACAGTCCTCTCTCTAGTATAGATGGCTCTCATCATTACAAGATCATTGCAAATGGCCTGAATCATCTCATTTTTGAGAAAAGCCATATCTATCAGTCCCTGTTCGGGTGCCAGTCCTTAACTCCCACTGCTCACCTCAGCAGGGTCAACTAGCGTCTTTCCTTCACCAGGTCTTCGTCGTTACAGCTTCTATTATCTGAATCGAAGAACGACCTCAAGAGGTCCCCCACAGAACACCTGATACACACGAATATGCAGCAATTAATCTTTATTCACTATATTATTTTACTACATAGAGTTCCCTATATCCTAATGCTCTAATCCTAAAGCATAATGAATCTAGTCTACTGTACTCTAATCTACTACACTACTGTACTACTCTACTGTACTACTCTACTACACTACTTAGCTGTTACCATGTACAATGATCTCCTGGTTGTGTGCATTTCACTTAGCATCAGTTCCTCAAAGACATAATTCTAAATCTTAGTAGAGCAATTTTAAAGATCATCTTTTGAAGAAGGGAAATGAAATAAATAATAGATAACACATGAAATAGCTGGTATCCATAGAAAACCAATAAGAAAAATTGATAGGATATGTAAATAGATCCTGTCATATATCATAAATTAGGAATAGAACATGTCTGAACTAGAAAAATTTAGTTGTTTTATTTTTATTTCTTCTTTTTCATATCTCTGTCTTCTTTCTGAAATGAAAGCAGATCATTCTCTCTTCTTTTTTCCTATCTGCATGAAAGAATATTAAAATAAATTGTCCCCATTGTATTAATTGCTAGACAACTGAAGAAATATATAGTTGTAGACAGATGCAGGTCACTTTCCCCTACTCCCTACTTCTCACTTTTCTTGATGGCATAGCACTTTTAAAAAAAATACTGAATTCATGTTGGTTATATCTAGATAGAAGCCTGCTAGTTTGTAGAAATTGTCTGTACAAAATATGCAGTACAGAATAAGAGACAAAACATTCAATTTAATATGAGAAGGTCTGGATTTGAATTCTGGTTGTGCTACTCACTATAACTGTGACCTTGTGAAAGTCACAAGAAGTCTTGTTCCTCACAATTCTGAAAACTATGATTTATATGTGATCCAAGGCGTGCTTTATATTAATTTTTATTAATATGTTTCTTGCATTTTTAAAAATTTACTTCTTTAATTTGAATTCTTTTCTGCATCTCTTCCCTTCATACAGGATCAATTGGTTCATTTCTTTAAACACTTTATTAATATATTTTGTTTTCATATCACTTCTTTTTACCAATATATCCCCTTTCCTTTTTCCACCCAGCAATAGGGATTGATCTCCATTGATTTTTATTATAAAATACTCTGAAAGAAACATATCTCCATTTTTGCAATGAAAATTAATGGACTTTAAGAAAGAAAATCAATTAACTTTATAATTTTCTTATATAGAGAGTTTTCTTTTCAATTTTCTAAAAACATCTATCTGAGAACAGATAACCTAGACTCAGAAACCAAAATTAGCTATTTCCAAGTTCTTATAATATTCTTGTTATTCTACCTTGCAAATTATGATTCCCAGTTACAAATGAGTAGTCATTAGATCTCAAGATGTAGAAAGATGAAAGTTTAACAATACCTGAAGTGCAAAAACAATTACTACATTTACTATATTTGGAAATATAATTGAGTTTTCCACTTCAATGAATCTATGGTTTTATCTGTCAAGAAATTAGTAAAAACACATATATTGTATCTAGGTTATATTGTAACACATGTAAAATGTATGGGATTACCTGCCATCGGGGGGAGGGAGTGGAGGGAGGGAGGGGATAATTTGGAAAAATGAATAAAAAAAAAGTATTAATTAATGTCTAGTTTTATTCTATGTTCTGTAGTCGGTATTCCCAACATTGATAAGAAATGAAATAAAAATTTCTCTTCCCTCAAGTTACATATATTCTATTAAGGAAAAAATATATAAGCATATCTATCTCCCTGACCAAAACTGTGTATCTCAACCCATCTATACCTTCTCATACTATATTTTTTCAGCCTTCCCTTTCCACAAATGCTCCATCTGCCCAATATACTGGGGCCCTGTTTTCAATTTCTTGGTATTATTTGGATATCAATGGAGCAAACAGGATTTGGCTATCATTTGTTTTCACAATCTGAAATCCTACTTTTCTTGCAATTCTTCACAGTTATATACTGTTTTGCATTCACCTCTCTGTTGGCCTTTAGTTGATCTGTCATCTATCTTGTTCTTAGAGAATTGGTGTGTGCCCTTTTATGCAATGATATATGTACTAGGCCTGCCTATTTCTACAGGATATCTTTTATATGAAACCACCAAACCAATGAGCTAACCATAAAGATGATAAAGGAATTGGAATGTTTATGTAAAACCAATCCTCAGTAATCCTTAAAATTTTCAACCCTGTTAACTAAAAACTAAAGAAATTTAGTTTGTTTTTTTTTTCCCCAGGATTCTTAATTATTGATGGGAACTCAAATCTAGTTCATTTCATATTTCTTTCTCTTGTCAGTAATTTGTTACTAAAAATATTAAAATACTGGTAAGAAACAAGCTAAATGTAAGTTCATTAAACACAGTGAGGAAAGGAAAAATGACTTGCAACCAACAAGAAATTTTATTAATAAAGTGGCTGAAGTAGGTGTTCTAGAGCATTTAGAGCTTGGTCAGACATTGAAAATGCCAGGATACATAAGTCATTCTGACTTTTGACTTTGCCACTTCAATGATTTGAAAGATAAAGTGAGGCTGATGACTTTGTACAACTTTGTCTAACTCAAATCCAGTTCACATTCAAGTTAAAAGTTTACCCCATGATTTCATTGGTCTTCTTCAAAAAGGAAGGACCAGCAATAACAATTAGACCTATACCCCAAAGAGATCAAAATAATAAATAACTCATATGTACAAGAAAACTTAAAGCAGGTCTTCCATGGTGTCAAAAAATTGGAAACTGAAGAAATTCCCATCAACTGAAAAATAGCTGACCAAAGTAATAATATATGGAAGTAACAGCATAAAATTTTGCTATTAGAAATGATGAAGGGCATGATTTCACCCCCCTCAATCACCAAAAAGGAAAAAAAAAGCAAAAAGATTTCTTTAAATGGATGCAAAGCAAAATGAAGACAACAATTTAACAACAATAATGCAAAAAAAAGCACTTTAAAAAAGTGAGGGACTCTGAGCAAATCCAAAGGACTCATGGATGTTCAGTGTTTGTGTGTGTGTGTGTGTGTGTGTGTGTGTCTGTGTGTGTCTGTGTGTGTGTGTCTGTGTGCATCTCTATGCATTTGTATGTGTGTCTATGTCTGTGTCTATATGTCTATGTGTATGTCTGTGTGTGTATCTATGTGTGCCTGTGTATGTGTATCTATGTATGTATGTGTGACTTCCAGATAGCTGATAACCTTAGAAAACAGATTGAAGCACATTTTCTTTTCTTTCTTTCATTTTGTACATTGTTAATATAAAAATGTGGTTTGCTTAACTATGCAGATTTGTTATGGAGAGAATTTTAAGTTGAATTTTTTTCAAAAATCAATTTAAACAACAACAATGAAAATAAACTGGTATGCCAGTTAAGCAGAGACTATGAAAATATTGATATCAAACTGAAGAAATATTCAAGGTAGACAGTGAATTTCTTCAAATATTCTTACTTGTACAGGACATTGTGGTGGTTGTTTCAAACCTCAAGATATTGCAAAACCTCCTATCTGAAACTTATAATAAATCAAAAATTTAACCCACTACACAAGGGGAAAAATATATGGATAAAGAATGCCGATTGTCCAGTTTATTATATACAGCTGAATAGATAAGTCATAGAGATTATCCATTAGTATATATGCCTTATAATATGAACTTGATATCAGAATAGAGTATTGAGAGAGAAGGATAAATTACTTTTGAGTAAGTTTTGTAAAGGCCCCCCTCTTCCAATAAATCATTATAGTAACTTAAATTTTAAAAAGTTTGGGGGAAAGTCACATTTTTAACAATACTTTTTATGATTTTACCAGAAATCAAGCCTACTTCACTATTTTGCTGACTCCATTTTTTTTCCTTTCACCAACACTGCAACACTTTTCCAGATCTATAACACCTCTCCCATTATCCACATTTATATAATAAAAATTCACTGAGAATGAAACAACAATCACATCTTAAAATCCTTCTGCTATTTTAGAAGATAGTTTATTCCTGTTTATATTAATTCATCACGGTTAATGAAGTATCCTTTAAGTAGTAATATTTACTATTTGATCTGCTATAATCACACTCCATAATTTGTGTTTTTCTTAACTATCGTTTATCTTCTTTGTGCATATGTTCATATAACTACATATCTCTAAGCTTCTTAACAAAGTCTTCCTATTTTTTAGTTTTATTGGGTCCCACAAGTACCTCAATGTTATGGGCCAGAACTTGAAACAAGATGCTAAGTCACTGATAGAAACAATGCTTATGTACTTAGTTGACATCTTTAAAGGAGTTCACACATTAGTTCATATATTCACACCTTTAGAGAGCATATATAAGGAGGAGTTCACCAGCCCACTAAGGGACAAAGCTCACTCTTGGACCTTCAGGAGATTCACAAATCAGAAGCCCACAAGGCCACTCTTGGAGGTGGAGAAGATTCATTCCAACTTCCACCTTTGTGCTGACTGGAGACATTTGGAGAAAGCTCTTGAAACCAAGGAGAGAGATAATCCTCTATAAAAGCTAACTGGGCCCCAGGAAAAGATTCAAGACTTCGAAGGAGAAAATAAAGGATATGGACTTTAACTCCTGGCTGCATTTGGGATTTTTGACTGAAACTAAGGCTGCCTCCAGAAGCCCTCCAAGAAACCTGCTCCCAGCGAACATTACACTTTAGAGAAGAGAACATTACACCTCAATATATCTGAAGAGTGGTAGTGATGGGGAGTGGGTGAGGAAGAAAAGATGGTACTTGACTCAGAAATAGTATAGTAGTACTAGAAGTAGCAGCAGCAATAGCAATGGTAACAACAATTACATCATGATATTTCTATAACACTTTAAAGTTTGCACAGTTTTTTAATACCCATGATACCATTTGACTCTCACAAAAACAGATATGTATGAAGATAACAACAATAAGAGATGAACTACTACTACATTTCTTTTTTAGAATATAAAAAGAAATAAGGGTAAAAACAAAACTTAAACAGAAGTAATTGCAGAAGAACAAGGTTGAAGTTATCATGGATTATAAACTTCATAACATTCTACCCCCACTTCATTTCCTCATATCTTTTTCTTAACTCTTCAGTCTGAAGTATAATTTTATCATTCAACTGAAATTACTCTCTCCAAAGTTGCCAATGATCTCCTAAATGCCAAAAGTAGTAGCTTTTTCTGAATCTTCTTTTTTCTTGATTTTTCTGAAGTTTTTGATGCTATCAATCATTCCTTTTTTTCTTTCTTTTTTTTAATACTCTGACCTAATTTAATTACTCCTAATTTCTAGTCCTACTTCTATAACTGCTCTTACACATCTAGAACTTGTTTATGTCTTATAAACATTTAAAACTCATCTTGTCCAAAATTCAATTCATTTTCTTTCCTCTCAAAGTTTTCCACTTTTCCTAATTTTTCTGTTATTGTTGAGGACATGACCATCTTCCAAGGCACCCAGGCTCACAACATAGATGTTATTCTTGACTCCTTACTCTATCATTCACACTTCTTAAAAATTGCAAGTCCTATTTACATTACATCCTTTGTGCACATCCTCCTTTCTCTGACACTGCCATCACCCTGGTCAAGCCCTCATCTCCTCATCTATGGACCATTGCAATGTGCTGTTAGGTAGTTTCCCTCAGGACTTTATCACTGCAGACCTACCTCTGCCCAGCCATCAAATTAATCTTCTTAATGTGGGTCTGACCATGTCACCCTCTTCTCTACTGAAAAAATTCCAGAGTCAAATGTGTTTGGCTTTTAAAGTCCATAATATTGCATCTTTTTACCTGTTACATTTTACTCCCTTCCACTTACAGCTTTTGCTGTTCTTTTCACATGAAACTCCATCAGTTGACGTAAAGCATTATCACTGATGGTACCACATGCCTGAAATGCTTTCCCTTCTTACCTTTCCCTCCTAGTTTCTCTGCTTCCTTCAATTCTAAGCTAAAATCCCACCTTCTACAAAAAAAAAAGTTTTTCCTAATCCACCTAATTTCTAATGTCTTTTCTCAATAATTTCCTCCAATTTATTCTATCTTTGTCATGGTTGTACAAGAGTGTTTGCAGGTTGCCTCATTCTTCAGTTTGGGAACTTTTTGAGAGCATAGACTTTAATTTAGCAGTAAACACATGGTAGGTGCTTGATAAGTATATACTCACTTGACTCCACAAAATAGAGCTCTTAAATAAACCAATCTTATAAAAGAAAATCAAACTAGCTTTAAAGGAACTACCAAAGTGGGAATAAGGGAGACACTTTGAGTTCTGATGGATCCACAGGAGAATTTTATCAACATTTCAAGAAAAGAATACTACCAATTTTGTAGTGCCAATACTACAAAGTCATTTTCAATGAAGCCTTAAATGAATTTAAGAATTCTGATGCAAAAAAAAGACATTCAGTAAATTACCATACTTTCAAGATTTTGTTGCAAAAAAGACCTGAACTCAATAGAAAATTTGACAAATAAGATTTGATAAATAAAATCCAAGAGAAAGATTAATTATAAGGTACTCAGTAAGGACAAACTGTTTGCTTTTTATACATGGAAAGGTAAACGATATGTCTAAGATCTGTCAGTAGTAATAAGGTTGTTCAAATAGGGAAAAAATTGGGATAGAGCTGAATATAATGAAATTCTAAAAAAAACTGTATAAGAAAAGGTAAAAAGAATGATTATCTTAGACAAATGAATTGCAAGTGGCTTGCCCAGGATCACAGAAAGAGTAAGAACTGACAGGAATTAAAAGAGTGAGGAGGAGTGCTGGTAAATCTTTTTTTTTAATTTTGTTTTTTTATTAATTTTTTATAATTATAGCATTTTCTTTGGCAGTACATATGCATGGGTAAAATTTTTTTAACAACATTATCCCTTGTACTCCCTTCTGTTCCGAGTTTTTCCCCTCCTTCCCTCCACCCCCTCCACTAGATGGCAGGCATTCCCATACATATTAAATATCTTATAGTATATCCTAGGTACAATATATATGTGCAGAACCGAATTTTGTTGTTGTTGTTGCAAAGGAAGGATTGTATTCCCAAGGTAAAAATAATCTGGGAAGAGAAACAAAACAAAACAACAACAACAACAACAATAAAAAACAATGCTCATAGTTTACACTCATTTCACAGTGTTCTTTTTCTGGGTGTAGCTGATTCTGTCCATAATTGATCAATTGGAATTGGATTAGCTCTTCTCTATGTTGAAGATATCCACTTCCATCAGAATACATCCTCATACAGTATCATTGTTGAAGTGTCTAATAATCTCCTAGTTCTGCTCGTTTCACTCAGCATCAGTTCATGTAAGTCTCTCCAAGCCTCTCTATATTTATCATGCTGGTCATTTCTTACAGAACAATAATATTCCATAACATTCATATACCATAATTTAGCCAATCATTCTCCAATTGATGGACATCCGTTCATTTTCCAGTTTCTAGCCACTATGAAAAGGGCTTCCACAAACATTTTGGCACATACAGGTCCCTTTCCCTTATTTAGTATTTTCTTGGGATATAAGCCCAGTAGTAGCACTACTAGGTCAAAACATATTTTGATAACTTTTTGGGCATAATTCCAGATTGCTCTCCAGAATGGTTGGATTCTTTCACAACTCCACCAATAATGCATCACTGTCCCAGTTTTCCCACATCCCCTCCAACATTCATCATTATTTGTTCCTGTCATCTTAGCCAATCTGACAGGTGTGTAGTGGTATCTCAGAGTTGTCTTAATTTGCATTTCTCTGATCAATAGTGATTTGGAACACTCTTTCATATGAGTGGAAATAGTTTCAATTTCATCATCTGAAAATTATCTATTCATATCCTTTGACCATTTATCAATTGGAGAATGGCTTGATTTCTTATAAATTAGGATCAATCCTCTGTATATTTTGGAGATGAGGCCTTTATGAGAACCTTTAACTGTAAAAATGTTTTCCCAATTTGTTACTTCCCTTCTAATCTTGTTTGCATTCATTTTGTTTGTGCAGAAACTTTTTAATTTGGTGTAATCAAAATTTTCTATTTTGTGATCAATAATGGTCTCTAGTTCTCCCTTTGGTCACAAATTTCTTTCTCCTCCACAAGTCTGAGAGGTAAACTATCCCATGTTCCTCGAATTTATTTATGATATTGTTCTTTATGCCTAAATCTTAGACCCATTTTGTTCTTATCTTAGTATGTGGTGTTAGATGTGGGTCCATGCCTAGTTTCTGCAATACTAATTTCCAGTTTTCCCAGTAGTTTTTGTCAAATAATGAATTCTTACCCCAAAATTTGGGGTCTTTGGGTATGTCAAACACTAGATTGTTATTTTTATTCACTATCTTGCCCTCTGAAGCTAACCTGTGCTACTGATCAACTACTCTATTTCTTAGTCAATACCAAATGGTTTTGGTGACTGTTGCTTTATAATGTAGTTCTAGATCAGGTACAGCTAGACCACCTTCATTTAATTTTTTATTTTCATTATTTCCCTTGAAATTCTCGACCTTTTGTTGTTCCATATGAATTCTGTTGTTATTTTTTCTATGTCATTAAAATAGTTTCTTGGGAGTCTGATTGGTATAGCACTAAATAAAAAGATTAGTTTAGTGAGTATTGTCATCTTTATTATATTCGCTCATCCTATCCAAGAGCACTGAATGTCTTTCCAATTATTTAAATCTGACTTTATTTTTGTGGCAAGTGTTTCATAATTTTGCTCATATAATTCCTGACTTGCCTTTGGCAGATATATTCCCAAATATTTTATACTATTGACCGTTATTTTGAATGGAATTTCTCTTTGTGTCTCTTGCTGTTGGATTGTGTTGATAATGTATAAAAATGCTGAGGATTCATGTGGATTTATTTTGTATCCTGCAACTTTGCTAAGTTCTGAATTATTTCCAATAGTTTTTAGCAGAGTCTTTGGGGTTCTCTAAGTATACCATCATGTCATCTGCAAAGAGTGATAATCTGATTTCCTCATTACCTACTCTAATTCTTTGAATCACTTTTGTGGCTCTTATTGCCGAGGCTAGCGTTTCTAGTACAATGTTGAATAGTAATGGTGATAGGGGGCAACCTTGTTTCACTCCTGATCTTACAGGGAAAGGTTCTAGTTTATCACCATTACATATGATGTTTACTGAAGGTTTTAACTATATGCTTGTTATTATTTTAAGGAATAGTCCATTTATTCCTATACTCTCAAGTGTTTTTAGTAGGAATGGATGTTGGATTTTATCAAATGCTTTTTCTGCATCTATTGAGATGATCATATGGTTTTTTATTAATTTGATTATTAATGTGGTCAATTATACTAATAGTTTTCCTAATATTAAAGCAGCCCTGCATTCCTGGTATAAATCCCACTTGGTCATAGTGTATTATCCTGGGGATGATTTTCTGAAGTCTTTTTGCTAATATCTTATTTAAGATTTTAGCATCAATGTTCATTAAGGAAATTGGTCTATAGTTTTCTTTCTCAGTTTTCGATGTACCTGGTTTAGGTATCAGTACCATGTCTGTGTCATGGAAGGAATTTGGTAGGACTCCTTCAATCCCTATTTTTTCAAATAGTTTATATAGCATTGGAGTTAGTTGTTTTTTAAATGTTTGGTAGAATTCACATGTAAATCCATCTGGTCCTGGGGACTTTTTCTTAGGAAGTTGGTTAATAGTTTGTTCTATTTCTTTTTCTGAGATGGGACTATTTAGACTACTTACTTCTTCCTCTGTTAATCTGGGCAAGCTATATTTTTGAAGGTATTCTTCCATTTCATTTAAGTTATCGAATTGATTGGCATCAAGTTGAGCAAAGTAGCTCCTAACTATTGTTCTAATTTCTTCTTCGTTCTCCCTTTTCATTTTCAAGGCTAACAATTTGCTTTTTCTCTTTCCTTTTTTTAATCAGGTTTACTAAGGGTTTGTCCATTTTGTTGTTTTATTTTTCATAGAACCAACTCTTAGTTTTATTAATTCAATAGTTTTTTTTACTTTCAATTTTATTAATCTCACCTTTTATTTTTTGAATTTCAAGTTTTGTGTTTGTCTGGGAGTTTTTAATTTGTTCCTTTTCTAGCAATTTTAGTTGTAAGCCCAATTCATTGGCCCTCTCTTTCTCTATTTTATGCAAGTAGGCCTATAGAGATATAAAATTTCCCCTTATTACTGCTTTGGCTGTGTTCCACACATTTTGGTATGATGTCTCATTATTATCATTTTCTTGGGTGAAATTATTAATTATGTCTATGATTTGCTGTTTTACCCAATCATTCTTTAGTATAAGATTATTTAGTTTCCAATTATTTTTGGTCCATTTTCCCCTGGCTTCTTATTAAATGTAATTTTGATTGCATCGTGGTCTGAAAAGGATGCATTTACTATTTCTGCCTTACTGCATTTGATTTTAAGGTTTCTATGCCCTAGTATATGATCAGTTTTTGTATAGGTTCTGTAAACTGCTGAGAAGAAAGTATACGCCTTTCTGTCTCCATTTTGCTTTCGTGAAAGATCTATCATATCAAACTTTTCTAGTACTCTATTTACCTCTTTGACTTCTTTCTTATTTATTTTGAGGTTTGATTTATCTAATTCTGAGAGTGCAAGGTTGAGATCTCCCACTATTATAGTTTTGCTGTCTATTTCTTCTTGCAACTCTCTTAATTTCTCTTTTAAGAATTTAGATGCTGCATCACTTGGTGCATACATGTTTAATATTGATACTGCTTCATTATGGATGCTACCCTTTAGCAGGATATAATGCCCTTCCTTATCTCTTTTAATTAGATCAATTTTTGTTTTTGCTTGATCTGAGCTGAGGATGGCTACCCCTGCTTTTTTGGCTTCCCCTGAAGCATAGTAGATTATGCTCCACCCTTTTACTTTTAGTTTGAATGTCTCACCCTGTTTCAGGTGTGTTTCCTGTAAACAACATATAGTAGGATTCTGACTCTTAAGCCAGTGTGCTAAGTGCTTCCTCTTTATGAGGCAGTTTGCCCCATTCACATTTATGGTTAGAAGGACTAATTCTATATTGCTTGCCATCCTATTAACCCCTGCTTATGCTTTTCCCCTTTCCTTCCCTCTTACCGCCCTACCCAGTATTAAACTTGTGAACTCCACTTGCTTTTCACAGCCCTCCTTTTTTAGGATCCCTCCCCCACCTTAAAGTTCCTCCCCTTATTTTACCCCCTTTCCTCACAATTTCTGAATTCCCTTCCCCTTAGCTTACTCCTTCCCTCTCATTTTTCAATAAAGTGCAAGAAGTTTTACTATAAATCAAATATGTCTATTAATACATACTATGTTCATCTCCCTCCTTTCTTTCTCTCAGATATAATAGGTTACCTTTGCCTCTTCATGAGATGTAGTACCAACCACTTTATACTTTTTATGATATAATTTCCTTTCCACCTCTAGTTTCTAGGACAAATTATACATATGTTCTTTACATATTTGTATGGCAGAAGTATAGTTCTCAAGATTTCTTTTTACCTTTTTAGAAATCTCTTGAGTTCTGTATTTGAAGATCAAACATTTTATGTAGGTCTGGCTTTTTCAGCAAAAATAGATGGAATTCATTTATTTCGTTAAATGTCCATCTTCTTCCTTGGAAAACGATGCTCATTTTTGCTGGGTAAGTTATTCTTGCCTGCATACCAAGTTCCTTAGCCTTTCAGAATATCATGTTCCATGCCCTTCGTTCTTTTAATGTGGACGCTGCTAGATCCTGGGTTATCCTTATTGTGGATCCTCCATATCTGGATTGTTTTTTTCTAGCAGCTTCCAATATTTTTTCCTTTGTCTGATGGTTCTTGAACTTGGCCACTATATTTCTTGACGTTTTGATTTTAGGATCCCTTTCAGTAGGTGATCAATGTCTTTTTTCAATGTCTATTTTACCCTCTGTTTCCAAAACATCTGGGCAGTTCTCGTTGATAATTTCCTTGAGAATAGTGTCCAAGTATTATGCCCAAAAAGTTGTCAAACTGTGCATAGCCTTTGACCCAGCATTGCTGTTATTGGGATTATATCCCAAAGAAATACTAAAGAGTGGAAAGGCACCTGTATGTGCCAAAATGTTTGTGGCAGCTCTTTTTGTTGTAGCTAGAAACTGGAAGTTGAATGGATGTCCATCAATTGGAGAATGGTTGGGTAAATTGTGGTATATGAAGGTTATGGAATATTATTGCTCTGTAAGAAATGACCAGCAGGAGGAATACAGAGAGGCTTGAAGAGACTTAAATCAACTGTTGCTGAGTGAAATGAGCAGAACCAGAAGATCACTATACACTTCAACAACAATACTGTATGAGGATGTATTCTGATGGAAGTGGAAATCTTCAACATAAAGAAGATCCAACTCACTTCCATTTGATCAATGATGGACAGAAATAACTATACCCAGAGAAGGAACACTGGGAAGCGAATGTAAATTGTTAGCACTACTGTCTATCTACCCAGGTTACTTATAACTTCGGAAGCTAATAATTAATGTGCAACAAGAAAATGGTATTTACACACATATATTATATCTAGGTTATATTGTAACACATGTAAAATGTACTGGATTACTTGCCATAGGGGGAGGGAGTGGAGGGAGGGAAGGGATAATTTGGAAAAATGAATTTAAAAAAATAGTGTCCAAGCTCTTTTTTCCTCACATTTTTCAGGGAGTCCGATTATTCTCAAATTGTCTCTCCTGGATCTGTTTTCCAGGTCTGTTGTCTTTCTAATAAGGTACTTGACATTCTTTTCAATTGTTTCATTTCTCTGGTTTTGCTTGACTTACCTCTTGGTTTCTCCTTGAGTCATTCATTTCTACTTGTTCAAGTCTAATTTTCAATGATGTATTTTCTTCACTCATTTTTTTTATATCTTTTTGCAATTGTCCAATTCTGTTTTTATCTTTTATGGAACTTTTTTTTTTCCATTTTATCCATTTTATTTTTTAGAGAGCTGATTTCTTTATCCAGCTCACTAATCCTGTTTTCCTTGCAGTTGTTTACCTTTTCCAGCTCACTAATCCTGTTTTCCTTAGAGTTGTTTACCTTTTCTAATTCACTAATTTTATTTCTCAATGATTTGATCTCTTTATCCACTCTGGATAACTTCTCCAGGCTCTCTTTCCAAGCTTCCCTTTTCTTTTCCAATTTCTCTTCTAGCTCTCTTGTGAGAGAGTTTTTGATTTCCTGTATGAGATTCTTTTGTATTGAGGAGCAGCTCATATCCCCCTTAGGGGATTCCTCTGGGGACAGTGTGTTTTTAGTCTCCTCAGTATTTGAAGTCTGCTCTCTCTCCATACAGAAGCTGTCAATGGTTAGAGCCCTTTTAAATTTTTTGTTCATTTTGTCAAGAGCGGAATGGAAAAAAACAAATTGACAAGAGAAACAATAAGTCTGTTTTGAGGGGGATGGGGCTGCATGGTGTTAATGTGCTTCCTCTACAGACTGCAGGTAGGGCAGCAGAGAGCCACTAACAGGACAGCGATGGCTGCACTGAGTCTGTGCTCTGAGGCTGTGAGAACTCCGCGTCACTCCAGGTGGGGGTTGGGGGTGGCTGATTCCCCAGAGGCACCAGCTTTCTGGGGTTTTAATCTTCACCTCCGGTGTTTACACCCTCTCCTGCTGCTCCTGGCTTGCTGCCAAAACGGAATATCCACACTGGGGTAGTCTTTTTGCAGAAACGGCAGAGATCATACCCCTCCCCCCTCTGGTCTGAGCTGTGTGAGCTGTCTGTCTTGCTCTGGCTTGCCTGCCCTCAGTCTGTGCCCAGTCTGTTTGACCCTCCCCCAAGCAAACACAGACCTTCTCAGGTGAATTTCAAGGATGTCATCTCTTGGTGATTATTTGTGGGTTTCTTTTCCGGTCAAGCATTAACTCTGAGGCTTGTCATGGAGTAAGTTCTGAGAGAAAATGCATAGCTCAAGCAGCTATCTGCCTCCACGCCGCCATCTTGGGTGGAAGTCCCTCGGAGTGCTGGTAATTCTGGAAGCCTACTCTCATCAGGAAGGTTAGAGAGGAAAATACATACAGACACATACACACACACACACACACACACACACACTCACACAGATAGATAGATAGATAGATAGATAGATAGATAGATAGATGATAGATATAGATATAGATATAGATATAGATATAGATATAGATATAGATATGGATATAAAGTTCTTCTAAATAGAGAAACAAATAAGAGGGTAAAAGGATAGGGATGGAGGAGAGGATATAAGAAGTTTTTTTTAGAGGGGATCCTACTCACATTAAATCTAGGTTAAAGAGAGAACAACACATCCATTTAGAAAGAGAATAAAAGTCTTCTAGATTTATAAAGAAATATGAGG
Source organism: Sminthopsis crassicaudata (assembly GCF_048593235.1). NCBI lineage: Eukaryota > Metazoa > Chordata > Mammalia > Dasyuromorphia > Dasyuridae > Sminthopsis > Sminthopsis crassicaudata. The sequence continues at coordinate 309,464,232 of NC_133620.1, read as the reverse complement.
GTAAAGGAATGGTTTAAGGGAGAGCATAGAAGGATGTGTAGATGAATGGGGATGGGATAAAGAAGAAAGAACATATATATTTGGAAAGCTATAAAAATCTTCCAAGAAACCAGAGGACAAGGATATTTTGTGATAACAAAGTCCCATTCTAGCCAAAGATGGGATGAGGGGAGAACAAACCAAAGATATAATGTCCTCTTGTCTTCCTTGTCCCAAGGAAAGCCTTATCAGAAAGGAAGGATTCTTGGAGGAGGGCAGGGGAATAGGATATAAGAGATATACACGAACAAAAAAACAAAAATAAAAAAGAATAATAATCATGATTTCTGATAAAATCATAACTAAAAAAGGTGTAATCAAAAAAGAAAAATAGGAAACATGTCAACCATATTATTCAATATTGTTTTAGACTAAAATAGCTAGACAATATATGATTGTAATATTGCTATGGCATAGGAAATAATGGATTTGCAAAAAATATGGAAAGATTTGGACTTATAAAGGAACATGTCACCTATCTTCAGAGAAACAGGACAAACAAGTATAGTACAGTTTTACATATATATGGATATGTGTATGATTATAGGTATTTATGTATGTGAGTATGTATATATATACATATATATGCGTGTGTGTGCGTGTGTGTGTGCATATATCTGTGTGTGTGCATATATATTTAAATATATGTTTACTTGTAGTCTTCTTACAAGAGAGAAGAAGAAAAGGAGGAAGGAATAAAGTTAAAAGGACACAGCAGAGAATAAAAAAAGTTTACAAGGAAGCAAGGATTTTCTTGTTTACAAGGATTTCTTGAATTAGAAATTTATTGTTTTATATCGTGAATCCTCTCTTATTTTCTCCTGTGCATATGGCAATTTTTTTCTATTTTCTATTTGTTTTAAATAAATAAATACAATTTTAAAAATAAAAAAATAGAAAGCACTCTGGTAGAATTTTTTAATGAAAGGATATAGTGCCTAAGTTAGCAAATAAAGAGTACTATCAGTCAATGATATTATTGAATATATTTCAAATATTTTAAATTAAATCCTTGTTACATTACAGCAACATCCTCAAAACCCACAATTTTTTAAAAATTAATTTTATAATTATAACATTTTTTACAACATTATCCCTTGTACTCCCTTCTGTTCCGAACTTTCCCCTACTTCCCTGCACCTCCTCCCCTAGATGGTAGGCATTTCCATACATATTAAATATCTTATAGTATATCCTAGGTACAATATATATGTGCAGAATCGAATTTTGTTTTTGTTGTTGTTGTTGCAAAGGAAGAATTGGTTTGGGAAGGTAAAAATAACCTGGGGAGAAAAACAAAACAAAAAAAAATGCTAACAGTTTACACTTATTTCCCAGTGTTCCTTCTCTAGGTATAGCTGATTCTGTCCATCATTGATCAATTGGAATTGGATTAGCTCTTCTCTATGTTGAAGATATCCACTTCCATCAGAATACATACTCATACAGTATCATTGTTGAAGTGTCTAATAATCTCCTAGTTCTGCTCGTTTCACTCAGCATCAGTTCATGTAAGTCTCTCCAAGCCTCTCTATATTTATCATGCTGGTCATTTCTTACAGAACAATAATATTCCATAACATTCATATACCATAATTTACCCAACCATTCTTCAATTGATGGACATCCGTTCATTTTCCAGTTTCTAGCCACTACAAAAAGGGCTTCCACAAACATTTTGGCACATACAGGTCCCTTTCCCTTCTTTAGTATTTTTTTGGGATATAAGCCCAGTAGTAGCACTGCTGGATAAAAGGGTATGCACAGTTTGATAACTTTTTGGGCATAATTCCAGATTGCTCTCCAGGATGGTTGGATTCTTTCACAACTCCACCAATAATGCATCACTGTCCCAGTTTTCCCACATCCCCTCCAACATTCATCATTATTTGTTCCTGTCATCTTAGCCAATCTGACAGGTGTGTAGTGGTATCTCAGAGTTGTCTTAATTTGCATTTCTCTGATCAATAGTGATTTGGAACACTCTTTCATATGAGTGGAAATAGTTTCAATTTCATAATCTGAAAATTATCTATTCATATCCTTTGACCATTTATCAATTGGAGAATGGCTTGATTTCTTATAAATTAGGATCAATCCTCTGTATATTTTGGAGATGAGGCCTTTATGAGAACCTTTAACTGTAAAAATGTTTTCCCAATTTGTTACTTCCCTTCTAATCTTGTTTGCATTCGTTTTGTTTGTGCAAAAGCTTTTTAATTTGATGTAATCAAACTTTTCTATTTTGTGATCAATAATGATCTCTAGTTCTCCTTTGGACATAAATTCCTTCCTTCTCCACAAGTCTGAGAGGTAAACTACCCTATGTTCCTCGAATTTATTTATGATATTGTTCTTTATGCCTAAATCTTAGACCCATTTTGTTCTTATCTTAGTATGTGGTGTTAGATGTGGGTCCATGCCTAGTTTCTGCCATACTAATTTCCAGTTTTCCTAGCAGTTTTTGTCAAATAATGAATTCTTATCCCAGAAGTTGGGTTTGTCAAACACTAGATTGCTATAGTTATTCACCATCTTGCCCTGTGAACCTAACCTATTCCACTGATCAACTAGTCTATTTCTTAGTCAATACCAAATGGTTTTGGTGACTGCTGCTTTATAATATAGTTCTAGATCAGGTACAGCTAGGCACCTTCATTTGATTTTTTTTTCATTAATTCCCTTGAAATTCTTGACCTTTTGTTCTTCCATATGAATTTTGTTGTTATTTTTTCTAGGTCATTAAAATAGTTTCTTGGGAGTCTGATTGGTATAGCACTAAATAAATAGATTAGTTTAAGGAGTATTGTCATCTTAATTATATTCACTTGGCCTATCCAAGAGCACTGAATGTCTTTCCAATTATTTAAATCTGACTTTATTTTTGTGGCAAGTGTTTTATAATTTTGCTCATATAATTCCTGACTTGCCTTTGGCAGATATATTCCCAAATATTTTATACTATTGACCATTATTTTGAATGGAATTTCTCTTTGTGTCTCTTGCTGTTGGATTGTGTTGATAATGTATAAAAATGCTGAGGATTCATGTGGATTTATTTTGTATCCTGCAACTTTGCTAAAGTTCTGAATTATTTCCAATAGTTTTTAGCAGAGTCTTTGGGGTTCTCTAAGTATACCATCATGTCATCTGCAAAGAGTGATAGTCTGATTTCCTCATTACCTACTCTAATTCCTTGAATCACTTTCGTGGCTCTTATTGCCGAGGCTAGCGTTTCTAGTACAATGTTGAATAGTAATGGTGATAGTGGGCAACGTTAAAACCCACAAATTTTGACTAAATTTGATTTAAAACAGGAATGCAAGAATGGTTTAACATTAGAAAAATAATAAATAAGAACCTTAATATATATATGTATATATATATATATATATATATATATATATATATATATATATATACATATATATATATATATATATATAAATCCAAAATCACATGATCATTTCAATAAATGCAGGAAAAAGTTTTTGTTAAAGTATAAATACATACTAAAAAAACTACAAAATATAGGCATAGGAGAAATTTTTAATAGAATGAAATGTTTCTGTCTAAAATAAAAAGAAATCATCTTATACAATGGGGATATTCTAGAACCTTTCCCACGAAATACAGGAGTAAAACAAAAAATGACTTTATTATTTGATATAGTTCTGGAAATGCCAGCAAGAACATTAAATTAAGAGAAAGAAATTAAAGGTATAAAAATAAGTAAAATGGAGATAAAATTATCTGGTGGTTACATGATGATTTACATAGAAGATCCTAGACAAAAAGAAAAGATGGGACAACAAGTAGACTGAAAATGCATTGGCAAAATCAATAGTATTTCTATAAACCAATAAAAATCAAAAGAACATTAAACATAAAGATAACTTAATAGAATTACAAATACACAAAATATGTGGGGGAAACAAACTACCAAAGCATACAAATAACTTTTACAGATTCAATTACAAAATGTTCCTTAAACTGTGAGAGATACACATGAATAAAGATATTTTCATTTTTTTATTTGTTGATCAATATTGTTTTTTTCTTTAAAAATACAATTACATTATTATGTAGCTCTCTGAAAGGAAAAGAGGGAGATCTTGTAGGAGAAATCCTTGTGATATGGAATATTTATAAACATTATTTTGGAAGAATAGTAAATATATTTCTCAATAACAGGTCATGTCTGATTAATTTAATTTCTTTTTTTGTTAAGATTAATGAACTGTTTTATCAAATGGATTTTGTAAATGTGGTTTACATAGATTTGAGCTACACATTTGACAAAATCTTTAATGCTTTTCTTGTGGATAGGATAGAGAAATGTGTTTGACAATAAAATTAATTGAATTTCTAACCTGATTGAATATCCTGACCCTCATAATAATTATTTGCGATTCAATATCAATGTAGAAGATGATTCATAGTATAATGATTACAATATTTTAATAGGAAAATGAGATGGCAGATCCATCAACAATGCAAAGGCTACAAAGCTAGGATGAAGAACTAGTTCTTGGATGGCAGAACAAAGAACCTTTTGTTCTGTTAATTATGCAAATTACATGGTGTTAGATAGACCATAGCAAAACAGGAAATTGTGCTAGCTTCTGAATGTAGACATGTACATGTACATACTCTAAGATTGTGGTTTCTTAAGAAAGACAAGACTTCCCTCCACCTCAGATATTAACCCTCCTTTCCTTATCCTGTTGACTTAATGCCCCCTAACAATCTCCCATAGTCTAAGGCTGCTTTAGAATGTTAATGTCTCCATTTGACACAGAAAATGAAAGTGATGGACAAAGTTCAAGGTCATACTGTGTGTCAAGAGTAGGAAGAATTTGAACTTCAAGCTGTCCCATTATACTAGGGTAGTGAAGCTATGTATTTTGCAATGAAGGAAAGTAAAAACCAAACAATGGAAAAATCAGTTAAGAACTCCTTGCAGCAGAGGAATATAGCTCAAGGGATTTTAGTTACCTGGGCCATTTTTCCCTGCTGTATTAATGTTTCTGTTTCTTTGTGTCATGTGTCACTGGGGTATAAATTTTGGGCCTGAATTTAAAGGTAAAAAATAATGTCAATGCACTGGTAGTCATATCCTTGACAGCATCTTCCAAACACTAACTTTTTTTCTCTCAGGTTTTTCTGCATCAGACGGCCTGTTATTTCTCCTAGAGGATTCCCTATTACACACAGAAACCTGCAACCTCTAGATATCTGAAAGACCTCACCCTATGTAATGAAACTAATTAGAACTTTGTCAAATTTTCTGTTTATTGATATTTAAACAGGCTTATGATTTCATAAATATAGGAAACTTCTAGTGAGGAAATCTCTTTTCCAATACAGTATACACCTTCCTGTAACTGATAGTTTTAAAGGACTGCCTGGAGCACTTAGAGGTTAAGTGACTTTCCCAGGCTCCTAATGTGTCAAAAAAAAAAAAAAGACAATAATCATATTATCATTAATCAAATTACATTACATTACACACTCTGGAGCTATTATCACAATTCTCATTCAAACTAATGACAGACCCCAGAAGACAGTCTCTCAGGACTTAAGGAACAACTGTGGAATTGTGAAGGATCTTCTAATGCTTATGACTCCCCAACAATGTACTTCCTCCCAATATCATCAGTTGGGAATTAATTTTGTCAATTATTTTTAAGTAGTCTTCATAAAGGAATATTTTAAAGATGATAAAGATGATAAAGCTGGTACAAAACATCCCTGCAAAAGTCTGTGACTTCTCTAATTAATACATTCAGATTCCAGGGGAAAGCTTAGAAAGCATAAGTGGCAAAACGTAATTCATAGATCTTAATGGCTGGAGATCCTTTTCTCCCCTATACTCATTTTTGCTGGCCTCTTTGTAGAACTTCATCCTGTCCTTGATTCACAGTGCAGATGCTTCTACCAGCAACTGTCTTGGAGAACAAGATCAAAATCCTCTGGATACTTTATGATAACAAAGTCCCATTCTAGCCAAAGATGCGATGAGGGGAGAACAAACCAAAGATATAATGTCCTCTTGTCTTCCTTATCCCAAGGAAAGCCTTATCAGAAGGTTTAGTTAAAACACCCTTTATAGTTAGCTGTTTTGGGGGATCCAAATTGTCATTAGATGCTCAAAACATCTGAGTTCTGAATAGATCTTTTATTTTATAGATGAGACCCACAGGATATGACTAAGTTTTATTAGCTAATCAGAACACTCAATGACATTCAATGTCAGTGTCACTCCAGTTCATCTGAAGACATTTCACACAATTGCAAATGTTTGATTGATTTGGTCATTAAGAGTTTTGGTTACTTAGTTAAAATATCAGTATTCCTTGCTTTACCTAGAGTAGGGGGGATTCAATTTATTTAACCCTACTCCTACATTCTTTCCTCAGTTTTAATATTTGCTATCCTCAAAATGCCCACTGAAATGTGCTTGGGAAAGTCTGTTAGAAAATTCTAACTCGTAAGTAGCACTTTCATAATAGGGAAGATCTGTGTTACCATTTTTGAATGAGAAGTCATTATTTCATACTTACAAATAAATGATGCTATCAAATTGATTCCATTTCCCCAAAATTCTACTAGAATACAATCATCAGTCTTCTTGACTCCAAGGTGGGCTATCTATCCACTACACTACACTTCCTTTCTTGCTATTTAAATCTTATTTTAAAGGATTGATTCTATAGTAATAAAGGGTATAAATCCTTTAAGATATTAAGTATGGAAATTGCATCAGATGTAATTTGTGAACAAAAAGAAAATTGTTTATACTCTCAACTTCTAAATTGGGAGTACATGTAAAATAAGATTATTCCTCCCTTAATCTTTCTTACTAGAGAAAAAAATAATCTCATGATTTATCCAAGTTCAAGTATCATCACCTCTCCTGAATTTTTGTGATTCCATCTTCATTGGTTTCCCATTTCTTTCTGCCTTTCCAAAATGTCCTTTTTGCAGCTGCTTAATTAGTATATCAAAAATATGTACTGAGTCTTGCTCAGTATGGATGTCTCTCGAGTCAGCAGTTCCCTCTTGAGTATACAACTAAATACAAATTCTTTATCCTGGTGTAGCTGCTTATAAGCAAGGAGTTTAAAGAGAAGTATACTTTTTTCCAGTTGGAAGGGAAGACTAAGGGATAATGGGAGGTAACAGTTTTGAGGGGCAGAAGAGCAAAGGAGATTTTGATCTTGTGAAAAGGAGAAAATGGCATAATAGATAATTGTTATTGCTAAAAAGGATGTTGATGTCTTCAGGTTTAATATAATCATAAACAGCTGAAGACTTATCCGACTCACTTTGCCACATTAAAAAGATCTGCTTACTACATATATATATGTATATATATACGTATATATACATATATATATATATATGTAGTAAGCATATACACTTATGTTACATATACATATGTATATGTAACATAAGTGTAGTCAAGCAAAAAACTCCCTCATTAGCCAAGCCTATAAATATGTCTCTCAAATTACCTATCTATCCATTTCCTATCTCTCAAATTATAGGCAACAATCTTTATCATTAGTGTTCTAGAGTCATGGTTGATTATTTCATTACTCAGATTCTTAAGTCTTTCAGAATTTTCCAAAGTAAACATAACCAGGAAGACAATTCATATTATAATATAAATTATGTTATAGTAGGAATTGCCCTCCTGGTTATGTTTACTTTACTCTGCATTAGTTTGCACATTTTCCCAGTTTTCTCTGAAACCATCTTTTCATTTCTTATACCTTGATAGGCTTATATTAATAATTTCATTATTTTATATTCAGTCAATCCTCAACATTCCTGTGTTTCATGACTTCAAACATTCCAGTGTTTTTATCAGTATCTCATTTTCACTTTCATGTCAGAAACTACATATATTCTCACTTTCATGGCTGTGTAGTAGAGGGGGAAAAAAGTGCCTATTATCAGAATTAATGTTTTGTTATAAAGAATTATATTCAGAAAAGTATATTTTCAGCAATTAGTAAAAAATTATAATTTTTGATTGTTTGAATACACAGGAGAGCTATTGGAATACATGGGAGCTCCCTGACAGTGGCTGCTGGAGATCCAACCCAGAATGGAACTTCTCTGTGAGAGGATGATACAAGGAGACTGAGAGGCTATTGCTGTTCTCTGACCTCTCTCTTGAAAGTCTGTTGTGTTGTCTGACCTCTCTCTTCTTCCCTCTGCCTCCAATTTATCTCATTCCTAGTTCACAATACCTGTGAGCAAAGGCTGCCCTGCAGCCCCTTCAGATGTTATGATCCACAGCTGTGGAGGTTCCTAGGGAATTGACCTGTCCCTTAACATTTGATGGCCATGACAACATAACCCCCTAGTTCTCATGGGTTCAATGTATCAAAAGTCACCTTTTTTAACTTTTCTGAAGTTTTCCAGAAAGGTCACTCCATAGAAGTTGAGGATTGATTGTACCATCATATGCAGTTATCTGTCAGTTGATGATGAATCCATATTTTCTAGTTCTTTACCATGTTGTTATGGTAAATAATATAATACTGTTCTGAATAGTATACCGTTTTTTCCTTTCTTTGATCTCTTCAAAGTACAGCCTTATTAGTGGTACTGTTGTATCAGTGAATATACATGATTTAATCATATTTTGATCATAATACTAAATTGTTTTCCAAAGTGATTGGACTATTTCACAGTTCCACCAGCAATACACTACTATGCCTATTTTCTCATAGCCTCCTCCAGTATTTGTCATTTCATATTTCTGTTAGTTTTGCAAATCAAATCAAAGGTAACTTTAGTACTTCTTTAATTTGATTTTCTCTAACTTTAGATGTTAGAGCATGTCATATAGCTATACATAACTTGGCTCTTTTTTCATAAAAAAAGGGTCTTTTCAAATCCTTTGACCTTTTTGCCAATTGTGAAATGACACCACTTTTTACAAATGTAAATCATTTCCTTATATCTTGACAATGTTATTTAAAAATTGCTATATTTTTCCTCAGTTAACTATTCCAATTCTATTCTTACCTATATTTGTTTGTGCAAAAAACTTTTTAAAGTTTTAAGAAATATTTGTTTTATCTTCTGTGAACCTCTGTTTCATATAGCCATGAATTCTTCCCCTATCCCAAAACCTGAAAGATAATTATATTATATTATATTATAATTATATTATTCTTTTAATTTACTTATATTGTGTCCTCTTGTAGATAGGTTACTTTTTATTTCGATCATATCTCGGTATATTATATAGGATATTGTACTAAACTTAATTTCTGTCAAACTGTCATCCATTTTTTGGGAAGCTTTGTCAAATAATGCGTTCTTAACCCAGTATTTGAGTTCTTTAGCTTTAGCAAACAGCCTAATTTTAGCATTTTATATTCTATTCCTTTCTTTAAACTGTATGAGCTTTTATGTTAAAAGTGTTTTTCTTGCAATCTTGAATTTTATTTCTATCCTTTCCTATTTTGTGAATGAGTTTGAACGTCACAATTGTGTTCATTGATTATTTATTTCTCTCTATCCTATTCTCATAATTTTTCCTGTCTGTCTCCAACTTTCTCTTTAATATAAGATCCTTTCATTTTAACCATCTCTTCATGATTTCTCATTTAAGATTAGGATTTATTTCTTCTGATGTTTCTATTCCCTCTTTTCTCCTCTTCCTTTATCCGTTTCCCTTTTGAATGTATTTCTAAATCAAACTCTTTGCATACATGATTGTATTCTCCATATTTTATCCTCTTATGACCAGTTTAGATGAAAATGAGTTTTAGTGATGCCCACTCTCCCCACCTCTTTTATATTTGTATATACTTCTACTTTGGCACCATGATTATGTGAGATATAAGATTAAATGATTATCTAAGTTCCTCTCTCCTCCCTTCCTCTTTTTTTCTACTGTACCCAATGTATTCCTTTCCCCTTCCTCCCTTTCATTTCATCTTTTTAACATCATAAAAACAAAACAGAAGCACTTGATCCCTCTGTTTAATTTGATTCTTTTTAGATCTTTTAGTGACATTGTTCTGAAGAGGTCCTTATATCAGTTTATCCCCCCATTGATTGTATAGCTTTTTTATGTTGTTCTCAACTCCTATATTTATATTTCAAATTTTATATTTACTACTCTTCTTTTCATCAGAATTGCTTGAATTCCTCTATTAATTGAAAATTATTTTTACTTGTAGGATTATATTAAGTTTTGCTGAATAAATTATTCTTTATTCTTGATTGTAGTAGTCCTATATGTTTTGTCTGTTGAAATTAAGCATTCAATGCGCTCCACTCCAGTATAATGGTAGCTTCTATATCTTATATTATTCTGACTATGGATCCTCAGTAATTGTATTCTTTCTTTCTCCCTACTTGTTTAGAAGGCTCTGAAATATTCTAGAACTTGATTTAATCATGCACAATGGGAAAATCTAGAGAACTTCACCACATATAGGGAATCTTTAATTTGTGCTCTGCACTGAACATCTTTTATCATAGTGAATTCTTATTAAGCATACTTCTCCCTAATTTATGCTTCACTTACAAACTTAGCTAGTTCCCTTCTACTTTTAATTGCATTGGTTTTACCTGTGTAATAAAAAAAAAACTTTTCAGTTTTATATAATTAGAATTGTCCAGTTAATATTATATGACTTTTAATTCCTTGTTTTATAATGAACCCTTCTCCTAATCATAATCCTTAAAAGTAGTTTCTTCCTCATTTCTCTAATTAATTAATTATATAAGATTATATAACAAAGTCTAGTATTTCTTATGAGCTTATTTTAGTATATAGAAAGAACTTTATCTAAATGTTATATCTACCACACTACTTTTCAGTATTCATAGTAGTTTTTATCAAGTACTAAGTCCTTATTCTTGTTCTTTGGGTCTTTGAATTCATCAAAGATTATGCTAATTTACATCTGTATGCTGTCTACTCAATCTGTTCCACTGATTAATTTTCTAGCTTTGTAATAACCAGTACCAATTTTTTTTTGCTTTATATTGCTTTGTAGTAAAGTTTAAAATCTCATACTGTAAATTCCCTTTCCTTCTCACTTTTTTCATTGTTTTCTTTGAGAGTCTTGGCATTTTGTTTCCCCAAATGAATTTTGTTATTACTTTTCTCACAATTTAAAGTAACACTTTAGATGTTTAATTGGTATGACGCATGAAATGCTTTTTCTTGTTGCTTTTGGACACATAATATGATCAACTTCACTAATTTCTTTAAGTACAATTTTAAAGTGTTGCATCAGTATCAGTAATTGTTATTCAGAAAGATAAAGATAAGGATGTGCTGATAAATGTTTAAGAAATATTTCTGGAAAAAGAAAATGTATACTCAACACTCTTTAAAGTTTAATTTTCATTATCAACATTTCCTGGAGCTGATTCCAGAACTTTTCCACAGACAAATATCTACTTTGGTTTGAAGTTGAATACATTAAAACTTTATCTCTTAGCAATCTGGAATTATGCCCAAAAAGTTATCAAACTGTGCATACCCTTTGACCCAGCAGCGCTACTACTGGGATTATATCCCAAAGAAATACTAAAGAGCGGAAAGAGACATATATGTGCCAAAATGTTTGTGGCAGCTCTTTTTGTTGTAGCTAGAAACTGGAGGATGAATGGATGTCCATCAGTTGGAGAATGGTTGGGTAAATTGTGGTATATGAAGGTTATGGAATATTATTGCTCGGTAAGAAATGACCAGCAGGAGGAATATAGAGAGGCCTGGAGAGACTTAAATCAACTGATGCTGAGTGAAATGAGCAGAACCAGAAGATCACTGTACACTTCAACAACAATGCTGTATGAGGATGTATTCTGATGGAAGTGGAAATCTTCAACATAAAGAAGATCCAACTCACTTCCAGTTGATCAATGATGGACAGAGGTAGCTGCACCCAGAGAAGAAACACTGGGAGGGGAATGAAAATTGTTAGCACTAATATCTGTCTGCCCAGGTTGCATGTACCTTCGGATTCTAATGTTTATTGTGCAACAAGAAAGTGATATTCGCACACATGTATTGTACCTAGACTATATTGTAACACATGTAAAATGTATGGTATTGCCTGTCGTCGGGGGGAGGGAATAGAGGGAGGGGGGGTAAATTGGAAAAATGAATACAAGGGATAATATTATAAAATATATATATATATATATATATATATATAATAAAAAAAAAAAAAGAAAAAGAAAAAAAAAAAAAAAACTTTATCTCTTTCAGGCCTGGGTAACCTTAGGATTATACCTAAGAGACTGAGTTGAAGAAACCAATTTGATAAAATTTATATTCTTTGGTCATACTACCACTTCCTACCTATCTTTTCCCCCTTTCCCATCTCCAAGGTTATAAGAGAAATGAAAGGTGGTTTGGATAAAATGGAAAGTACTGATTAGACTGGGAGTCAAGAGAACTAGGCTCTATTTCTGTATATGTCCTTCACTAAGTATAAGAGCATTCATATAGAGTTGGGAAGACCTCAAGGATTATCCTGGTTCAGAGTTTTCATTTTATAGAGTAGAAAAGTGGAAGCCCAAATAGGTTAAGTGACTTACCTAAAGCTGTACAGAAATTATGTATTATAGGCAAACTACTGAACAAGGCAATACCAATGTTTCATTTCTTCACCTGTTGGACTATTACTAAATGGTCTTTATAGCTCTTTCCAAAACTGACATTCTATGATTTTTATGAGGAAAATTCTCATGAGAGGTTGATTTGGATTGCTATGTGGAGTACAGAGTGGGCAAGAGTCCAGTGTTCTCCCAGCTGAAATCCTTCCTCATTGAATAGCAACAATGTTCTTTTGGCCCAAAACAGTAGAAGGAATATTTGCTGGCATTATTGGTAACCCAAACTCATCCTGGGGTGGGGCAAGGGAGGGAAGAGAAGAGGAATTCTTGCCTTGTAAATGTCCTTGCCAAAGTAGTAGCAAGAATATTTTGATGTTTCTTTTGTCTTTCTTTCTTGCAGAAAAGCCACGGATAAACAACATCCTGACATCAGCCACAGAGCCCTATGACCTTTCTTTTTCTAGATCCTTCCAGAATTTGGCTCACCTTCCTCCATCCTATGAATCTGCAGTTAAGACCAACCCCAGCAAATATTCATCTCTGAAGAGGCTAAGTAGGTGGTATTTCCTTTGGTTGTACTTTAGTCTCAGGTTGAAGACACATTTTCATTTCTTTACCAGGACATGTGAATTTGTCCCTTCTTTTTCTACCTAGATAGAAAAAGGATAAGGATGGAGAGAAAGGAAATATAGTTTAATGAAATTATGTCAAACTCATAGAAGCCTCTAATATATATGTGGGATACATATTTATAGTTTCAAAATGTAATGTTATTTATGTTTGGTTCATTTTGTTAATTATTTCTCAATTACATTTTAATTTGTTTGGGGATATACTTTGTGATATTGCAGCTGTTTGACACCCTCTGGTTTAGTGTACATAGTTGTAGGTTTTTTTAAACATAGATCTGTCAGAATCTATCTATCTATCTATCTATCTATCTATCTATCTATATCTATATATCTATATACATACATATAGATATACATATACCTATATAATAGGTTGCTTTGTAATCCTATGTATTTTATCTCATGCATTTAAAAGTATTATTCTAAGGTCCACAAGATTCACCTAATAACCTAAATAAATCCATGGTGCGCACACACACACACACACACACACACACACACACACACACACACAAATGTTAAATCCCTGATTTAGTGAAAGTAATGTGAAGACAAAAAGCCTGGGTCTCCGATTTAACTCTTTCTCTTACTAGCTCTGTGATCTTAGAAAATTAATTTTTTCTAGACTCTAAATTAAACTAGATGATATCTCAAGTTCTTTCCAACTGAAAAATCCTACAATTTCTATATTCTCTTGTGAACTCTTTGCTGAACGAAATATCAACTCTCTTTCTCAAGTTTGAAGAGAACCTGAACATTACAAAGAGTTAGTCTATGCTACATTTCCCTCCACTTTACCCTAAGTCCCAGAGCAAGATGCACTGCAGTTATTCTATGCCTCTCTCTAGAATTCTCCTAAACATTACTGACCTGTGCCCAATGTAAAAACTATAATAACCAAGATCATATCTTTTCACTACAGCTCCAGAGTTTGCTAAAAAGGCAAAGTTCAATAGAGCAGCTTCCTATCACTCCCATTTTCCCTTCTTCCATTTATTAAACCTGAGCTAAGACTTAACCTGACTGATAATGTGACAATTTGGGACTTCTGCTCCTACCATTAGTTTTATCAATCTCTTTTTATGCAAGTGGCTCTAGGAACTTCAACACTGTTATTTGTAGTCAAGGAGTCTCTGGATTTGGAAGGAATTAAAAATAAAAGGCAAAGAAATGCTATGGAGAAGACTCATTTTACAAATACTTGAAAATGCCTCTTTATATTTTAGCCACAGATAGAGACCAGGGACTGAGGGTTTTCTTGACATTGAAAATTAACTTATTGAAAGAAAGTAAAGGCCAAAAAGACTCCTTTAGGGCTGCCTTTGTGACAGAAAGTTTTATTTCTATTGCCAGGAATATTTATGGCCGACCATCTCAAAAAATTCTCAGTTAGATGGTGAGGATAAAGATCATAGAGCTTGCCTTAAAATAGTAATGAAGGATCCCGTATTTTTTTGAAATTTAAGAGATGAATTCTGTGAGAATCTTTGTTTCTGTGATTATCTATGTGTGCATCCCCAGAGATGAAAACTAGTTTGATTTGTATGAAGAATATGTGAAATAGGTACAAAGTTTCTACAGGTGCATTGGTATATGTGTTTTCATATGTGTATATATGTTTATAGTATATGGTACATGTGAATATGTAAATATACACATGTTTATTGATGTGAGGTCGTATATACAAGACCTGTCCTAGAATGTATGTTTATAAAACATGCCAGGTATGGTGCTAAATATATGTCTGTAGATTCTGAATAGATTATAGGCAGCAATGTAGAAAAATGAAAAGAATTCTGAAGTTAGGAAAAATGTGTTTAAATGCCCCTTCAGTACTTACTAATTTGCAACCTGTGTCAACCTTGATAAGTCATTGAACCTCTTCATCTAAAGAATAGAAAAAAATAGGACCTTTCTTCCCAAGTTCATATGAGGATCAAGTAAGATAATATTTGAAAAGTGCTTTATTATTATTTTTTTTCACTCAAAGGTAAACAATATATATATATATATATAGACAAATAGCATATCTACTTAATATCTATGTAGAATGTGGGTATGTGTATAGTGTGTATTAATATATGTATCAGTTATTTGTGAGCATAAGGATGTATAAGCATATAGGGTTTACAAATACATATGAAAACAGAACCACAAAAGCTCAATGAAGAAAATGATTCCTTAAAAATTGAGCAAGTAGAAGCTAGTGATTCCATGAGACATAAAGAAGCAATCAAAATCAAAATGATGAAAAAAATAGATGGAAAATGTGAAATACTTCATTAGAAATACAACTGACCTATAAAATGGATTAAGAAGATATAATTTAAGAATTATAGGATTGTCTGAAAGCCAAGATCAAAAGAAAGGCCCTATAAATCATCTTTTAAGAAATTATCAAGGAAAACTGTCCTGATACTCTAGAACCAGAAAATAAAATAAAAATCAAAAGAATCTACTGATCATCTTCTGAAAAAGATCCCAAAGTTACAACTCACAGGAATTTTATAGCTAAATTCCAGAGCTCCCAGATCAAGGGAAAAATGCCACAAGCATACAAAAAGAAATAATTCAAATATTGTGGGGGCACAATCATGTAATACAAAATTTAGCAGCTTCTACATTAAAGGATCCTCTAAAGGATAGGAATAAGTAGTTTTCAGATGAAGTAATTAAAGCTGTTTATAGTCATATGAAGAAATGCTCTAAATTGCCATTGATTAGAGAATATGCATTAAAACAATTCTGAGGTACCATCTCACACCTATCAGATTGGTTAAAATGACAGAAAAAGAAAATGACAAATATTGAAAGCATATGCATTTGCATATGCATTGTCAGTGGAGTTGTGGACTGATTTAGCCATTCTGAAGAAAAATTTGGAACTATATCCAAAGGTTTGTAAAACTATATATTTCCTTTGACCAAGCAATATCACTATTAGGTCTGAACCCCAAAGAGATAACAAACTAAAAGAAAAGCTTATATATGTACACAAGTATTTATAGCACTTCTTTTAGTTGTGACAAAGAATTAAAAATTGAGGGAATACCCATCAACTGGGAAATGACTGAACAATGACTGAATAGATTATGATTGTGATGGAATACAATTGTACTATAAGAAATGATAAGCAGGATGCTGTCAGAAAAACATGGAAAGATTTATATGGATTGATTCAAATTAAGATAGGCAGAACTAGAACCAGAACACACTAACATCTATATTATGCAATGATCAATTGTAAATGACATAGCTGTTCTCAGCAATATAATGATTGAAAACAATTCTGAAGGAGTTATATGTTATCCATACCCATATATAGAGAAAAACCAATGCAGATTAAAGCATACTTTTTCTTAAACTTTTTTTTTTCTTAGTATTTTTGATCCATGTCTTCTTTCACAACAGATCTAATATGGAAATATTTTGCATGATTGCATATAGATAGTCTATAATGTATAAATGTTAATGTTAAATCAATGAATGTTTTAAAAATTCACATTATTCAGGAAAATATATTATTGAATATATTTTTAAAAGATGTGACAGACTTTAATCTCAAAGAGTTTTTTTGTAATCTAATTTCTGCATTTGGGTATAAAAAAATCACTGACAGATATAATTAATTTGGAATTGAGAGTATAAATGAAAAGAAGTCACTAAGTCAGTCAACAAAGTGCTAAGCGTAGTCCAGTGAAGTCCTGAGAAAATATAATGAAATATTTAAGGAAATTTGAATAAGAGAACTTAGAGAGTTTTTTTTTTAGTAGCATTGAAGGGATTGAGATGATCACAATCACTTGATCTAATGATAGGTTATTTCTGGTATGTATTTATAAAGTGGGGGAAACTGCCTATGTACTTGGCACACAGTACCACTTTATAAACGCTTATTGAATTTATTTAAATTGCACATTCATGAATAATGTGTGTTTTGAGAGGGTAGTTTATAAGCTGTGTTAAGAGAAAGTGTTGGATTGATGGTTTTATTTCAGTGTTGTGAGACTAGTTCTACAATTTAGCTGCCTGTCAAGTATCATGCACTTATTGTGAAGCTATTAACTTGCTATTTGGTAGTGATAGAAGGAGAAGGATCTCAGGGTCAGGATATTGTATCAGACTGGGAATCAAGAGACCTAAATCTTAGTCAAATTTCTGGTACTACCTAGTTTTGTGATCTTGAGCTGATCTCCTCATTTCACTAGACATAAATTTCTTCTGTAAAATGAGGGGATCAGACCAAAAAATCTCTAAAATCCCTTCTGGGTCTGACAGTCAATAACTTTAGTATAGGGATTGGGGTTAAAGTGATATTGTGCTATTGTGGGGCTTACTCTCTCTCTAGCCCTTATCCCTGAGGATTTGACAGTCCAGTACTCTCCCTCACCCCATTGTATTATTTGTCTCTCTCCTACAGCTGATAAGGAAGCTGATGAGTACTACATGAGGAGGCGTCACCTCCCTGATCTGGCTGCCCGGGGCACACTACCTTTGAATGTCATCCAGATGTCACAGCAGAAGCCCCCACCCCGTGAGCGGCCTCGCCGGCCAATACGAGCCATGTCCCAAGACAGAGTCCTGTCTCCTGAAAGGGTAATGCCAGAGGAGTTCAGTATGCCCTATGACAGGATTCTGTCTGATGAGCAACTGTTGTCAGCTGAACGCCTACATTCCCAGGACCCTCTGCTGTCCCCAGAGAGGACAGCCTTCCCAGAGCAGGCTTTGTCTCGTGCTATGTCTAACATGGATGTCTTTGTGTCTACACCTGTGCTGGACCGCTACCACATGACCAAGATGCACTCCCATCCTAGTGCCTCCAATAACTCCTACAATACCCTAGGCCAGAGTCAGACCGCAGCTAAGCGCCAGGCCTTTGCAACTCGGAGACACAACACGGTAGAACAGCTGCATTACATCCCTGGACAACACACCCATTACCACACAGCAAGCAAGACTGAAGTGACTGTGTGATTGGGGTCAGAGCCAGGGACAGGCTGGGTGGAGATAGCTAGGAGAGAAGCCTGATTGTCTTCCCTAAAAGGGTCTTGGGGACTCTTCTGGACCTTGTCATTCCACCCTCTCCTACCTTATCCACAAGTGGATAATTATAGAAAATATTCAAGGGAGGGATGGGGGCCAGATGGGCTGCTTCTGCAACAGAAAGCCATACCCCCTCCTAGAAGTACAGCCCAAGTCTCCTGGCACTGACTCACTCTGTCTTATACATCTAAAAGTTTTTTTTTGTTTTTTGTTTTTTTTTCCTCACTTTTTCAAGTGGAATCAAAATTTTGTGAGAAAAGGAGATAATTCTGAATCTCCCAGCAGCATCTCCTTGTTCCCACATATTCTCTCAATAGGGGCTCAGTTATTAGAGATCCTCTCCTCAGTAATACCCTCTCCTCCCAGGCTGGACTGACCAGGGTATGAGGAGAGTTGGCTGGTTAGGTTGGCAATGTGGTCTCATTCATTTAACTAGAACTATATCATGGAAAATTTTCTAGTGCCTAAAAACTGCCTGCTCACCAGAGCAGTGGAACTGCTGTGTCCATAAGCACAAAGATAACTTCTTTGCCCTTCATCAGAGTGCTCTCAGACCTTACTCTCACATGAGCCTGAAAGCAAACAGGTTTCCATTATTTCTTATGTTCCTTAACAGAAACTCTGATTTTGGGAAATTTACCTAGCCACGCCTCCCTTCTTATAAGCATCCTCTGTACCCCCTGGGTACTCCTTTCCTTCAGGTCTGTTCTCTGTGAACCCGAATCCTCATGGTCCTCTAAATCAGAAGCTCAAGAGCTCTCCTGAAGTGGTGATGAATAAGTTTTCATAAAGAGGGAAACCTTGGCCTTGGGTGTATAGGGAATTCGTGTCAGAGAACTGGATAGTCTCAGCATTTTCTGGAGGAACCCTAAGTTCAGAACTCTAAACCTAGGCTACAGCTCTCATACAGGCCTATTTCCTCTCCCCAGAATCTAGCCTGACCTCCTATCTAAGCCTGTCAGGGTCTGGGGGGGACTCACTGTGATAGCCATGATCTGTAAGGGGAGTTACCATTTCCATAATCCCTGGCCCCCTTTCTTAACCCATTCATACCAGACTGGACTGTTTCAGATACAGTGTGTGTTTTAGCCCACTAAGAGGGCAACCCAGGCCGCAAACAGAAAATTATCTTTAGACAACACTGCCCCTCCCATAAGGCAACCTGCCTTTCCACCTTATCTTTGTAAACTTCATTCTTCTCTTTTGGCCAGATACCAGTCCCCTATAATCTTCCATCTTTTTTGTCCTTTTTGGGACTTGTTTTCCCTACTTACCTTCCTTTCTCTATTCTGTCAGCTACAAACCTAATTATTCAGTATCTACAGCTTCTAGAACTTATTACTGGTCTGAATTAAAAAGAGGCAGAACGATTTAAAAAATCTACCAATGGGATTTTACTTTATTTAATGTTTTATTCTAGGTCCCTTTCTTAGCTCACCTACTCCAGGCTATTTTGCAACCCTTTCCTATTTCTTATAAACTGATCATTGGGCAGACAACTTCAATTCAAGTCAAGTTCTTAAATTTTAGTTCTGAGTTGCTACTGAACCTCTGACCCAGCCAGAACAACTAAATGGAGCTCATGTTTAAGCTGCTGTGTAATCTCATCGTCTGCAGAGTATAGGTAATTTTCTAGCCTGAGGCTGACTACTAAGATGAGGGTGTGCCAGGCTATTTTCACTTTTGTAGAGAATGGCATCTCCCTCATTTCCAGGATGTTAAAAAGAGAGCATCCTGAATGAAAACTCCCAATTAATGTCCCTAATTGTTCCCACTGCTTTAGTCACTCTAGCCTTCTATCACCACTTCCATCTGTTGGATGGAGTATAGCATAAGACATTATAGAGACAACTATCATATTATCTCCATCAAAAAAAATTAGGCTCCAAATGAAATGACCTTTAAATAGAGTATCTTTTCATCATCATGGAGGTAAAATATCTCCCACATTGATGTGGTGCCTTCAAAGGCCAGAAAAATTCTTCCATGAAAGCCTTGTAAATTTTCCATCATACTAGATGAGATGACATTGAACTTAATTAGTTTATTCAACTTATTTGAAGAATCCTAAAGCTCTAATTTTTGTCTGAACTTTGGGAAAATTGCTATCAGTAGAAGTATGGTAGAATGGAAAAATATATATTGTTTCTGGCTCCAAATCCTGCATCTTTTACTTACTATCTACATGATCCCCCAGAAGTCATTTGGATCAAAAACCACAACTTAGAGCAGGAAAGGATCTTTAAGGCCAATAAGTTCAACTTCCTCATTTTAACAGATAAGGAAACTAAACACTAAAACCCTAAATGACTTGCCAGAGATCACACATAGGACAGGTGGCAAGGCTGGGATTTGAACTCCTGTCTTCTACTAATTCCAATTCCACTGCACCATTGAGCCACACTGCCTGCTTTGTGTCTCAGTTTCCTCTTTTGTCAAATTAGGGGGAATTACTGCATGACCCTTTCACCTCAAAATCTATGATCCTATGATGTCCCATCATCCTGATTTCCTGCTTCACTGCTCAGGCCAGTCTCATTCCAAAGTGAATAGAGACTTCTCAAATGATGGGTCCCTTGCCCCTTAGCTTCCATTTATGGGGAGTGCCATGGCTTCAAAGAGCTAAGAGAAGGACAGATTTTCCACATGTAAACTTTCTGAGGGCTAGTCTTCACAAGTTCATCTGAGTTTGTTTTTAAGCAACATGTGGGAGAATTGGGTTCAATGAAACCAAATATATCTATTTACAAGTTCATGAAATATTCAGTTGGCCACACGAGTAGTGAGGGCAACCCTATCAAAAGCTTTTAGCACAATACCAGCAAACCAAGCCACTTTATCCACTTTTGTGGGAAAAGAGAAAGGTAGAACTTCTCCTCTACCAAGTGTTCTCTTCTCTGTCTTTTGTACATGAATTTCCACAACCATTCATAACCAACAACAGATGCACCAATTTGCTTTTCTCATTCTCTCAAAGAAGTTAGTCAGTAGAAAATCCTCTTAATAAATTTCCATAATCTTTGGCAAGGCATTCTCTCTTGAATGTTTGAAAATATATTTTCCTCCTAATAATGGTATCTATTCCTTTTTAAGTTCTGATAAAGATTCAATTTGATGCAATTTAATTGAGCAAATATTTATTAAGCACTTACTAGGTGTAAGAGATTGTGCTAAGCATTGACAGGGACATGAGCCTGCAATTGAAGTGTCTTCCTTCTTATTTTTCTCCTATCATTGCCTCTTTCTGTCCTCGGAATCCTTAAAAGAATAAGCTACTCTTAATAAAATTGAGTTCTTTTGAATCTTGCCATGGTTCCTAGTTGTATGAATTTACAGGTTCCAAAAGTTTTCTCAACTAGTCCTTAACCATATAGATATTTCCACTGATGGATTTTTTGGGTTCACAAGTCAATTAGATGATAGATGATTTTCCAAGTACAAGCTTTTGATCTCATCTTATTCTTATCTAAATATCTTTCTTCTACTACTTTCATTCTAATTCAATTCCTTTCTTAACTCTATATCCCAGCCCTGATCTCCTCTACCTAATCCAAAAGCTTGTCTTTCTATGTCTCTTTCCTCAGTTGACTGCGGCTTTCCTTTCCCCTCTAGTGCTGGTCCCTTCTCCCTGTCCCTCTTCTTGTCTCTAGCTCTATAAAGCAGAAATCTAGATGAAAATAACGGAATTGGTAATTCCTGAGGTTCTAGGTTCTTTCCTGACAAACACAGTTCTGGCCACATCTCTTAGCTCCTCAGGGATCTCTCAATCACACTTGTTGTCTCCCTCTTTTGCCCTTAACAATAATAATATAATAATACCTTATACTTAATACTTAACAAAAACAATTAACATGAATTATCTCACTTGATCTCTTCTTCTATTTGTAGGTGGTATTTGCCATTTATCTCCAAAAGCTGAAAGTTTAATTGGTTTCTCAGAAAGGGAAGGAAAGGAGATCATTCTCCATTGTATTTCCTAAATCAGCTCTACAATTATTCATATCAAACACAAGTGAAAAGTTGAACTGAAGAAATTACCTAAGAGTCTGCCTTTGACATATACATAACTACATTTAAAAATCATTTATTTATCTTCTACAAAACCTGGAAACTTGTTCTGAAAGTATTTCAAGGGAGTTAAAATCTTAGTAAGGTATTTTTCAACATTCAAATGCTACTTTCCTTAGCAAACCATTAGTAAGAGAAGTCTTTCTGGTTTCTTATTGGATTTTCATTCACATCTTGACCCTCCTTTGCCCTTGCAACTTCTGACTCCCATCTGATCTTCAGATTTCTCCTTTCTGAGCTATACATGCTTCATTACATCTGATCCACAGTGAAATTCTCAGCCACCAAGAGCGGTATAGGGTTGGCTCAATATTCTTGGCCCACTGAATCAAGATCTTGAAACTGCATGTTTAACTATCTAACCATTCAATAGGCTTGATTTAATAGATTGATTTTTATAGGAATTTGATTATATCAGAAATTCCCAAGCTATTCAAGGCTTCTACCCTTGAGGAATTTGTTTCCTTTTTCAATGTGGCCCAGACTGAGAGACAGTTAGCAATGGGATGGAATATTGAGAGGAATCTGGGAGGTGGTTTTGTCCATGAGGTCACAAATCGTGTGCTTAAGGATAGTTAGTTCTAATGAATTTCAAAATTCCTTGATGAGCAGCATCTTGAAAAGAACAAGTTTTGTGATGTAAAAAAAAATTTTTTTTCTAAACAGCAATGAGATTTAGCTTGAAAACAACTCTGGACACTAAGGTTGTGAACTAGTTGGAGAATGTGAAGAAGAAGTCACAGCTGAGCCTCTGGGTATTATATGGAATTGTTACTGCCCTTGTACCTTTCTAAAACCTCGTGGTGACACCCCAGTAAAGGATTATGAGATGAGACAAGAAGACAGGATCAAAGTCAAGATAACCTAGACAAATCATGTATATCTACACATGTATCATCATTCCTCTACTAGTGACAAAAAATAACATTGTGAGCATCCTTAATGTCAACGTCTATAAGGAGAAAATATCACTTCTCAATTGTGTCATTCTTCCCTTCTTCAACCTCATTTCCTCTCGCAAAGGACCACCCCTCGGGGATGTCCCACTCATGTTCTTTATTAATGGTGGATACCGCTCTTAGTTCTATAAGTAAACTAGACATTTTGTAGTAAGACATTCTCTAATAAAAGCAATTCTTACTTAATTTGGGTACACTATCTCCTAAGAGGGATTAATGAACATTTTTATGCATTAGCCCAATTTATGGATTTCATCTTAATTATATGATGGTACCAAGGAAAAATTACCTTTATATCTGTAACTTTGCACAGATTCTTGATTAATCATTAAGCTTCAAGATGAGAGTACACTGCTATTTCCTCTGTATTATTCTCTCTTTGTTCTACTTACCTGTAAAAGCACATTCTGTATGTACTGTAAACAAATATCAGTTTAGTAAAATTTAGAGTCAAGGATTTTTCCATTTTTGTCAGTAACAAATATTTATGAATTTAAAAATAAAGCAGTTTCAACAAAAGTATTGTGTCTTTAGGTCTTCAAGAACTAAACATCACCTATTTAAAAATGTTCATTATTGACAAGAAGACCACAAAGTTTACTTCTCTAGGCTTGGAGAAAGATTGAATTTATTATATCATTGATATAAGAAATGCCCAAAGGAAATAACTTCTTCCAGTAATATAAGTTGGCACCTTTTTTCTTCAACTTATTGTCTTGAAAGTTGTCTGAAGCATCCAATTAAATCTATTTGCCTAAAGTCACACATCCAGCGTCTATAAGAGATAGGACTTGAATCCAAGTCACCTGTCTTCAAGGTTCACCCTCTTGCTAACATACCATATTGTCTACATTAAAAAATCTGACTCACTGAAGCAGCATAGTGGTGCAGTTGATAAAACAAAAGCCCTGGAGTCAGGAGGACCTGAATTAAAATATGACCTCAGACACTTAGTAGATATATAACCCTAAGCAAGCCACTTAACCCTATTGCCTCAAAAAAAAAAATCTGGTGAATTTATATGATTTATTGTATGAGTTACAGACAGGCCTCATCTAAAACAGACAGAAGCTTAAATTAAAATATGTTTCTTATTACCTTTCAGTTATGACCAACTCTTTGTGACTCAACTAGGGTTTTCTTGGCAGACATATTAAAATGGTTTCTCATTTCCTTGTCCAAATTCCTACAACTAGTAAGAGTTGGATTTGAATTCAGGTTTTCCATCTCCAGGGCCAGAGCTATATCCACTGAGCCATCTTGATACCTTTATATAAATCTCTAAATGTGTTTAAATGTTAAATTGAAGATCAAGAGATTTGTCTTCAACCTATATGTGTTTTGGGTTCACATTATACATTTACTATTTATTATATATCTCCCTATATAAAGATATATATCTCTTTAGGCAAATCACAACCTCTTGTACCTTTAGTTTCTTCATCTATAAAATTAGGCAGTTGGAATATGTAATAATAAAAATTATGTTAACTAGCACTTATATATCACTCCAAATGTTGCAAAGATCTTTACAAATATTATCTCATTTTATCCTCAAAACAACCCAGAAAGAAAGGTATCACTATTCTTTTCTTACAGATAAAGAAACTGATACAGACAGCAATTTAAGTGACTTGCCCAGAATTGTAGGGCTAGTTAGTTAAGTGCTTAAGACTGAATTTGAACTCAGATCTTCCTGACTCTAAGTCTATGATGCCACACTGTCTTTCTGATTTCTTTGAGAATGTATTATTTGCAGCTTCCTAGCACCACAACATATTGGTATTAAAAAGATGGATTTTTGTTTCAGAAAAAATCAGGGGTCATTGAAAGTTCTATATGATGTCCAAAAATTAATCTATCTTGTTATCTTCTGTCTATCCAATTTGGTTCCCAGATGTCCAGTATCAATCAATAAAGCAATTATCAAGAATTTATTAATAATCTATTGTTTGCCAAACATTATGCTGGGTTATTTTCATCAAGGGACATACATTTTTACCTGGAAAGACTACATGTAAGTATACTATATATACATTTTATATGTACAAAATAAATACAAGAGAAAGAGAGAGAGGAGGGCATTAGAATCCAGGGATAGCAGAAAAGGCTTCATGAAAAAGCAGCATTTGAACTTAATTAATCTTCAAGTAAACTAGCAATTCTAAGATGAAATTAAGAAGGAAGTATATTTTATGTTTGGGGGAGAAGCAGTACATAGGCAAGAAGATGGAAATCAAGGGCCACTTAAGAGAATATTAAGAAAGGTCATTCAGAGTCTACTATTGCACCCTGAAATTTTTACTTATATCTCTAGCCCAGAAAGCTGTATCCATTTCACTATGAACTGCTACTCACTGACTTGGCAGGATAGTATTCTTCCTCATCATTTGCCAGAAAAAAACTCAAATCACTCCACTGCTTGAATCCACTAACTTATTTGAGACAGGAAATTTCTTCATTAGGTACAAAAGCAAGTTAAGACATGGAGAGTCTCCTATGGTTACCATGTGTTTGTTCTCTTCACCTTCAAAAATACAGAGATTCCCTTCTGTAATATACATTGGAAAGAATAACTTTGGATTTTATGAAGTCATCATTATCATCAAGATGAACTATATAGCACTTTTAATATATGCAAAGTTTTCCATCCTGTCATTTTACCATTGGGCACCCAAAGACTTCAGAAAGATTTAGTGCAGAGAAGATAAGCATGCAAATATCCTAAGAAAAGAAAAGAAAAAGAAAGAAAAATAGTGTTTAAACCATAGATGGGAAATATTGAGACATTTACATAATGTAATCATAATTATTTAGCAGAAAAGGTAGGATCTCAACTATACATTCATAGTATTCACAGGTGAATTGAATATAGCAAGTATGAGCACATAAAACAACATAGTATGTAGCATATGATTAAAGATACATATTAAAACATTTATACATATAACCAAGAGCATAAGATATATGCAATATATGGACTACAACTTCACATAATAATTTTATGCAATAATAGATCAAAAGAATTTGGAGCAGCTAAGAATACAATATCTGAGTTGGTACCATGTGGTGCTTTACTAGAACTGGTACCTCTGCGCCTGTCCAGAGATCCTCCAGAAAGCTAGTCCAGATACTACATACCAATTGATTTAAACTTGCAACAAACACAGAATTAAAGTGAAACGGAAAATATACAAACATATTTTACTATAGTAAGAGTATAATGTCTATCCACCTCTTCTTTTTATGATATTTTTCCTCTCTTATCTTCCATTTGGATAAACAAAACCCCTAAACATAACACATTCAAGGCTCTTAAAAGAATAAAGGTAGAGAGAAAGAACTTCCTAATTCAGGTCATAGAATGGAATTCATTATAACTTAAGATCTAAGACTGAATTCTAGGTGGAGATAATCTTCCCACATAGTCCAAATCAATAACAAGAACTTTAGAGTCCCTAATTTTGGTGCTTCAGTATATTTAACAAGTATTTCTTAAACATCTATCATTTGCCAGACATTCTGCTAAACTTCTTGCCCTCAAAAATCTCACAGTGTAATGGAGGACACAACATTAAAAAAAAAAATAAAAACAGGACAAATTGGAAATAATTCTAATTAGAATTAAAGATCTTATAGAGGATATGGTTTTAGCTAGAACTTGAAGGAAACTAGAGAACCCTAAAAGTGGTGAAAAAGAGGGAAAGAATTCTAACATTAGGAAACAGTCAGTGAAAAAAAGATGAGATTCTGGAAATGGAGAGTCATAAGAAAAACCAAGGAGGTTGATGTTATTGGATCACAAAATATTTGTATAGGTTGAGTAAGATATAAGGAAATTGAAAAGGTGGGAAGAGAGGAATATTTGAAGAGCTTTGCAAATCCTTTTTTGAAAGTAAAAGAAAGTATTTTATTTTTGCTCCCATGGTTTATTGAATAGGTTACTAACATAGTTAGGCTTGTGCTTTGGGAAGTTGATTTTGACAGCTGAGGAGGAGATACACTGTAGTGGAGAGAAACTTGAGCAAGGCAGCAATTCATCAAGGAAATGCAGTAGTCTATGGGGTGAGAAGATGTAGGCCTACACCAGAGTGATGAAAGAATCAGAGGAAAGAAGGGAGGTTACAAAGATAAAATTGATAAGGCTAATATGTCAAGATTGATTATATTTGGGAAGGGAGGAATGAGAAAGAATAAGGAGTTGAGGATAATAAAAAGTATAAGAAATTGGGTAACTGAAAAGATGGTGATACCATAAATAGTAATAGAGAAATTAGAAGAGTCTGGAGAAAAGTTTTGAGGACAGATAATGAATTTAATTTTGGAAATGTTGAGTTTCTGATCTATGGGAAATCCAATTTGAAATTATTATAGACAATTGGAGATGTAAGTGTGGAGGTTGGAATGGACGTTAGGCCGGGATGAATAAATCTAAAAATCATCAATATAGAACTTATATTTGAATATGTTTAAGTTAAAGTGATATTTGAGAGATAATGAAATCACCAAGCTAGATGTTATAAAGGGAGAGGAGAAGAAGCACTAGAGTAGAGCCCTGGGAAAATATTCCTCTTTAATGGATATTGCCAGGATGAAAATCCAACAAAAAAAATTTTAGAAGGAGTTGTCAAACAGGCAAAGAACCAGGGAGAGCAGTATCACAAAAGGCAGACAATATGGGGTAGGCCCAAGACAAAATTTCTTTGGGATCTGATCACTCCTGGCTTAAATGAATGCAGTAATTTAAAGGCATAAAAAGTTCCAGCCACATGGAATCTATGTCCCTCGGATTTGGTGAATTTCTGAAATCTATGCAAGTTATCATATTACTGATGATAAAAAGTTCTTCCATTAATTGAACTACTTGAAAGCTATGAAACAGTAAAAAATAAGGAGACTGCACATCATATTTCAAGAAACCATAAATGAAAACTGCTCAGATTTCTCAGAAAATTCCAAGAATGCTGCAACCAAAATTCAAAATTTAGAGCTTCCAAATCAAATGTGAACAGGAAAAAAAAAATTCAACTTTCAAGCAAACAGAAAGAGGGAATTTGAATACCAAGAAATCATAGTTAATATTACAATTTTTCAGATACCATTATGGACAATTATCTAGGAAGATAATTTTTACAGGAGGCAAAAGATTAAGGCTTAAACGAAACTTGACAGGCCTTCCTGACTCTAGGCCTAGTGGTCTACATACTGAGAAATCTAGATGCTTCTAATACTTCATGACATTAATATTTCATAATTTAGTTAACCATTCTCCAGTTAATAGGTACACTGTTTCTCTCTAGTTCTATAAAGAACTACATGTGAATCTCTTTTTTCTTTAATCTTTTTGGGATACAGATCTAGTAGTGTTGTCATTGGGATATTCTTTAGTCAATTTCTGGGTTTAGTTCCACATTGCTTTCCAGAATGGCCGGACCAATTCATATTCTTATCAGTAATGTGCCAAAGCATCTATCTTCCATCTCTCCAACTGACATTTCCCCTTTTGTTGTCATCTTTATAAGTTTAACAGGTATGAGGGAGAATTTCAAAATTGTTTTAATTTACATTTTTCTAAGTAATAGTTACTTCGAGTATTTAAAAAAAAATATATGGCTAGTGATAATGTGGATACTTCTTATAGACTTTGAATGTTTATCTATTGGGGAGGAGCCTTTGTTTTTGTATGTTAGAAACAATTCCTTATATAATAGAGAAGATAAAATTTTAGGCCCTATGACATGATCAATACTTCCTTTGGCAGAGTCCCATGTTATATAGAAAAAAAAAAATTAGTCACTTTCCTTAAAAGACAAGGAAATTTCTAAGGAATTAATTAGCTTAGAACACTCAAACCATTTTAACAATGAGGGGGCTTCCTTGGGGCCTCAGGCTATGCTGACATGGATTTCTTGTCATCTCTGAGTATTAAAAATTCCCTATTCATATGGAGACAAAGCCTTAAGATTTGGAAGATTTGGAAGCCATGTGGGTCACCACATTTAGCTATTACTGGATATTTCCCTGGAAACAATGGAGGAAGTCAGACATGTCTAACCATATTGCACATCTTTTTCCCATATGATGATTAAAGAAATATTTGTATCAGGAATCAAGAAATTACATAGCCCATATCAGCTTGCTTGGCTGATACAACTTTCCCATGTGGAAAATCTGGGAAGCTTTTTTTCCCACAATAATCATAACAACATATCGGAAATCCCTAGGAAGGATATGGATCATATCTAGTAAATGTTTAAAAATCAATTGGTCTTCATGACCAATGATCAGTTTATGCTGATGATCAGGTATACACTTGAGTGTGGTTAATTTATAAAAATTTGTCATTTTAAAACAAAAAAAGTAAACCTTTTTTAAAGATGTGTGTCAAGTATTTATTTTAACTAATTATCTATGATGTCTTTAAGTACAATTAAATTTCTCTGAATATCCCTTTTGGTCAAATCTATTTTTGTTTTTGCTTTATTAAAATCATGTTCAAAGTCTATTTGCATCATCACTGATTTAGCTCCAGCCTCTGTCATACATACTCTGTGTGACTCCTTGTATTTTGTGTCCAAACAACATATTGTTGAGTAACTTTTTCTAGTGCAGTCTGCTATTATCTTCCATTTTACACTGTTTACCCAAATCATATTCATATTTATGACTATTAATTTTGCATTTTTCTTCATTCTATTTAATCATCTTTTTTTCTCTCCTCTCTTTGCCTCTTATAGCCGTCTTTACAAAGAATAAGAAATTGGTGAGAGAGGAATGTGCTTATCAGTAATATCTTTGTTTAAACAGTTTCTATTTCCTTCCTTTCAACTAAGAGTGAAATAGATATTCCTGTTCAATTGAACTTATGTCAATCAGAGTGTCCACTTAAACTACATAGCTCACAATCTGTCTCCAAAAGGCCTTGTTACATTATCTCAGGACAAGTGTTTGCACTTGCTAACCAACAAGTTCATTATCATGGCTCTGATTGCCAGTGTTAGGTACCCCATTTCCCAGAAGCCATATTTCAGATAAATAAATTCCATTCTTGGAGGATTTTACATAGAACAGAGGTCTAGCAATTCCTTGGATTTAGTCTCTAGGAAAACTTATAAAGGACAAACACCTTTTAGGCATAGTTCTAGATGATACTCTTCATCCTTAATGCAATGTCTCCAAGACCCAATATCCCTTCCCTCACTCCCCATCCTCTGTGCTCCTAATCACTATCCCAAGGAACCATACAACCAGAGAAAACTTCATATCTTCTTCAACTGGAAGTTCCCTTTTGCTCTAGGAAAGCTTAAATAGCTGAAGAAGTGCAATTACAAGGTGTTGAAGAAAAAGAAAGTGATGTACTTAATATTGTGGGCATAAACATGATTAAATTAATTTTATTAATTAAATTATTCTAATATAAGCACTTTCTATTTAGAAAAGGGGATTATAAATGGTCAATTTCCTCATGCTTTAAAAAAATCTCTTACCAAGATGGTGGAGAGCAGACATGGCTTTCTGTGACCTCCTCTGACCTGCTCTCAAACTAACATCTGATTAAGGCTCTACACTGGTTTTGGAATGACAGAACCCACAAATATTTGGAGTACAACACATTTCCAGAAGAAGATACTTTGGAAGAACTTCAGAATAAGACTGTTTCAATTGGGCAGGGGACAGTCTGCAGAGCCCAGACAACAGTGTAGAGAGCCCTGGGCAAGGAGTTAGAGCGGGGAGCCAATGGTGCAGCATCCACATACCGAGTAATCTTCTGTGAGGCTCCTAGGCTACTCTATCCTGGTTGCAAGTGGGTGGTTTAGCAGATTTTCTATAAAAAGTAAATTGTAAGCTGCTAAGCCCCAGAAGAATCATGGAACTTGGTTGTGATTGCCCAGCACAAGAAGTCAGTCAGCATAATTGCTCCAGGGCACACTAAAGCAACTGTTGCTCCTTTGCATTAATAGCAGACTTCAACCTTTAAAAATGAGCAAAAAAGCAAAAAGAACTCTTTCCATAGACAGTTTTATCCATAAAACTGAGAGAGGGAGAGAACAGACCTCAGATTTGAGGTTCCTAAAGGCAAATCAACTCTGAATGAAGCCCTATTTCACAAGGCTTTCTTGGAAGATTTCAAAAAGGAGCTTAAAAAAGAGGAAAGAAAAATGGGGAAAGAAAATGAGATTTTTGCAAGAGGATATGGAAAAGGAAAAACAGAAATTACCTGAAGAAAACTTCTTAAAAATAGATTTGATGAAATGCAAAAAGCATATAATTCCTTACAAAATAGACTTGATGAAATGGAAAAAGGATATAACTCCTTACAAAATAGATATGAAAATGATACCAATTCATTGAAAAACAAAATTTGTGGGACAGTTAGGTGGTGCAAAGGAGCCCTGAAGTCAGGAGGACATGAATTCAAATCTGACCTCAGATACAACACTTCTTAGCTGTGTGATCCTGGGCAAGTCACTTAACCCCAATTGCCTTAGGAAAAAAAAAAGAGAAAGAAAGAAAGAAGAGAAAAGAAAAAGGGAAAAAAACAGAATTTGTGAAATGGAAAAAAATCCAATGAATAAAACAATTCAATTGGCCAAATACAAAAAGAGGTTTAAAAAAAAAAAAGGTAACTAAACAAAATAATACACTAAAAATTAGAATTGAGCAAATGGAAATGAATGACTCAATAAGATTTCAAAAATCAATTAAACAAAACCAAGAAAATGAAAAGATATTAGAAGAAAATATGAAATAACTTATAGAAAAGAAAAAACAATTGACATGGATAACCGATCTAAGAGAGACAATCGAAAACTTCCTGAAAGCCATGAAAAAAAAAAGAGCCTAGACATCATTTTTCAGGAAATCATCAAAGAAAACTGCCCTGATGACCTAGAACAAGAAGGTAAAGTAGCCATTGTGAACGAATTCACCAATCACCTCCTGAAAGAGAGCCCTAAAATGAAAACTTCAAGGAATATCATGGCTAACTTTCAGAACTATTGAAGCAAGGAAAAAAATATTTTGAGAAGCCAGAAAGAAACAATTCAAATACCAAGGAGCCACAATCAGGGTATCTAAGAACCTAGCACCTTCCACCTTAAAAGATCGAAGTACCTGGAATCAGATATTCCTAAAGGCAAAAAACAAAACAAAAACAAAAACAAAATTTGGATTATAGCCAAGAATAAACTATCCATCTAAAATGAGCATTATCTTTCAGGAAAAAAGATGGATATTCAATGATACAGGTGAATTTCATTTATATCTGATGAAAAGACCAGAGCTAAACAAGAAATGTGATCTCCAAATACAGATGTCAAAAGCATAAAAAGATAAAAAGGAATGAACTCTTAAGAACTATACTTCTGTTATGGGTATACTTAGAGAGTCCGAATATAATTTGAATTTATTATAATAATATGGGAAAAAACTATAGGTAGAAAGGGATTGTTGGAAAAAGGGGGATATGGAGAGAATTTATGAGAGAATGAGAGAAATTACATCTTATGAAGAGACAAAGAAGACCGATTATAATTGAAGGAAAGAGAGAGGGGTAAACATTGTGTGAATCTTACTTTCATAACATTTGGCTCAAAGAGAGAATATCAGACATATTGGTTTCACAGAGAAACATTTACTCTAGCAAGTTGTATTATAATTCTGTTGCTACATTTTCACCAATAGTTCGTGTAACAGCTGTATGTAGACATCCCACAAATTCAGCAAAGGGTTCATTTGGACCTTGCACTATTTTCGTGAAGGCTTCCCCTCTATTTTGTCTTCCTAAGAGGATGCCTTATGCTTTGATAGCAGCAGAAGCAATTTGCTCATATGCTGTCAAAGTGTAATTAATTTGTGCTAAAGTGTCTGCATAAAGACCTATATCTGCTAAGTGGTCAAAGGTCAAAATATTAACTCTAAGTTGCCTATTTCACTGGGTTTGTCTTCTACAGAGTTCACTAATACTCAGAAAGCCACAACAAGACTTGTCCAGGTTCTAAACATGTCTTTGCTACAGATTTCCAATCATTAGGAGTTAAAATTTCTTAAGCCAAATTCTCTAATACCATCTTAACATAAAATGATATAGACCCATAAAGAGTGCAAGTCTTTTTCAGATTTTTGATAATTTCCAGATTAAAAGGAGTGTATCTTCTTCTGATTTGACTGGAAGAGTCAAGCTCTTCAATCACAGTGTATGCTTGTATTTTAAAATCAGATATATCCTGTCCTTCCTCCTTAGCTTTAATTAATGCCTCTTATAATGGTGACATGGGCGTGGGGGGGGGGGGGAAACTGCCCCTCCCATTCCTTTTCTTCCCTCTGCCCAAGAAGGCAGGGAAGAGGGTCAGGAGATGAGGAATACTCTAAGCCTGCATGCTTAGGTGTAGGCAGAAGTGAAACTGAGATGTGAAAGTGAGAAGCCCACACTCTTTAAACTCATCAGCACTGTCCTTAAGGTACTTAACTCTTTTCCTGCCCTCCATGCCTTCCAGCTACGATGTCAGTACCATCCCCCTCCTTCTTTTTCTCCTCACACTTCCTTATCTGGCTGTCCACATTAAAAATTTTCCTTATATTAGAACTTGTGATATTCTTTAAAGCCAATTGTATTATATTGTACATAAGGAATGTTTCTCAGGAATTGAATTGGACCCATACATAGCTTTGAATATTCAGTTAGTTGCTCTCCCACTACTTTCCACATATCTGGCTCAAAATGTTCTTCCTTTTGCACTTTAATATATTTAAGAGCCCAATGAGCTGCTTCTGAGTTACCAACAAACCTTGCTTCTCTATTAACCTAACTATGCATGTAACATACTCCCCTCAGGGTGAGGGAGGCTCTCTTCTTAGTATTTGACCCATTTCAGCTACAAAACAAAAGTGACTAGTTTAGCCCTTACCAAATTTTCCTGATTGTCTGTTTTTTGTGCTTACCCTATTTACAGTGACAGGGACTTCTCCATTGAACTTACCATTCCATCAGTCCAGCTGCCGAGTATAGGGCCTCACATCCAGAGCCTCAATCTAGTGCCCCATGTTAGGTGCTAAAATTTAATGCCCAGAATAGCTCTCTGGATGATCTCAGGATCAGCCTTGGTCTTAGTGGAGGAGTGAAGAAGGCAGGAGAGCCATCAGGATGGTCAAAGATGGAGTGTCCTCATTTCAAGTCCTCTCATCCCTTAAATACCTTGGTATGATTACATCATTACAACATACTAAGCATGTGCCAACTAGAAAACCATTATATGATCACATCACACTGAGCAAGTGCTAACATATAAGCACGTTGCTATTGATGTGTAAATGTCTCTCTTTACTGTAAGTATCCCATGCTTCAAGTAGAATACAGGTGGTCATGACTGCTCTGACTTCTCAGGAAAGGTGAGAACACCAAAAGGAGATGGGGAGCCAAACCAGACGTTGTCAGCAGGTTCCCTCTGTGCTGAAGGGTCTTATACCTTACCCAGAGTTCCCCCACATTTGTGGCCCTCTACATAGGTCTCTGTCCACAGTCCCCAGTCTAAATGGAGCCTTTTGAAAGTATCAAGCAATAGCTAAAATTAATGATTGCTATACTTTGAAGCTCTTAGATTCCTAAAGTAGACAAGATTATAGAATAGTAGGAAACAATTCTGTGAGCAGCCCAACTTCCTCAAAAAAAAAAAAAAAAAAAAAAAACACCTCTAAATAGATTTAGAAAATTCACCATATGGGAAAAAAAAGAAGGCTCAGTGAGTCAGTTTTACAGCCATTCTATCATATCCTCAACCTGTACTGGGTTCTGGGAGTAGAACAGGTGTCAAATTTCAACCTTGTTAATCACCACACAGTTCTGAGTCAGAAATCAAGGGCAGATTGAAGAAGGGACTTTCCATGCCAGGTAGAAATAATTGTATTTTTCTTTGATATATGATTTATACATGTTTTGGAGTCATTCCTTTTCTCCCTTGGATTTATATTATGAGTGTCCCTGTCATCAAAATAGTTTTTCATAATGGGGTTTTAAAAATTACTCATTTTTCCAGTCTTCTTCTTTTCTCTAAACTTGATATAAGGACCTTTCTTCTGAGAGAGAATGTCTAGGATAATTCTGCTGCTTTCTTGAGATACTGAGGATTGTGTTGTCCCACATATCAATGAAAGCTCAAATGGGAGACCTGCAAGCTTTCACTGCTCCAAAAGAGATCTGATGCCAGGTAAAATCTAATGTATTTCCCCCTAACTTCTAAGTTCTCCAAGTTCCTAATCCAAACTTCAGTATAAACTGTAGTAAATTGAACTAAGGAAATAATTGGAAAGGAAATTAATGGCTTGTATAAGAGCACAAAAACTTGCCTAAAAACTCCCTGAAAATAAGAATAGCGCAAATGAGAGCCAATTACTCAAGACAATAAGAAATATTAAAACAAAGTTAAAAGAACAAAAAAATAAAATTTTCTTATTTTTGACCTTGCAAATGGATTGAGGAGGAAAAAATAAGTCACTGAACTACCTGAATTCCATGATTCCCTCCACTCAAAAAAATGGTATAGACATCATATTTTAAGAAATCTTGAGGTGGAGCGAAGAAGGTGGAGAGGCTACACTTGTCTTTCTGAGCTCTCCTTTGCCATCAATCTATTTTTGTGAAACTTGGCCTCAGAAATTGATGCTTGATTGTTGAGACCCATGAATGCCAGGAGTACAATATATTACCAACAGAAGATGGTCTTGATATTCACCACAAAAGGTCTGTTTCTGCTCATGTCAGGCGGGAATGGGGCAGGGCAGGTGCAGACTCAGGCAAATGGGCAGTGAAAGCATGGGAAACAGCTCATGCTGAGCAGACTGGAGGGAAGTGGGGATGGTCTTTGCTTATTAAAGAACAATCAACTCCAATGCTATATAAACTATTTGAGAAAATAGGGATTGAAGGAGTCCTACCAAATGCCTTTTATGACATAGACATGGTACTGATACCTAAATCAGGTAGGGTGAAAACAGAAAGAAAATTATAGATAATCTCCCTAATGAACATTCATGCAAAAATCTTAAATACAATATTAGCAAAAAGATTACAGAAAACCATCACCAGGATAATACACCATGATCAAGTAGTATTTATGCCAGGAATGCAAATCTGGTTCAATATTAGGAAAACTATTAACATAATTGAATATATCAATAACTCAATTAACAAAAACTATATGATCATCTCAATAGATTCAGAAAAAGCGTTTGATAAAATCCAACACCCATTCCTATTAAAAACATTAGAACATAGGAATAAATGGACTTTTCCTTAAAATAGTCAGTAGTTACTATTTAAAACCATCAGTAAGCATCATATGTAATGGTGATAAACTGGAACCATTCCCAATAAAATCTGGAGTGAAACAAGGTTGCCCACTATCATCATTACTATTCAATGAAAAAGAGATTAAAGAAATTAGAGTTGGTAAAGAGGAAACTAAATTATCACTCTTTGCAGATGATATGATGATATACTTACAGAACCCCAGAGATTCTACTAAAAAGCTATTAGAAATAATCCACAACTTTAACAAAGTTGCAGGATACAAAATAAATCCACATAAATCCTCAGCATTTTTATACATTACTAACAAAATCTAACAGCAAGAAATACAAAGAGAAATTCCATTTAAAATAACTGTCAATAGTACAAATATTTGGGAATCTATCTGCCAAAGGAAAGTCAGGAATATATAAACAAAACTACAAAACACTTCACACAAATAAAGTCAGATCTAAACAAATGGAAAAATAGTAAGTGCTCATGGATAGGCTGAGCAAATATAATAAAGAGGACAATACCACTAAATGAATCTATTTATTATATACCAATCAGACTCCCAAGAAACTATTTTAATGACCTAGAAAAAATAACAACAAAATTCATATGGAAGAACAAAAGGTCAAGAATTTCAAGGGAACTAATGAAAAAAAAAATCAAATGAAGGTGGCCTAGCTGTACCTGATCTAAAACTATATTATAAAGCAGTAGTCACCAAAACTATTTGGTATAGGCTAAGAAATGGACTAGTTGACCAGTGAAATAGATTAGGTTCACAGGACAAAATGATCAATAACTATAGCAATCTCGTGTTTGACAAACCCAAAGACCCCAACTTTTGGGATAAGAATTCACTATTTGACAAAAACTACTGGGAAAACTGGAAATTAGTATGGCAGAAACTAGGCATGTACCCACACTTAACATTGTACACCAAAATAAGATCAGAATCGATTCATGATTTAGCCATAAAGAATGAGATTCTAAATAAATTAGAAGAACATAAGATAATTTACCTCTCAGACCTATGGAGGAGAAATGAATTTGTGACCAAAGAAGAACCAGAGATCATTATTGATTACAAAATAGATAATTTTGATTATATCAAGTTAAATAGTTTTTGTACATACAAAACTAATGCAGACAAGATTAGAAGGGAAGCAATAAACTGGGAAAACATTTTTACAGTTAAAGGTTCTGATAAAGGCCTAATTTCCAAAATATATAGAGAATTGACTCTAATTTATAAGAAATAAAGCCATTCTCCAATTGATAAATGGTCAAAAGATATGAAAAGATAATTTTGGAGGGATGAAATTAACTCTTTCTATTCATATGAAACAGTGTTCCAAATCATTATTGATCAGAGAAATGAAAATTAAGACAACTCTGAGATACCATTACACACCTGTCAGATTGGGTAAAATGACAGGAAAAGATAATGACGAATGTTGGAGGGGAAATGGGAAAACTGGGATACTGATGCATTGTTGGTGGAATTGTGAATGGATCTCACCATTCTGGAGAGCAATTTGGAACTATACTCAAAAAGTTGTCGAACTCTGCATACCCTTTGATCCAGCAGCAGTGTTACTACTGGGCTTATATCCCAAAGAAATATTAAACAAGGGAAAGGGACCTATATGTGCAAAAATGTTTGTGGCAGCCCTTTTCATAATGGCTAGAAAGTAGAAATTGAATGGATGCCCATCAATTGGAGAATGGCTAAGTAAATTGTGGTATACGAATGTTATGCAATATTATTGTTCTGTAAGAAATGACCAGCAAGATGAATACAGAGACTCTTGGGGTGACTTACATGAATTGATACTAAGTGAAATGAGTAGAACCAGGAGATCCTCATACACTTCAACAACAATATTTTATATGAGGATCAATTCTGATGGAAGTGGCTATCTTTGGCAATGAGAGGATCCAAATCAGTTCCAATTTATTAGTGATGAACAGAACTAGCTACACCCAGTGAAAGAACACTAGGAAATGAGTGGGGACCACAACAGAGCATTTGTACTCTTTCTGTTGTTGTTTTCTTACATTTTTGTTTTTCTTCCTTTTTTTTTTTTTTTTTTTTGCTGAGGCAATTTGGGTTAGTGACGCCCAAGGTAATACACCTAAGAAGTGTTAAGTGTCTGAAACCAGATTTGAACTCAGGTCCTCCTAACTTTTAGGGCTGGTGCTCTATCCACTATGCAACCTAGCTGCTCCCTCTTCCTTCTTAAGGTTATTTTTACCTTCTGTCTATATCCTATTTTTGTTGCGCAACAAGATATTTGTATAAATATGTATATATATATATATATATATATATATATATATATATATATATATATATATATATATATATATTGTTTTTAACATATACATCTTTAACATGTATGGGACTGCCTGCCATTTGGGGAGGGGGTGGAGGGAAGCAGTGGAAAAGTTGGAACAAAAGTTTTTGCAAGGGTCACTGTTGAAAAATTACCCATGCATATGTTTTGTCTACAAAAAGTTATAATAATATAAAAAATCATGTCTAACCATACTTCTGAAGTCAGCATATTCTATTCAGATATCCATTTTATTAAATTTATAAAAATTTAAATTTTTGTATAAGCATTCACTTTGCTGTGATATTACTAAACAACAATATGAATTATTCTTGTTTGATAAAATTTACTTCGATGCAATTTAATGCTATAGGAGGAAATAAAGTGGTAAATGTACATTAGGAAGGTTCAGTTACAAAAATACTAAATATATATTTTATAGGAAAAATTATAATATTTATAATATTAAATTTAGATAGTGTTATTTTAAAATGTCTAAAGGAAATTTGCAAAGCAAAAGGTATTCTACAAAGTTCAATTTTAATTAAAATGTTGGCAGGAAAGATGCAAGCTCCTACCAGGTAGATATATTCAATCAAACATGTAGTGTGTTTTCATTTGATACAGTGCCTAGCATGTTATTTTTAAAAATATTTTTTAAAAGTTAAAAAAAGAAATCTTAACAGAAAAGTACCTTAATCTCTTAGAACCAAAGG
This sequence comes from Sminthopsis crassicaudata, assembly GCF_048593235.1. Classification (NCBI taxonomy): domain Eukaryota; kingdom Metazoa; phylum Chordata; class Mammalia; order Dasyuromorphia; family Dasyuridae; genus Sminthopsis; species Sminthopsis crassicaudata. The sequence goes on along the minus strand of NC_133620.1, from coordinate 309,424,530 downwards.
TTTAAGTCAAAATAGAATCAATCAATTATTTTTGAAAGAAATCCCCAAATGAAAAAATCCTAGAAACATCATAGCCAAAATCTGGAGCTCCTAGATCAAAGGAAAAAAAAAAAAACACTGTGAGCTACCAGATAGAAAATATTCAAGTAACTAGGAGTCACAGTCACAATCCCACATGATCTTAACAACTTCAACAAAAAAGAAACAGAGAACTTGGAATATGCCATTCTAGAGAACAAAAAATATGTTTACTTTTAACTTCCTCAAAAATACTGAATAGAAGGGGAAAAAAACCTTTAATGAAATAGACCATTTCAGTGTCTTCTTGATGAAAAGTTTCTATGGAAACATAGAATAGGGGAGCTAAGAAAAACATTAAAAAGGTAAACAGGATACCAACAGGTACCAAACAGGATACATTTTAGGAATTCTAAAATGAGAAGATGATACCTATACTTCCTCTGAAGATTATCATCTTCATGGAGGGAATTCAATTAGACAATGCCTGGGAATAGTTCCATATTGATTATGTTTAAAAAAAAAATGGAGTGGGTAGAAGGAATACACAGGAAGTGGATAATAAAAGGAAGGTTAGGGGAAATTTTTTCACATAATCAGGGCACATAAATAGAAACTTCTACAAACATTGAAGAGAGGAAAAGGAAAGCATTTTACATTTGAACTTCATCCTCATCTGAACTGGTCAGAGAAGGAAATAATACATAGATGCATGTTAAAAACAGGAACACATTCCACTCAACAGAGAAATAAACAAACAAACAAACAAAAACAAACAAAAAAAAAAAAAAGGAAAACGAAGAAGATAGATTAAGGAAGGGATCAGTCCTGAGCAAAATATTTGTAGCTGTTTTTTGTGGTGGCAAAGAATAGGAATATGAGGAGTACCCATCATTTGTGGAAGGGTTGAACTTGCTGTGATAAAATAAATATAATAGAATGTAATTTATTTAAGGAAATAATGAAAAATATGTTTCAGAGAAATCTGAGAAAACTTATATGAACCGATAAAGAGTAAACTGAATCAAAGAGAATAATTTACACAATGACAAGTGATAAGGAAAAAAAATTACAACAAAACTTTGAAGGAATTAGGATTTTGGATCAATGATTACACTATGCCAGAAGACTAAGAATAAGACATTCTATCTATCTGATAAAGAAATAAAATACTCAGTACAAAATAAGACATATTTTTGGACATGATCCATGTAGAATTGTCTTTCTTTGTTGTTGTTGCTCTGTTTTTGTTCTGTTTTGCTTGACTTTGGTTCCTTGTAATAGAAACTTTTTTTCTTTCATTCTCAATGGGTTGTAGTAGAGTGTTGTTCAGAAAAAAATTAAAATTTAATTTTTTAAAAAGTTACCTATTACTGGACTTGAGAAATGAAAAGAACAGGATAATATGTAATCCAGAGTTACCTATTATTGGGTTGGATAATGCAAGCTGCAATCTCTGATTAGAGGGAAGAAGACAGGAAGTTTCCTAAATTTAGATTGCTAAGTAGAAATGGTACATAAAAATCACATTTGCCTAGGTTTCTCTGGGGTATGCATATTTTATAAACAAGTAATGACTATGCCAGAGACTGAGACATCTAGTTCTAGTTTTGGGCTCTGAAACTCTGCCTCCAGTTTTGACTTATTGGGTTCCTACTTATAAGTCCCTAGCTCCTGAGGAACATTTTGCCAGATTAATTGATGCCACCAATCTAGTAATAGGGCATACCTTAGTGAAAGGTCCATTTCAATTGCTACACTGGAACTGTCTGCTGTCTCAGGTGTCACTGTCAGGAGGGACATTGCTGACATCAGCATCTGGAGGGCTGCTGACATCTGGCTGGTCCCTCTGGGCTGTTGTCTGATCCTTCTCTTGGATCCCCACGTTACAGATGTCTCTGGTGGGGATGAACTCTGCTACTGGATCTGCACCTAGGAAGGAATGTACCCAGGGCCCAACTTGGGCCTTTCCAAATGCCATCCAGGCCTTTCCACATCACAGAGGAAACAAAGTTGTTGTCAAAAAGATTAACAAAAGTCAGACAAAAGTTAGTCAGTCTGTCACTTAGCTGCACTTTCTGTGTATGCCCAAAGTGCATTGTTAAGGTAAAATGCAAAGAATTTAAAAATGTAAAACCAAAATAATTTAAAAGTGTAAAACTGAAATAGATTAAAAATGTAAAACCAAAATAACTTAAAAATATAAAATCAAAATAATTTAGTAATGTAAAATCAAAATACTTTAAAGATGTAAAATCAAAAGTGTTTAAAAATGTAAAATCAAAATTCCTTCCAGTGGGATCAGCTCTAAACTGCAAGACTGGCATGTGAAAGCCTTTAGGGATGGCACAAAGATCATCTATACTAATTTCTGAACACTGACTAGATCTTGCTAAAAGGTCTGGGCCTTGACAGCATATAACTGGACAATAAAAAGCTCTCTTCTTTGAAGTAAGAACTGATGGAGAAGTTTTGCCAATTCTTCCCACTGCAACAGTTGTTTTATGGATACGTCGACATCCATCAGAGACATCATACAATAACAACCAGGTTGTAGCCATTATTAAACACCTCCCCCCACCCCAGTAGAGATTGGGTATTCAGGACCAATTTGGATTTTAGGTGGCTGTCATGGCCATGGGAATATATAATCTCCCCAAAGGCAAGGTCCATTTGAATCTTTATGAAAGTCAAAATATCCACTTAATTCAAATGATCTTCAATCTATTCCCAAGTGGCAAATTAGTACACTCCTATCTTATGGTAAGAGATTTACTTCTACTATTAAACAACTCTATCATTTTGAATCTAACTCTCTAGGTTAGGTATCCAACCTTTGAGGAATCGTGTCTGTGTTGATGATATAGTGTTTTAGTGGTTTCCAGGATCCAGAAAGCCTTACCTGATAAGAATGAACTTTTTTGGATTTAGTTCTAGCTGATCTTTCTGGCTCTTCTTTATTTCTTCTCCAGTGCAGAGATGGTTTATTCTAAAAATCCTTCCCCCCTCAAAGAGGTATACCATGGAGAAGTATTTCATGTTCACCTTAATTGGTGGCCCTCCATTTATCTGAGATGGTTTAGGAAACTTTTTCCCTAAAGGGATTAGGAAACCAAAAGATGGTATGTTGAAGAAATGTTTTCCTTTCAAATGTATTTTTGTCACTATGTAACTATGATTTTGTATTTACTTGGAGGTAAAGGAATCCCTTAGCTTACTTGGGAATAATTCTGAGTCACTGAAAGGAAAAGATCTTATTTACCCCTTGTGGAAGAAGAGGATTGTTTCTTCCTTTCAACAAAGGACCCTAAGGCATCAAATATTTTGCATTATTCTTCTTATGTGGTTCTCATGGAAGTAATGAGAGGTGGTCAGGGAATCTGAATAGATAGCAGAATGGAGAAAGCCTTAGTATCAACTTAAATCCTTGAATGCAAGAATCCTTAAGTGCATGCAAGAGACTTCCACTTTTTAACCACTTGACTATAGATTGTGCCAATGTGTGATGAATTATTGACCCTGATGTTCCTGGAGTAGCTACTGCTCATTGTCAGCACCTCATATAAAGAAAAGAAATCCTCAGCTTTGGAGAGGTATCATCTTCTGATGTTTCTTATGTTTCTCTAGTTCATCTTCACAAACTTGAATCAGGAAATTCATTCACTATGAACTTCAAAGAGCCTCCACAACATGAACTGGAATAGAAAGCCTTATTGCCAGACTTGTTGCAAAAATGGTTTCTTGGAGGTCATATCCCTCACCTAGATGTCAGATTCATAATTGCTGAGACTTGAGAATTAGGTCATCCAGAGAGGGAAAGAAAATACTAGAAGCTCTGATTTTTATTCTGCACATGTTTCTTGTTTTCTTTCATTATAGTGAGTTATGGATGATGGAAAGGTTATAGTTTTTTGTTTGTTGTTTGTTTGTTTTTGTTTTCCCTTTTCCCCATACAATCCATGTAAGGAAAATAGTCCTTCAAAAGAACTGTTTAAATGGTAGAAGGTTCTCTAAAAGATTCTTAGTAGGATACTTAGGAGTGGCATGTGATATGATGATGGGATTAATATTTATCAATGTTTCAGACTTCTGACCAAGATAGCAGAGAGGACCCATGCATTTATCTAAGCCCTTCCTTGCCCTTGGACTAATTTTTTTTTTCATGATAATTCCTCAGAATTAGTGCTTAACTGAAAAAACCCACAAATACATTACCAACAGAAGATATCCTCAAAATTCACCAGAAAAAGACTGTTTTTGTTCATGGGCAGGGATGGTTAGACCAGGCACAGATTGCAGAGAGGCAGCAATGAGCATGGAAGGCAGCGAGAGCATGAAAGGCAGCTCAAACTGAGCAGACTGGAGTGGGGCTGGATGTGGTCATTGGAAAATTTTGGGGGGAGAACTTTACCACAGTGTGAGCTTAGATCACCAGAGAAGGTATAAACACAGGGGGTGAAGACTTCAATCTTGAAATACTGGAGTCTCGAAGATGGAGGAGAAGAAACACACGACTCAGTGAACGTCCTCACTCCCTCACAACCAATTAGATAAATTAAGTCTCAGAATTAGCTCAGGACTGATAGATACCACAAGGACTGGAAGCACGACTTACCAGCTGAAGAGAATCTGGAGTTTCAACAGGAAAGGTCAGTTCTCAGGGGAGGAATAAGAGACCAGCACAGACGGTGGGGTAGGGGCACACTGCGCCCATTGCGCTGGGAAGGGCTCTGGGATCAGAGAAGCCACTGAGGTAAAGGAATCTGGCACAGGCTGTTAGCTCTTCTCTGCTAATTATTTAGCAGTTCAGAAGAGAAAGCCAAAATATTTTAAAACTCAGATTAGATTTTCCCGGATCCTGGGGGTGACTCAGCAGATCTCGGCACCAGGGGGTGTGGCCTCAGCTACCTCCTGAGAATAGTTAAGAGATTGACAAGTGGGTGGATACGGCCCAAGGCAACACACACTGCCTAGCTTAGCTGGAGGGAGTGGAACTCAGCTCCAGGAAGTCCCAGAGAAGCGGAACCTTTGAACTAGGGACCGCGGTTTCTGGCAGACACTTCCAGTTTGAGCACAGGGGCTTCTCACGTCACCTGCTGCAGACATCCACGCCCCACCCGGACACATAGGCTGGGCTTCGTGCTGTCTTTACTATTCTACGCCCTCGAAGCACAGTAGTGCTAATTACCTCTGAGGCACTTCCAGGGAGGGGGTGGGGAACTCTCTCCCAGAGCTCTATCTTAGCTCAGGCACAGGAGCCGCTGCATCCATCCGGTCTGGGAGGAAGCTGGTAAAGAAGTAAATAATTTCCTACCCCAGGGACAGACCCCAAAACATTTTTTTAAGTATGAGCAAAAAAGCTAGAAAAACCATAGATTCCTTCTATACAGAGAAAGAGCGGGTATCCAACCCCGAGGAAGTTAACAGCAGAGAGACAGCAGATAACAACCTAAAGGGGAACGATCCCTGCCCCCCATCACATAACTCTCTCCTAGAAGAAGCTCTTAAAAAATTGAGGGAGATTGAAGAAAAATGGGGCAAGGAAAGGGAAGTTATGATAGAGAATAACAACGTCCTGAAATTGGAGTTGGAAAAAATAAAGAATTCACAGGAGATGCAGGGAAACAAAATTAGTGAATTAGAAAAGGTTAAAAAAACACAGGAAAGTAGGATTTCTGAATTGGAAAAGATAAAAAAGTCTCAAGAAAATAGAATTTCTGAATTGGAAAAAGAAAATAATTCTCAAAAAAAAAATTAGGGAAATGGAAAAAAATTCAATAGAGCAAAATAATTCATTTAAAAACGAAATTGGGCATTTACAAAAAGAACTAAAAACTGTGAAAGAAGAAAATAACTCCTTAAAAGTCAGGATGGAACAAATAGAAATGAATGACTCACAGAGAACCCAAGAATCAGTCAAACAAAACAAAAAAAATGAGAAGCTGGAGAACAACGTCAAATACTTACTGGGAAAATCTATAGACCTGGAAAATAGATCTAGGAGAGATAATCTGCGGATTATTGGACTTCCAGAAAACTATGACCAAAAAAAGAGCCTACATTCTATTTTACAGGAAATTATCAAAGAGAACTGTCCAGAGATAATAGAAACAGAAGGGAAAGTAGATGTGGAAAGAATTCATCGAACTCCTTCTGAAATAGACCCTAAAAAAAGAACACCACGGAATATTGTGGCTAAGCTGCAGAATTACCACACAAAGGAGAAAATCCTGCAAGCAGCTAGAAAAAAACAATTTAAATACCAAGGTGCCACAATAAGGGTCACCCAAGATCTGGCTGCCTCCACATTAAAAGATAGAAGGGCCTGGAACCTGATATTCCGTAAGGCAAAAGATCAAGGACTGCAACCAAGAATGAACTACCCTGCTAAGTTTAGCATCTTTTTCCATGGAAGAAGATGGTCATTCAATGAAACATAGGAATTCTATATGTTTCTAAGAAAAAAACCAGACTTAAACAAAAAATTTGATCTACATCCACAAGACTGAAGAGAAACAGAAAAAGGTACACAGAACCCTTGAGAACTGTAACTCTGTTGTGGGTATATAAAAAATACTCAAGGATAATTTGATTTTACTGATATAAAAGAAAAAAAGGGGGGTATAGTAAAGGGAAGGAGGTCGGTTCAGAAAAAGGGGAAGGAGTGATAAAAAGAGGGAAACTACATCCCAGGAAGAGACATAGAAAATACACCATATCTGAGGGAACTTAGTGAGGGGGAGAATCATTGTGTGAATCTTACTCTCATCAGAAGAGGCTCAAAGAGTAAATAATTAACATATTTGTTTTTCAGAGAATTTTCTCTCACCTCATTAAAAGGGGGGAGAGGAAAAGGGAAAAGGAAAAGGAGAATAAGTGAAGGGACTTGGAGGGAGGGGGGAGGGATCCTAAAAAAAAAAAAAAAAAAAGAGGGAGGGTTGCGCGTCCGTCACAAGGGGGGGGCCTGTAAATTAAATATCGGGGAGGGGGATCAGGGGGGTCAAGGGAAAAAAGCATAATCTGGGGATAATACGATGGCAGGAAATACAGAATTAGTAATTTTAACTGTAAATGTAAATGGGATGAACGATCCCATCAAACGGAGACGGATAGCAGATCGGATCAAAAAGCAGAACCCTACAATATGTTGCCTACAGGAAACACACTTAAAGCAGGGAGATACATACAGAGTAAAGGTAAAAGGTTGGAACAGAGCCTATTATGCTTCAGGTAAAGCCAAAAAAGCAGGGGTAGCTATCCTTATCTCAGATCAAGCAAAAGCAGAAGTAGATCTTGTTAAAAAAGATAAGGAAGGAAACTATATCCTGCTGAAAGGTAGCATAAATAATGAAGCCATATCAATACTAAACATATATGCACCAAGTGGTATAGCATCTAACTTTCTAAAGGAAAAGTTAAGAGAACTGCAAGAAGAAATAGACAGTAAAACTATAATAGTGGGAGATCTCAACCTTGCACTCTCAGATTTAGACAAATCAAACCACAAAACAAACAAGAAAGAAATTAAAAAAGTAAATAGAACATTAGAAAAACTAGGTATGATAGACCTTTGGAGAAAACTGAATGGCAATAGGAAGGAATATACTTTCTTCTCAGCAGTTCATGGATCCTATACAAAAATTGACCATATATTAGGACATAAAGATCTCAAAATTAAATGTAGGAAGGCAGAAATAATAAATGCCTTCTTCTCAGATCACAATGCAATAAAAGCTACATTCAGTAAAAAGTTAGGGGTAAATAGACCAAAAAGTAATTGGAAACTGAATAATCTCATCTTAAAGAATGATTGGGTGAAAGAGCAAATTATAGAAACAATTAACAATTTCACCCAAGATAATGATAATGATGAGACATCATATCAAAATCTTTGGGATGCAGCTAAAGCAGTAATAAGGGGAAATTTTATATCTTTAGAGGCTTATTTGAAGAAAATTGAGAAAGAGAAGATTAACGAATTGGGCTTACAACTTAAAAGGCTAGAAAAAGACCAAATTATAAACCCCCAACCAAAAATTAAACTCGAAATACAAAAATTAAAAGGAGAAATCAATAAAATTGAAAGTAAAAAAACTATTGAATTAATAAATAAAACCAAGAGTTGGTTTTATGAAAAAGCCAATAAAATAGATAAACCTTTGGTAAATTTGATCAAAAAAAAGAAAGAGGAAAATCAAATTGATAGTCTTACAAATGAAAAGGGGGATCTTTCCACCAATGAAGAGGAAATTAGAGAAATAATAAGGAGTTACTTTGCCCAACTTTATGCCAATAAATTTGATAACTTAAGTGAAATGGATGACTTTCTCCAAAAATATAGGCTCCCTAGATTAACAGAGGAGGAGATAAATTGCTTAAATAGTCCCATTTCAGAAAAAGAAATAGAACAAGCTATTAATCAACTCCCCAGGAAAAAATCCCCAGGGCCAGATGGATTCATATGTGAATTCTACCAAACATTTAAAGAACAATTAGCCCCAATGTTATATAAATTATTTGAAAAAATAGGGGATGAAGGAGTCCTACCAAACTCCTTTTATGACACAGATATGGTACTGATACCTAAACCTGGTAGATCGAAAACTGAGAAAGAAAATTATAGACCAATCTCCTTAATGAATATTGATGCTAAAATCTTAAATAAGATATTAGCAAAAAGACTTCAGAAAATCATCTCCAAGATAATACACTATGATCAAGTAGGATTTATTCCAGGAATGCAGGGCTGGTTTAATATTAGGAAAACTATTAATATAATTGACCATATTAATAATCAAATTAATAAGAACCATATGATCATCTCAATAGATGCAGAAAAAGCATTTGACAAAATCCAACATCCATTCCTACTAAAAACTCTTGAGAGTATAGGAATAAATGGATTATTCCTTAGAATAATCAGGAGCATATATTTAAGACCGTCAGTAAGCATAATATGCAATAGAAATAAACTGCAACCTTTCCCAGTAAGATCAGGAGTGAAACAAGGTTGCCCACTATCACCATTACTATTCAATATAGTACTAGAAACGCTAGCCTCGGCAATAAGAGCCGAGAAAGAGATTCAAGGAATTAGAGTAGGAAATGAGGAAATTAAACTATCACTTTTTGCAGATGACATGATGGTATACTTAGAGAACCCCAAAGACTCTGCTAAAAAGCTACTAGAAATAATTCAAAATTTCAGCAAAGTGGCAGGATACAAAATAAATCCACATAAATCCTCGGCATTTTTATATATCACTAACAAAATGCAACAGCAAGAGATACAAAGAGAAATTCCATTCCAAACAAATGTTGAGAGTATAAAATATTTGGGAATCCATCTACCAAAGAAAAGTCAGGAATTATATGAGAAAAATTACAAAACACTTGCCACAAAAATAAAATCAGATTTAAATAATTGGAAAGACATTCAGTGCTCTTGGATAGGCCGAGCGAATATAATAAAGATGACAATACTCCCCAAACTAATCTATTTATTTAGTGCTATACCAATCAGACTCCCAAGAAACTATTTTAATGACCTAGAAAAAATAACAACAAAATTCATATGGAAGAATAAAAGGTCAAGAATTGCAAGGGAACTAATGGAAAAAAACTCAGAGGAAGGTGGACTAAGTGTACCTGATCTAAAGCTATATTATATAGCAGCAGTCACCAAAACCATTTGGTATTGGCTAAGAAATAGACCGGTAGATCAGTGGAACAGATTAGATACAAAGGACAAAAAAGGGTACATCTATAGCAATCTAATCTTTGACAAACCCAAAGATTCCAACATTAGGGATAAAAATTCATTATTCGGAAAAAACTGTTGGGAAAACTGGAAATTAGTATGGCAGAAATTAGATATGGATCCACACTTAACACCATATACCAAGATAAGATCAAAATGGATCCATGATTTAGGCATAAAGAGGGAGATAATAAATAGATTAGAGGAACAGAGGATAATATACCTCTCAGACTTGTGGAGGAGGAAGGAATTTATGACCAGAGGACAACTAGAGATCATTATTGATCACAAAATAGAAGATTTTGATTACATCAAACTAAAAAGTTTCTGTACAAATAATACTAATGCAAACAAGATTAGAAGGGAAGTAACAAATTGGGAAAATATTTTTAAAAACAAAGGTTCTGACAAAGGTCTCATTTACAAAATATATAGAGAACTGACCCTAATTTATAAGAAACCGAACCATTCTCCAATTGATAAATGGTCAAAGGATATGAACAGACAATTCTCAGAGGAAGAAATTGAAACTATATCCACTCACATGAAAGAGTGTTCCAAATCACTACTGATCAGAGAAATGCAAATTAAGACCACTCTGAGATACCACTACACACCTGTCAGATTGGCTAAGATGACAGGAACAAATAATGACAAATGTTGGAGGGGATGTGGGGAAATTGGGACACTAATACATTGCTGGTGGAGTTGTGAAAGAATCCAGCCATTCTGGAGAGCAATCTGGAATTATGCCCAAAAAGTTATCAAACTGTGCATACCCTTTGACCCAGCAGCGCTACTACTGGGATTATATCCCAAAGAAATACTAAAGAGCGGAAAGAGACATATATGTGCCAAAATGTTTGTGGCAGCTCTTTTTGTTGTAGCTAGAAACTGGAAGATGAATGGATGTCCATCAGTTGGAGAATGGTTGGGTAAAGTGTGGTATATGAAGGTTATGGAATATTATTGCTCTGTAAGAAATGACCAGCAGGAGGAATATAGAGAGGCCTGGAGAGACTTAAATCAACTGATGCTGAGTGAAATGAGCAGAACCAGAAGATCACTGTACACTTCAACAACAATACTGTATGAGGATGTATTCTGATGGAAGTGGAAATCTTCAACATAAAGAAGATCCAACTCACTTCCAGTTGATCAATGATGGACAGAGGTAGCTACACCCAGAGAAGAAACACTGGGAGGGGAATGAAAATTGTTAGTACTAATATCTGTCTGCCCCGGTTGCATGTACCTTCGGATTCTAATGTTTATTGTGCAACAAGAAAATGATATTCACACACATGTATTGTACCTAGACTATATTGTAACTCATGTAAAATGTATGGTATTGCCTGTCGTCGGGGGGAGGGAATAGAGGGACGGGGGGTAATTTGGAAAAATGAATACAAGGGATAATATTATAAAATATATATATATATATAATTAAAAAAATTAAAAAAAAATAATAAAACTGCTTTTACTATCATATCTGAAATAAAAACTTCACTGAACTGAAAAAAAAAAAAAAAGAAAAAAAAAGAAATACTGGAGTCTCTCGGGATCTGAGCACACCCACCCAGCAACCAGAGTGACTCAGCATGCTCTCAGAGTCTCAGAGGGTGGCCACTGTGCAGGCAGTGCAGCCATTACCATTCCACTGCTGCCTCACTGGCAGCACTTCCTGTAGTCTGTAGAAGAACCTTGGTAATACCACATTGCCCAAAAAGCAGACTGCATTTGCTTTTCTTTGTTTGTTTTCTTTGACTCTTTATTGTCAAAATGAGTAAAAAATTAAAGCACACACTAACTATTGATAGCTTCTATATGGACTTCAAACCCTTAGGAAACTAAAAAACAAAGGATCCAGATGAATCCCTTAAGGAGAATATGATCTGGTTCCCATCACACAAGACACTCATAGAAGAAATTTAAAAAGCTCTTACAAGAAAGTTAGAAGAAAAATGGGGAAAGGAAAGGGAAGCTTGGCAAGAAAAAGATAGAGTGGATAAAGAAATCAAATCCCTGAAAAAAGAGTGAGTTGGAAAAGGTAAACAATTTCAAGGAAAACAGAATTAGTGAATTGGAAAAAGAAAATAGCTCTCTAAAAAATAAAATTGACAAAATGGGGAAAAAAATTCCATAGAACAAAACAACTCATTTAAAAACTCAATTGGACAATTACAAAAAGAAATTTTAAAAAGTAAATAAATAAAATAATTCATTAAAAATCAGAATTGAACAAATGGAAATGAATGACTTGAGGAGACACCAAGAATCAGTCAAGCAAAATTAAAAATTAAAAAAAGAAACAATGGAAAAAAATCTTAAATACCTACTTTGGAAAACAACAGACCTGGAAAATAGATCTAGGAGAGATCATCTGAGAATTATTGGACTTCCTGAAAATTATGATGAAAAAAAAAGAGCTTAGACACTACTTTTCAGAAAAGCATCAAAGAGAACTGCCCAGATGTTATAGGAACAGAGGGTAAAATGAACATTGAAACTATAAATCAATCATTTACTGAAAGAGACCCCAAAATCAAAACTCCAGGAAATATTGTGGCTAAATTCCAGAACTATCAGACCAGGGAAAAAATACTACAAGCAGCTAGGAAAAAAATTCAAATATAGAGGAGCCACATTAAGGATTACTCAGGACCTGGCAGCATCCACATTAAAGGATTGAAGGGCCTGGAATCTGATATATTCCAAAGGTCTAAGGAATTTGGTATTCAGCCAAGAATAACTTACCCAGCCAAAATGAAAAATTTTTCCTAGGGAAGAAGATGGACATTCAATAAAATAGGTGAATTTCAATCTATTTCTGATGAAAAAAAAAAAACAGAAGTAAACAAAAAGTTTGATCTCTAAATATAGAACTCAAGAGAAATATAAAAAGGTAAAAAGAAACCTTGGGAACTATATTTATGTTATGAATATACATAAAGAACACATGTATAATTTGGTTTTACACTTATAATATAAAAAAGAAACTAGAGGTGGAAAGGAAATTTTACCAGAAAAAGGGTAAAGTGGAGGTACTACATCTCATGAAAAAGGAAAGGAAACCTATTATAGTTGAGGGAAAGAAGGGAGGGGGATGAACATAGTGTGCATTTTACTCTCATGAGAATTGGCTTAAAGAGAAAACTGTTAGACATATTTGATTTACAGAGAAAAACTCCTCTTACCTCATTGTGAGTATGAGGGGAAAAATTAAAAGGGAAGAAGTAAGCTAAGTAGAAGGGAATACAGAAATTGTGAGGAAAAGGGGTAATAAAAGGGGAGGAACTCTAAGGTGGGGGGAGGGATGCTAAAAAGCAAAGACTGTTAGAGGCAAGTGGTGCTCACAAGTTTAATACTGGGGAGGATGGTAAGGGGGAAAGAAAGGAAATAAAGCATAAGCAGGGGTTAACATGGGACAGTTTACCTCTCAGACTTGTGGAGGAGAAAGAAATTTGTGACCAAAGGGGAACTAGAGATCATTATTGATCACAAAATAGAAAATTTTGACTACATCAAATTAAAAAGCTTTTGTACAAACAAAACTAATGCAAACAGGATTAGAGTGGGAAGTAACAAATTGGGAAAACATTTTTACACTTAAAGGTTCTGATAAAGGCCTCATCTCCAAAATATACAGAGAATTGACTTTAATTTATAAGAAATCAAGCCATTCTCCAATTGATAAATGGTCAAAGGATATGAACAGACAATTTTCAGATGATGAAATTGAAACTATTTCCACTCATATAAAAGAGTGTTCCAAATCACTATTGATCAGAGAAATGCAAATTAAGACAACTCTGAGACAGATTGGCTAAGATGACAGGAAAAAAATAATGATGAATGTTAGAGGGGATGTGGGAAAACTGGGACACTGATTCATTGTTGGTGGAGTTGTGAAAGAATCCAACCATTCTGGAGAGCAATCTGCAATTATAACCCAAAAAGTTATCAAACTGTGCATACCCTTTGATCCAGCAGTGCTACTCCTGGGTTTATATTCCAAAGAAATACTAAAGAAGGGAAAGGGACCTGTATGTGCCAAAATGTTTGTGGCAGCCCTTTTCATAGTGGCTAGAAGCTGAAAAATGATTGTAGTATGATAAATATAGGGAGGCTTGGAGAGACTTACATAAACTGATGCTGAGTGAAATGAGCAGAACTAGGAAAGGATGTATTCTGATAGAAGTGGATATCTTCAACAAAGAGAAGATTTAACTCAGTTCCAATTGATCAATGATGGACAGAATCAGCTACACCCAGAGAAGGAACACTGGGAAATGAGTGTAAACTGCATTTTTGTTTTTCTTCCCACGTCATTTTTACCTTCCAATTCTTCCTGTACAAAAAAAAAATGGTTCTGCACACATATATTGTACGTAGGATATACTATAACATATTTAACATGTATGGGAATGCTTGCAATCTAGGAGAGGGCTTGGAGGGAAGGAGGGGAAAATTCGGAACAGAAGTGAGTGCAAGGGATAATGTTGTAAAACATTACCCATGCATATGTACTATCAAAAAAACCGTTATAATTATAAAATTAATTAAAAAAGGGTTTTTTGGTTTTAATTTTGCTTTAATTTATAATGTTCTGATTGGTTTTGTGGAGGTCTTTGGAGCAGCCTTCGTTTCAGCTGAGTAATAACCATGAGAATATGCAGGGATAAAGTCCAAATTCTTTATTATCTCCTTCAAAGTCTGTCTCCTTCACTTGGGGCCTGGTCAGCTTTCTGGAGGTCCTTTTGATGGGACTTGGTTTCAGTAGAGAAATGAAGGACAACCACCAGGAGCCTCATCAAAGATGGAATATCTCTCTTGAGTCTGAGGACTTGTACTCCAGCCTCCAGCCACCAGAAAGGTGGGAGATGGAATGAATGTCTCTCCTTGGCTCTGAGAGATGGAGCTTCCACCTCCAGTTTTCTGTCTTCTCTGAGTCTAACCCTGGCTGAGTTTGTCCCAGTTTATATGCTCTATTATAATTAGATCATTTACATATACTGAGTATAAACCAGTCATTATATCACTAGGGAACCAGTGAGATTAAGCAATCATACTGAACTAGAGAACTATTAACCCCCATACTATAAACTAGAGAACCATTGTCTTATCAATTCCCCTGAGTTAACACCTTGTTTAAATCAATCATGCAGAGTTTCAATCCTCTACAATAATTGATTATCTGTGTAGCAAATAATGTTGATGGTCTCTGTTCTTTGAGATGCCATTAAGTTTTTGGTTTTGATAATTATGAACAATATATATTATTGTAGGCTATGTATGATAGTCTACATTATACAGATGTTATCCTGTCCCTTGAACAAAGTTTTTTTTGTTTTGTGGTACAGAAACTTTTACTCATGCACATATGATTATGATGAGAACAGTAGTGTGTCAATAGCTTCAATATAGGACAATATCTTGAACAATTCAAATATTAAATTTCTTCATTGAACACTTAATGCATTAAATATTTCCTTTCTGTAGGCTTTAAGGAAGATAGTGTAAAAAACTACTAAAGACAATTATAGACAATATATCCTATAACTGTGGTACCCCATGGTCTTGTCATATACAAGTAATAGATATGAAGCTCACATGTTTCATACACTTAATATATATAAGACACTAAACTTGTATATATTATTGATATAATGTATATAATTTTTTATTGTTAAATATTTTTCATTCTCATCTGACTTTTTGTCATTTGAGGTTTTCTTAGCAGAGATACTGGAATGGTTTTTCATTTCATTCTTTAGTTCATTTTACAGCTGAGAAACTGAGGGAAACAGAATTTAAGTTACTTGTCCAGGAGTCAAAGAGTTAGACGTCTGAGGCCAGATTTGAACTCAGGATGAAGATGATTCTTCCTGACTACATGTCCAGTATTCTATCTACTGTGTCACCTAAAATCAATGTGGTAAGATACAATGCAGTGAGATGCAATAATAATATAATATACTATAATATAGCAGTATGGCATCATAACAACATTATATGACATGATGTGAAATAACATAACAATATATAATATAATATGGCAATATTTCACTAGAATTAAGCCATCAAATTCTTCAATTGAAGGTAGAAAATCTTCAATTGAAGTTCAAGTTTCAGTGATACACAATAAGTTTGCCATCTGAGGATTAGCATAGATAACTCCAATAGGTCATCATTCACGAATTGGCCATCACTTTCAATATTTATCCTATAGCAATTCATAAAGTCAACTTTGTTAAGAAGAAAGTTATAAACTACTCAAGTGGAAAGAGTATACATAGGGCTGAAATCAAAGATCATTCAATATCTAAATGGAAAAATATTTTTCATTACATTTGTTTAGCTTAGTTTGTTCAATCAGTACTGGAAGATTAAACATTTAGGTTATTTCCAAATTTTTTATATTACAAAGAAAGAAATGATAAATATCTTTACAATGTTTTTCCTCTTTACAAACTGTATGTTTGGGCCACATCCATAGTATTGAGATTTGGAATCAATTTTTACACTTTTATTGCATACTCTCCAATGTCCAAAATGCTCTCCAAAAACATTCCATCCACATGCAAATCTTTAGCAATGTATGAATGCATAGTTTCTCCACAATACCACTGACTTTTGTCATTTCTTTTTTTTTTTTTTTTTTTGATGGATTAAGGAGATATTGCAAAGTTGTTTTAATGATCAATTCTTTGGTTGTTACTGAGGTTGGTTATTTTTAAAATATTTCTTAAAATGTGTGTGTCTTTGTAAGTTATCTATTGATATCCTTTGATTACTAGAGACTGGATATTACCCTTACAAATTTTTATCAGTTCCTGTTAATTTGGGTTTTCATTTATTCCTGTTGGATTTTTATTTCTTATGTATTCTTTTGCAAATTTTCCCAATTTGTTTTCTTTTTATGGGGATTGTAGTTTTTTATTTTATTGCAATTTTGAAAGTATGTTATAATCTCATATATTTAACTCCAGTTAGGTCTTCTCTGTGTTTTAAGAATTTATCTTCCCATGATAAATGTCATATTTAGCCACAGCAGTTGTATAGATAATTGCATGATTGTTCTTGTGATAAAACACTAATTAGTAACCTGATTCTTGTTTTTTTTTTTGTTTTTTTTTGTTTTTTTTTTGTTTTTTTTTGTTTTTTTTTTTTTGTTTTAAATCTGGACTTTCTCAGCAGAGCAACCTTTGTGTCCCAATTATTATGAGGTCAATTATACACCTGCCACAAAGAGTTTTCCTGAGGGACTCCCTGCTTACTAGTCTGCTCTGATATGAGCGTGTTCTGTTCATATTTCTTTGAAGCTGAATTATAAATATTCAGTTTAACCTAGAAAAGATTCCTCCTTGGGAGGAATAGTCACATTAATGGAGTTTGTGAACTGGTGGGGAGGAAAGAAGCTCAGATCAGCCCCCGGACCATGATGTTCTTATTATTCACTTTCCAAGCATCCTAATAGTTCTCATCTTTGAGTGCCTACACCGCTGTGTCCATTCATATTGAGACTCGAAGAAAGAAAGGCTTTGAATGCCAAAATAAGCCTTGCCTTTTAAAAGTAAGAATAGATTGTGTGGCCTGGTGGGTAAAGGTTTAGATCTTTGAATGTCAAGGCATATTTTTTACATTAAAACAAACCAGCCTACTATCACAGATATAGTGAGTATATGTTTTATTGTTTCACAAAGACTAGAGGACATATTAATTTCTATTCTTTTTGCTTCAGGGCTTTGTGAATTAAGAGGGCTAAGAAAGGTATCTACATCTATAATGCATTCACCCTCCTCTTTCGTTTTTGCCCGCGTCATCCTTCTTCATTCCCTCTAGTCCAGAGGAGCTGGAAGGAGGAGTTAAGAGGGGGAAGGAACGACAGTAGTGGGCGCATGGGACCTGGAAGGAGGAGGAGGCGGGGGCAGGTAAGGAAAATGGGAGGTTTCTCTGTCTCTATGGAAACCAGAACAGCAACAAGCCAGAGCCTAATGCAAGATGCAGGGGCTGGTGGCGGCCGAATCCTCCGAGACTAAGGGTGGAGATGGCGAAGAAGGACCCTACCCTAAGTTTCAGTTGCTGGGCAATTACGTGATTCCATGCCTGCGGCCAGTCGCAGGAGCTTGGAAGCGCTGCGCCGGCACTGCCGAATCGGTTCTCTTGCTTCAAGCCTTCTTGGCTGGCAACAGCCCCCAGGAGCCAATGCTGGTAGTGAAGCCAAGGGGCGGAGAGCTGCAGCTGAGCTTGGGGTCTGGCTCAGACCTGCCTCGAGCCAAAGCACTGATCTTCCTGCGCAGGTCCCTTGACCCCGCTGGGCCCGTGGGCCCCAGATTAGCAGTGTCCTGCGGGGAGCTGGCCCCGGCACCCTTGGAGCATCTGGCCACGCTGGTAGCTGAGGTGAGGGAAACTACTCTCTGGCTAAGCCCGGGAGAGGCTCGTGGGAAAGGAACCTCTGGATAACCTGGTCCGGGAGGATGGAAAGGGTGGAAAGCGTAATGACAACGGGCCTAATAAAACATGGCTAGAAGCCTGTGAAATTATATTATAAAATATAGTTATAGTTACTAAAATATAGTATAATTCGGATTTTAGAGATTGATCCTGGAGAAAAAAAGCTATACATAGTGAATAGAAATTTTAAAGAGGCAAATTTAAATTTGACACGGAAAACTGAACTAGAGTAGTGGTGGTGAAGTTGTTCTTCCACAGAAGCACTTTATAAAGTGGGGCTGGAAGTCACATAGGGTGCAAACTCTATGCAAGCCACCCACGGGTGAGCTGAGCTCCAACTGCTCCCTCCGGCCCCCTCTTGATCAAAGTTTCTTTTTAGGCTTTTTGGATAGATGGGATCGCTTTTCCCCTTTCCAATGTAGTTCCATCCAATTCTAGTCTGAGTCTAAATGGAATGAATCTTCCTGATGGTATTTCATAATTCATTTTGCCCATGTTTGCTTCTATCCTACTGAGTTTTAAATCATCTTTCCAACTTTGTGTCACTGTCTCTTTTAGCTCACATTCAGATTATTTTAGGCCAGTCCAAAGATTTAGCCAGATGAAAATAATGTAACACTTGTGGGTTGTAAATCTATACTTGTAACAAATTTTTTAAAAGACAATTTATTATTAATATAAAATCAAATATTAAATTCCTTCCACCTGACCTTCACTAAAGCAATTTTGCTGAAACCTGAAGAGCATCAATTCTCTGTAAACTGGGCTTTCTGTGTATTAGACTAAAGGAAGACAAAACAAAACATTCTCTTGGGTCAACCAAATTTCACCTAGGCTTCCCTGTCCCCTTAAAGGGAAATCAGCCAAGGTGTTATTGCTATTGCAGAGACAATCTCAGTTTGCCCCAGGATTATCAGGAAGTCCACAAAAACATTGTTACCCAATTCCTGATTTAATGGGGAGGGGAGAGAGAGTGTAAATGAGTCTCCTTTCCTCTTTTTTGACTTGATACTGCTCCTTTCTATAAAAGCAATTATGTCCTAATGACCTAAACATTCCCATATTTTTTCCAACAAAGCATATCCATTGACTTAACAAAATACATCACAAATATTAGATTAATGCGATAAAGCTTCCTTGAGCAAGTCAGTGTAAGTTTTTATACACACACACACACACACACACACACACACACACACATATAAAGTCAATGATACTAAAGCCACTTTTCAGTCTTTCCATCTGAGCATATCATTGACTGTACACACACACACACACACAGACACACACATTATACACACAATGTGTGTCCCAGAAGTCTTAGTGCAGTTTAAAACCAATAATTCAGCTCCTTTATTTGTTGCATCTATATGCTCTCATGTCTTAAAGCAAACATAAAAATATTATATTCATCTATATTATGTCTATACATAAATATGCATTTTACATGGATTATTTAAATATACTGATATGTAACTTTTTATAATAGCTTTTTATTTTTCAAAACACATGCAAAGATAGTTTTCAACATTCACCTTGCAAAACCTTGTGTTGATGAGGTCTAGAAGTGGGGTACCTAAATGAAATTAGAGTTTAATTGAGATCTAGTGGCAGGTTCGGGGTACAGGGAATCAAATAGAGCTCCCTTGCACCCCCTTTGGATTCAACACAAGGATATGGAGTTAAATAAGGTCTAGTGGGGCACAAGAGTCCCCTGTAAAGGAATTTACAGACCCGAAAACCTAAATTGATAAAAGAGGCTTATTATGGGGTTTGGAAGTAAAGTTAAAATCTAGTTAGTAAAGCTGAAGGTAGAGATAAGAGGCCAGAAACAGTGTTCCAGTGGGCAGAGATCCTTGGTGCCAGGCATAAGGCTGCCATGTTTGGAACCTCTGCAAAAGAAGGCTCCAGTCTGGCTCTTTTATAATAGGGGGCTTTGGCTACAAGCTGAAGGGGGCTTGTGGGTGGAGTACCAGACTGGCTCCTGGCTAGGCTTCAGCCAGGGTTCAGATTTGAATTGAATTCAGTGGGTTTCCAGATTGAGCCCTTCCCACCTAGATAACAAAGATGAAACTGTTTGTGCTTGGGGTAGAGTTCCCTCCCTGAGTCAGAGTCAAAGGAGGTTTTCTCCTTTAAGGATTATCCAGAACTTTGGGGTTTCTTTGTCAGTGTTTCATATTTTTCTCTCTCCCTCCCCACTTTCCCCTTCCCCTAGATATCAAGTAATCCAATATAAGTTAAACATGAATTTTTTCTAAACTTATTTCCACATTTTAGATATGTAATTTGAAAGTATTTTGAATAGATACTTCTAGAATTTAGTCTACCATACTTCAAAGAGACTTGTGAGAATAAGGGTTATGGATGCTTCAAGAAACTAAATTTATCTCTGTTTTTTCCCCCTTCCCTTCCTAAATTGCTGGTTTAGTGTCACCCTAGGAAACCAAAATATGTTTTCCTCATTACTTTTTTTCCCCCTGAGGTAATTGGGGTAAAGGCACTTGCTCAGTGTGACACAGGTAGGAAGTATTAAGTGTTTGAGATCAAATTTGAACTTAGGTCCTCTTGACTTCAGGGTTGGTGCTCTATCCACTGTGCCACCTAGCTGCACCCCCCATTGCTTTTAAGAATAAAAATAGCTCTTAGTTTACAGTAGTCACAATTATACTAGTAATTTTTTCTACCAAACACTGATATTTTAAAAGACCATTATAAAAAATTAATAGTATGTAACCCATTTATCTAATCAAACAGAAATAGATCTTCTAGAGATCAGAATACCAGAAAATACACAAAATGAATAAACTCTTTAATTGAGATTAAGATGAAATCTCTTTCCAAACTAAAAAAGGAGGTCTTGATCTCATCCAAGGGAAAGTTTCTGAAGTCTCAGGGCAGACAAGTTAGAGGTCAGAGACATTCTAAGGACCTTTCTTTTACATGCTTTCATATTCCAAAGTTTTTCTTTGTGTCTCTTACAAAGAGATTCTGAAACTAAATGTCTCTCTCCCCTGCAGCACTAAACCAACTATACCAGTTACACACTATGCAGCATTATCTTTGCATTCTCTGGTAATACTATAATATTTCCTTGCATATAACAGCAGCATGCAAAATAACCCAGAATTGGTTGAAAGCCCAATTACATAAGCAGCTCTTGTTTCCCCAAAGACAGCTTCTTTAACTTACCACTATATGGACAGCATGTTTTCTTTTAATGGTAGTGGTTTTGCTTCCGTTCTTCCAAATTGTTCCAAATTCTTCCAAATCCACTTCTGTGAACTTGCATTCATCATCCTTTATTTTGAAGTTTTGTTTTTTGTTTTTAGTGAAACTTGATTTCATGGATTCAAATTTTTCTGTTCTACACATTATTTCTACTATGTAATGTGATGCCAGAGAATCTGAGGCAAAATAGAGATTAGAGAGTTTTTAATATTTTATTTGGATTTCTGAGAGGGAGAGATTTTTTGGGATTAAAGTATCCATTTTGGGCCCAAGGCTGATGTCTCAAAGCATTCAGCAGCAGCAGCACATCAAATGTGAGATTCCTATAGTTTTTATATTATGTGGCTCTGAGCAATCAGGGGAGACAGAGGCAGGGGTGGAGTCAGGACACTAAAAGTGGGAATTTCCAGGGACGAACCATCAGTCCAGTTCTGACAGGGTAGGGGGTGAGGACATAAATTCTGATAAACTGGGAGTAGTTAGAGACAGAATGTCTGAAACTTAGAGATAGAGGATACCCATTAGGTATCTGAGATAGGACATTTGAAGTTTTACCTTTTGGAATTCCAGATCACTACAATCCTAATTATCTCAGTCCTAATGATCAGGAAGAGGGGTTACAACCAGGGGGGATTGAGGCAGAACAATTCAAGGAACCAAGGCAGAATAATTTAGGGAAACTGAGGTAGAACAACTTAGGGAAACTGAGGTAGGACAATTAGGGAAACTGAAGCAGAACAATTAGGGAAACAGAGGCAAGACAATAAAAGGAAACTGTGGCATATATCTTGGTATTACAATTTTTAATTTTCATTTAAACCAGACATCATGATGTGGTTCCATGTTCTTCTTAAAATCCACTGGGCCTCCTGCTTTATCTGGTATTGAAGTTTCCTTTGTTTTACAATATTTATAGAAGCTTGATCTTATATAATGTCAGGAGTCTCTGCTTTTAAAGAGAAGTCTTTTGGTGTATCTGGTTATATACTTATGGGTCTTTGAGTTTTCTTCTTCCAGAGATCTATGATAATTTCAGCTTCCTAACTCCCCCTCCCCTCATTCCCTATTGTTCATTTTCTGATTCCTTTCCCTCTGATGTAGTTTACCTGGGCTGAATTCCCATGTCTTCTAGCCTCTTCCCACACTGGATAATTCATGGTTGCTAATCTTAGTTCCCTGCAGGGACAGAACTGACCCCAGATGGATACTAGGTTCTTTCTTTAGGCTTGTTCAAGTGTCACCCTGCATCCTTTTCTTCCCCACCTATAACATGTCCTGACCCATACCCTCTGTTTCTCAGTCTCAGGCCATGAACTAATATCTAACTCTTACTAAATCAGTATTCCCTTCCCCATTATTCAAACACTGGGACACAGGGTTGCACTAGCCAAAAGAACTCACAGGCTTGCAACAAAAAGCAATTATATATCCTGGCACTTCCTCTATCCTCCCTTTGCCATGGAGATCAAAATCCAAAATTTACAAAAATTTACTCAAGTTTCAATATTCTGCATGACAGGAAAGTAGAACAGAGGGAGTAGGGCAGGATATGTGTTTAGGACAACAAACTCAACTCTCCATGTTCACCCCAGCCTTCTCTCCATATCATAAAGATCTAAATTCCAAATAGCAGAAATTTGTCCAGACAAGGATAGTAGTATAGTGAACCAAACACTGAAATCCAGAGTGAGGGGGATTCAGAGTTAGTATAGTATACTTTACTGTTAGTATAGTATTCTCCTTGCTGGCTTTCAAGTATTTCAAGTGAACCTTCGTTAGATGGGAGAGGAAAATTTGTGAATTTTAGTTTTAACTCTATAAATTATCTTTTGGAGTCTGTGCCTGTTTTTTCAATCAATGAACATTTATTGGATATTTATCCTACACAGTGCAGAGGGCTACTCTTTACAACCTTATAATTTAGTTGAAAAGATTTGGAGTTTTAAATAAGACTGGCAATGTTTTTGCTGAGTATTATATGACTGATAGAGAAAATAGAAATGAAGAGAATAAAAACATAGATCCCTAGATCAACCTGAAATAGTTGAGAAATAGTTGAGAAATGAAAATGAGATTTGAAGTGAAGCTGATTTGTTAGTTTTTTTTTTCTTTCTTATATCTTTCATGTGAACAGCTTAACAATCTTTTCTTGTAAGCTGAAGTTACTAGTATACATTCATGTTTTCCTCAATTTTCTTTAACACAGTTTCACTAACATTTGGCACATAATTATTTCAATGTAATCAATGTAAACCAGAAGTTTAGACTCGGCATCATCCTACAAATGTTTCAAAATGAATTTTTTTACTGTTTTTTTGAAAAAAAAAATCTCAATAGCATTTTATTTTCCAAATAGATGTAAAATAATTTTCAATTTTCATTGTAAGACTTTGCATTCCAAATTATACTCTCTCCTTCTTTACTTCAATCCTCCCCAAGACAGCAAGTAATCTGATATAGGTATTTCAATATGTGCAAATCTTTTCTATATTTGTCGTGTTATGCAAGAAAAATAAGAACAAAAGGGGGAAAATGTGAAAAAGAAAAAAAAAGTGAAAATACTATGCTTTAATTCATGTTTAGTCTCCATAATTCCTTCTCTGGATGTGATTGGCATTTTCCATCTCTAGTCTATTGAAATTGCCTTGAACCACTGCATTGAGAAGAGGTAAGTCCATCACAGTTGATTATCACATAATCTTATCGTTATTATATACAACATTCTCTTGGTTCTTCTGCCTTTCCTCAGCACCACTTCATATAAGTTTTTCTAGGCTTTTATGAAATCAGCCTGATAAAACATTTCTTATAGAACAATACTATTATATTATATTAATATACTATAACTTATTTATTCAGCCATTCCCCAACTGATGGGCATCCTTTCAATACAAATATTTTCACACATATATGAACTTTCTCCTCTTTTATGGGATATAGACCGAGTAGTAAGGATTGTAGATCAAAGAGTATACACAATTTGATAAGTTGTTCTCCTGAATGGTTGGATCATTCCACAATTCCACCAACAATGCATTAGTGTCCCAGTTTTCCCACATTTCCTCCAACATTTGTCATTATCTTTTCTTGTCATCTTAGCCAATCTGAGAGGTATGAAGTAATACCTCAGAGTTTTCTTAATTTTCATTTCTCTGATCAGTAATGATTTAGAGGATTTTTGTCATATAACTAGAAATAGATCTAATTTCTTCATCTGAAAATTGTTCATATTCTTTGACTATTTACAAATTGAGGAATGACTTGTATTCTTATAAATTTTAGTAAGTTCTCTATATATTTTAGAAATTAGACCTTTATCAGAAACACTAGCTGTAAAAATTTCCCCCAGTTTTCTATTTCCCTTTTAATCTTGATTGCATTGGTTTTGTTTTTGCAACAACTTTTAAATATCCTTTTTTTTCCCTGAAAGATAATGCTTAATTTTGCTGGGTAGTTAATTCTTGGTTTGCCTTCCAGAATATCATATTCCAGGCCCTCTGGTCCTTAAAAGCAGAATTGCTAGTCCTGGGTTATCTTGATTGTGGCTTCTTGATATTTGAATTGTTTTTGTTTTTGTTTGGTTTGGTTTTTCTGGCTGCTTACATTATTTTCTCCTTGATCTGATCATTCTAGAATTTAGCTACAATATTCCCTGGAGTTTTCATTTTTGAGTATCTGTGAGGAGGCAATTGGTGGATTCTTTCAATTGCTATTTTTATCCTCTCTCTTCTCCTTCTATCCCTTACACTATTGTACCTCCTTTACCAGTTTTTCTTATTTCTTATTTTTTTTATCTTATTCTATGATGATCATAGATGATGATGGTCATAGAATGAATTAAAGCTGAGCTATAAACTCGGCTTTGTGTATAGAGCTATGTCTTTTTTGTTTTTCAGACTTAATATAACTGCCTCATTTGTTCTGTGCCTATTATAGGTAGTGATGCCTGTCTTGACCAATGAGAAGAATTATCAAGACTGGCCAAATGCTGTATATAAAGATATCAGACAACACATCCACAATCTACAGAGTGATCTTATTGTCTTCTTGGGGCAAGTGACAGGGAAAACATTACTGCCTCTTCCAGTAGATTCAGAAAACATGGAATTGGTGGATTATGAAAGTGAGAAAGGGTATGTACAATGTGTTAATTTTGGCCTCTGAAATATAGTAAATGTTGACTTTGGTTTCATTCAAGATGTTCGTTAGATCTTTAACAAAATCTTAGGATTGAAAAGAAGGAACCAAGGGGGCAGGAGCTAAGATGGCTGAGAAGATACACTCGAATTTATTTGTAAGCTCCCTTCTTCCCTCATTACCAATTAGTTAAATCAGCCTCAAAAATAATGCTGGACTGATAGAAACCACAAGGATTAGAAGCACAACATACCAGCTGAAGAGAATCTAGAGTCTGTACAGAAAAGGTCAATTCCAAGGGGAGGAAGAAAAAAGGCCAGCACAGATGGCTGGGTGCTAGCACACTGTGTCGATTGGGCTGGGGAGAACTCTAGGATCAGAGAAGCCACTGAGATAGAGGAATGTGACACAAGCTGTAAGCTCTTCTCTGATTATAAAACAGCAGTTCAGAAGAGAAATCAAGACACTTTAAAAGATAAAGCTAGATCCTAGAACCACCCCAATCCAGAAGTGACCTAACAGATCTTGGCACGGCTGTGAAGCCACCTTCTGCTGTCCGGGGCTTTACCTTAGGAAGTTAAGAGCCCGAAAAGTGGGGACACAGGCCGAGGCAACATCTAATCCACATAGGGCCAGGCTTGGGCTGAGGCTGGGGAACTCTAGCAGCCATGAAATTCCCAGAGAAGCAGAATTCCCAGAGAAGTGGAACCTTTGAAATAGGGACTGTGGTTTCTGGGCAGACACTTCCAGTTTGAGTGCAGGGCCTTTTTACATCAGCTGCTGATATCCACGCCCCACGGGATGCATTGGCTAGGCTTTGTGTCGCTTTTACTGTTCAGTCTTAAACCTCAGGGAAGTCGGTAGGACACACAGTGGGGTCCTTCACTGGGTAACCCTCACAGCACAGCCGTACTAATCACCTCTGAAGCATTTCCCGGGAGGGGGGAGGGGAACTCTCTCCCAGAGCTCTCTCTTAGCTCTGGCACAGGAGCTGCTGCATCCATCTGGTCTGGGAGGAAGCAAATAAATAAATAAACTTCTTACCCCAAGGGCAGATCCCAAAAGATTTTTAATAAAGAGTAAAAAGCTGAAGAGAACAATTGATTCATTCTACACAGAAAAAGAGCGGGTATCCAACCCCAAGGAAGTTAACAGCAGAGAGTCAGCAGATAACACTCTAAAGGGGAACGATACCTGCCTCCCATCACATAACTCTCTCCTAGAAGAGACTATTAAAAAGTTTCCCATTAAAAATGGGAAAAGGAAAGAGAAGCTATGATAGAAAATAACAATGTCCTGAAATTTGAGTTGGAAAAAATAAATAATTCACAGGAGATTCAGGGAAACAAAATTTGTGAATTAGAAAAGGTTAAAAAATCACAGGAAAGTAGGATTTCTGAATTGGAAAAGATAAAAAGATTCTTAAGAAAGTAGGATTTCTGAATTAGAAAAAGAAAATAACTCTCTAAAAAAAATTAGGGAAATGGAAAAAAATTCAATGGAGCAAAATAATTCATTTAAAAACTCAATTGGGCATATACAAAAAGAACTAAAAAATGTGAATGAAGAAAATAACTCATTACAAATCAGGACGGAACAAATAGAAATGAATGATTCATTGAGAACCCAAAAATCAGTCAAACAAAACAAAACAAAAAAAACAAAAAAAACAAAAAAAAAGAAAGAAAGAAAAGCTGGAGAATAACATCAAATACTTACTGGGAAATCTATAGACCTGGAAAATAGATCTAGGAGAGATAATATGAGGATTATTGGACTCTGGAAAACTATGATCAAAAAAAAAGCCTAGATTCTATTTTACAGGAAATCATCAAAGAGAACTGTCCTGAGATAATAGAAACAGAAGGGAAAATAGGCATGGAAAGAATTCATTGAACACCCTCTGAAAAAGACCCTAAAAAAAGAACACCACGCAATATTGTGGCTAAGCTGCAGAATTACCACACAAAGGAAAGAATATTGTAAGCAGCTAGAAAAAAGCAATTTAAGTATCAAGGGGCCACAATAAGGGTCACTCAGGATCTGGCTGCCTCCACATTAAAAGATCAAAGGGCCTGGAACCTGATATTCCAAAAGGCAAAAGATCAAGGATTGCAACCAAGAATAAAATACCCAGCTAAGTTCAGCATTTTCTTCCATGGAAGAAGAAAGTCATTCAATGAAACAGAGGAATTCCATTTGTTTCTAAGATAAAAGCCAGACTTAAACAAAAAATTTGATCTACATCCACAAGACTGAAGAGAAACAGAAAAAGGTAAACAGAACTCTTGAGAACTGTATCTCTGTGGTGGATATATAGAAAGTCCACATGGATAATTTGATTTTACTGATATTAAAAAAAGGGGGGAGTAGTAAAGGGAAGGGGGTAGTATCAGAAAAAGGGGAAGGAGTGATAAAAAGAGGCAAACTAGATCCCAGGAAGAGGCATAGAAAATATGCCTCATCTGAGGGAATTTAGAGAGGGGGAGAAACATTGTGTGAATCTTACTCTCATCAAAATAGGCTCAAAGAATAAATAATTGACACATTTGTTTTTCAGAGAATTCTCTCTCACCTCATTAAAAGGGGCGAGAGGAAAAGGGAAAAGGAAAAGGGGAATAAGGGAAGGGACTTGGAAGGAGGGGGGAGGGATACTAAAAAGGGAGGGCTATATGTCACAAGTGGGATCAATAAATTAAATATTGGGGAAGGGGTTCAGGGGGGTCAAGAGAAAAAAGCATAATCTGGGGATAATATGATGGAAGGAAATGAAGAATTAGTAATTTTAACTGTAAATGTGAATGGGATGAACTCTCCCATCAAATGGAGACGGATAGCAGACTGGATCAGAAGTCAGAACCCTACAATATGTTGTTTACAGGAAAACAACTTAAAGCAGGGAGATACATACAGAGTAAAGGTAAAAGGTTGGGGCAGAATCTATTATGCTACAGGTAAAGCCAAAAAAGCAGGAGTAGTCATCCTTATCTCAGATCAAGCAAAAGCAGAAATTGATCTAATTAAAAGAGATAAGGAAGGAAATTATATCCTGCTAAAAAGGTAGCATAAACAATGAAGCCATATCAATACTAAACATATATGCACCAAGTGGTATAGCATCTAACTTTCTAAAGGAAAAGTCAATAGTGTTGCAAGAAGAAATAGACAGTAAAACTATAATAGTGGGAGATCTCAACCTTGCACTCTCAGATTCAGACAAATCAAACCACAAAATAAATAAGAAAGAAATTTAAAAAGTAAATAGAACATTAGAAAAACTAGGTATGATAGACCTGGAGAAAACTGAATGGTGATAGAAAGGAATATATTTCCTTCTCAGCAGTTCATGGAACCTATACAAAAATAGACCATATATTAGGACATAAAGATCTCAAAATTAAATGCAGGAAGGCAGAAATAATAAATGCCTTCTTCTCAGATTACAATGCAATAAAAACTACATTCAGTAATAAGTTAGGGGTAACTGGACCAGAAAGTAATTGGAAACTGAATAATCTCATCTTAAAGAATGACTGGGTGAAACAGCAAATTATAGAAACAATTAATAATTTCACCCAAAATAATGACAATGATGAGACATCATACAAAAATCTGTGGGATGCAGCTAAAGTGGTAATAAGGGGAAATTTTATATCTTTAGAGGCTTATTTGAACAAAATAGAGAAAGAGGAGATTAATGAATTGGGCCTGCAACTTAAAAAGCTAGAAAAAGACCAAATTAAAAACCCCCAACCAAAAATAAACTTGAAATACTAAAATTAAAAGGAGAAATCGATAATATTGAAAGTAAAAAAAAAAAAAAAACTATTGAATTAATAAATAAAACCAAGAGTTGGTTTTATGAAAAAGCCAATAAAATAGATAAACCTTTGGTAAATATGATCAGAAAAAGTAAAGAGGAAAATCAAATTGTTAGTCTTACAAATGAAAAGGGGATCTTTTCACCAATGAAGAGGAAATTAGAGAAATAACAAGTAGTTACTTTATGCCAACAAATTTGATAACTTAAGTGAAATGGATGACGCTCTCCAAAAATATAGACTTCCTAGATTAACAGAGGAGGAGATAAATTGGCTAAATAATCCCATTTCAGAAAAAGAAATAGAAGAAGCTATTAATCATCTCCCCAGGAAAAAATCTCCAAGACCAGATGGGATTACATGTGAATTCTACCAAACATTTAAAGAACAACTAGCCCCAATGTTATACAAACTATTTGAAAAAATAGGGGATGAAGGAGTCCTGCCAAACTCCTTTTATAACACAGACATGATACTAATACCTAAACCAGGTAAATTGAAAACTGAGAAAGAAAACTATAGACCAATTTCCTTAATGAATATTGATGCTAAAATCTTAAATAAGATATTAGCAAAAAGACTTCAGAAAATCATCCCCAGGATAATACACTATGATCAAGTAGGATTTATACCAGGCTGGTTTAATATTAGGAAAACTATTAGTATAATTGACCATATTAATAATCAAATTAATAAAAAACATATGATCATCTCAATAGATGCAGAAAAAGCATTTGATAAAATCCAACATCCATTCCTACTAAAAAAGCTTGAGAGTATAGGAATAAATGGACTATTCCTTAGAATAATCAGGAGCATATATTTACGACCGTCAGTAAGCATAATATGCAATGGAGATAAACTGGAACCTTTCCCAGTAAGATCAGGAGTGAAACAAGGTTGCCCACTATCACCATTACTATTCAATATTGTATTAGAAATCTTAGCCTCGGCAATAAGAGTTGAGAAAGAGATTAAAGGAATTAAAGTAGGTAATGAGGAAATCAAACTGTCACTCTTTGCAGATGATATGATGGTATACTTAGAAAATCCCAGAGATTCTAATAAAAAGTTATTAGAAATAATGTTGAGAGTATAAAATATTTGGGAATCCATCTACCAAAGAAAAGTCAGGAATTATATGAGCAAAATTACAAAACACTTGCCACAAAAATAAAGTCAGATTTAAATAATTGGAAAGACATCCAGTGCTCGTGCATAGGCCGTGTTAATATAATAAAGATGACAATACTCCCCAAACTAATCTATTTATTTAGTGCTATACCAATCAGACTCCCAAGAAACTATTTTAGTGACCTAGAAAAAATAACAACAAAGTTCGTATGGAAGAATAAAAGGTCGAGAATTTCAAGGGAATTAATGAAAAAAAAGTGAGATGACGGTGGTCTATGTATACCTGATCTAAAACTATATTATATAGCAGCAGTCACCAAAG
Organism: Sminthopsis crassicaudata; assembly: GCF_048593235.1. NCBI lineage: Eukaryota > Metazoa > Chordata > Mammalia > Dasyuromorphia > Dasyuridae > Sminthopsis > Sminthopsis crassicaudata. The sequence goes on along the minus strand of NC_133620.1, from coordinate 309,393,653 downwards.
CCATTTGGTATTGGCTAAGAAATAGACTGGTTGATCAGTGGAACATATTAGGTACAAAGCACAAAAAAGGGTACATCTATAGCAATCTAGTGTTTGATAAACCCAAAGATACCAACATTAGGAATAAAAATGCATTATTTGAAAAAAACTATTGGGAAAACTGGACATTAGTATGCCAGAAATTAGATATGGACCCTCACTTAACACCATATACCAAGATAAGATCAAAATGGGTCCATGATTTAGGCATAAAGAATGAGATCATAAATAGTTTAGAGGAACAGAGGATAGTCTACCTCTCAGACCTGTGAAAGAGGAAGGAATTTATGATTAGAGAAGAACTAGAGATCAATATTGATCACAAAATAGAAGATTTTGATTACATCAAACTAAAAAGTTTCTGTACAAACAATACTAATTCAAACAAGATTAGAAGGGAAGTAACAAATTGGGAAAATATTTTTATAGTTAATGGTTCTGATAAAGGTCTCATTTCCAAAATATATAGAGAATTGATCCTAATTTATAAGAAATCAAACCATTCTCCAATTGATAAATGGTCAAATGATATGAACAGACAATTCTCAGATAATGAAATTGAAACTATATCCCCTCATATGAAAGAGTGTTCCAAATCACTACTGATCAGAGAAATGCAAATTAAGACATCTCTGAGATATCACTACATACCTGTCAGATTGGCTAAGATGACAGGAACAAATAATGATGAATGTTGGAGGGGATGTGGGAAAACTGGAACACTAATACATTGTTGGTGGAGTTGTGAAAAGAAGGAACCTTAGAGATCATCCACTATAATTTTAATTATCCCTATCTGACTCAGGAATTCCTTCTATAGCATTCTTGTCAGGGAATTACATAAACTTTGCTTGGCTCAAGGTCATAATTTCTCCATGCATCCCATTACATTATTGCATAGCTCTAATTTCTGGAAATTTCTGCTTACTATGAAATGAAACATAACCTCCCTTTTAATTCAAGTCATTGGCCTTTATTTGTGCCTCTAGAGCTTCAAAGAATACATCTATTTTCTTTCAAGTAGCATCCACATATTTGAAGATATATGTATCTGTGTGTGTTTATATACAAATCTCTTTGATTAAATCTTCTTTCCTTCATAAGCCTACTCTCAACCATCACTGTAGAGCAGGTTGCAGCTCAATTATCAGTGAATCTTTTTGCATCTGAATATCTGTGTTTTGGAAAGAATTAAATTACACACAAACACAAAGTCTAAACACATGTTGATTATTACCTTAAAATTTGTATAGCGAGAGTATAAAATATGTGATTGGATAGCAGTAGATATCACATCATCCAATTTGATAGAATTTTTTAAGCACATACTAGAGTCACTCACTTAATAAGCATTTACTAAACACTTACCATGTCCCAGGCATTGTACTAAGCATTGGGAATGCAAAGAGAGGGAAAAGATAGTTTCAACTCTCAGGGAATTCACGATATAATGATGAGACAACATTAAAAAAAATTATAAATAAATACGATTCATAGAGGATAAACTAGAAATAACCAACAAAAGAAAAACTCCAGAAATAAGGGCAATCAGGGAAGACTTCCTTCAGGAGGTGGAATTTTAGCTAGGATTTGGAAGAAAACAAATAAACCGTTTTAGGCAAGATAATCATCTAGAAAAAAAAATACTAGGACCCTAAAGATAAATATTTTTTGGGGGAAACAGCATGGAGTAACACTGACTGTGTCCCTGAATCAAGGAGTACACAATGGGTTGTAAAGTATAAGAACACTGGAAAGGTATGGAGGACAGGTTGTGATGGATTTTGAGTATGAAGAAGATTTTTATGGTTGGTCCTGGATGTGATAGTCACTGGAATTGTTTGAATATGGTTGTTACATAATTAGACTTGAAGATCAGTGTGAAAGTGAATGGAGGATAGACTGGAGTGGGAAGATTCTTGGATTCAAGGGGACCAAGTAGTAGGCTATTACAGTAGTCTAGGTGTGAGGTGATGTGGCAGCAGGATAGAAGCAATGTAAGAGGAGAAAAGGAGATATAATCAAGACTTGTTATGAATGTGAAACTGGAAGAACTTAGCAATAGAATAGAACATGAGAGAGAGTGAGAAGTTTAGGATGAAATCAAATTTTGGGACCCTAGATGATTTAGGAGGATGGTGGTACTTTTGAAAGAAAACTGAAGGGAAGAAGCTTTAAGGGGAAGATTGTAATTTCACTTTTGAATATATTGAATTTAAATTATTTATGGGACATACAATTTGAGTTATCTAATAGGCAGTTGAAGATACAAATATGGAAGTTAGGAGAGAGGTTTGGGCAGGAGAAATAGATCTGTGAATCAGTCACTTTTGCAGCTGTATGTTAGATGGATTGGAATCGAGAAATACTTGAGACAGGATGATCAATTATGAGATTGTTGTAATGACTTATGGAAAAGGTGATGAGGGCCTGAACAAATGCGGTAATTATATGAGTGGAGCAAAGGGTTTGTATGTGAGAAATGTGTAAAGAGAAATAGCAAGATTTGCCAGAAAATCAGATATGTAGGGTAAGGGAGAATGAGAAGTGAAGGATGCCCCTAATATCATGAATCTGGGAGATTGGAAGAATGTTGATGTCTTTGACAGAAATAGAGGGAGATGACTTTGTTTTCTTATTAAAGCCTTTTATTTCCAAAATATGCATGGATAATTTTTCAACATTGACCTTTACAAAACCTTGTGTTCCAATTTTCCCTCTTTCCCCTCACCCCTTCCCCTAGATAGCAAGTAATTCAATATATGTTAAATATGATAAAAATATATATTAAATCCAATATGTTTATACATAGTTACAAAATTATCTTGCTGCATAAGGAAAATCAAATCAAAAAAGAAAAAATGGGAGAAAAATGAAGTGCAAACAAGCAATAAAAGAGTGAAAATCTTATGTTGTGATCCATACTTAGTTTCCACAGCTTTCTGTTTGGGTGTAGATGGTTCTCTTCATCACAAGATCATTGGAACTGGCCTGAATCATATCATTGTTGAAAAGGGCCACGTCCATCAGAATTGATCATCGTACAATCTTGTTGTTGCCATGTACAATGATCTCCTAGTTCTGCTCATTTTACTTAGTATCAGTTCATTTAAGTCTCTCCAGGCCTAATAATTGACTTTGGAGCAAAATAAAATAATGTTTTTTCTAGTACACGTTGGCTTTAGATAACTCTAGGATATTTGATTTGAAATATTCAGTAGTCAATTGAAAAAGGGAATTTAGAAAACAAGAGAGAAACTGGGTTTGATGATCTGGGAGTCATTGGGCTCAGAGATAGTAATCAAACTTATAGTAGCTGACAAACTAACTGAGAGAGAATATATAGAAAGAACAAAGGGGGCAGTGAAAAATTCTTGGGAAGTATAATCAGGAGACATAATATGGATGATGAATTAGCAAAGAAGCCTAAGAAAGAGCAGATAAGCAGAAAACCAGAATGAAACAATGTTGTATAAGTGCAGAGAGGAAAGAGTATTCAGTAATAAAAGATAGTCAAAAATCTAAAGTATAATACTTATCATATAAGGTAATAATTATAAAGTACTTAGTACCTTGCTTGGCATATGGTAGGTGCTTAATAAATGCTTATTCCATTCCATCTCCTGATAATTTCAGAAAAATGAGAAATGAAAAGATTATCAGATTTGTCATTTAAGAGATTCATCGATAGATGAGGAGTGGGAAGGTAGACATTGTAGATACGGGGTTGTTTAAGGAAAGTTATGGAAGAGGAAAAGATCAAAATATATACTCAGGAAAGCATTGTCCAATTTGCCTAAAGAGTAAAATATGTATAGGGCAACAGTATGAAATAAATATGAAAGAATCTCATGACATCAAAAGCCCAGTCATTGTATTCAGTAATTTTAAAAATTATATATATTTATTATATTTTAATATATATTATATATATATTATGTGTTTATATATATATCATTTTACTTACTTAGGGGTTTTATTATTTTCTTGGCTCATAATTGGTGTTGCATAGTATTACAGAAGGAAGTTTTAGTGAAATGAACAGGGTATCAAAAGGAAGCAAAAGAGAAATCATAAAATGAGTAAGCGTGTATTAGTTTTAAAGCTGTATTTAGAATTTCAGAATCACTTACGCTTTTCAATATAAGGATTGTCCTGGGTCTTCCTCACCAGTCCTAGTATAATTTATACCAACTTCTTTAAGGAGAATGTGGGGAACAGGTGGAATTGTTTTCCCCACTCTCTTTGCTATTTCTTATAATTTTCATAGCATGGCCATGGAATTCCCAGTTTCTCAAACAGGCCATTAACTCTCTCCTAATCTTTTTGTATCATTTATATAACTAAAATTGTATCTCAGAATTTCAGATTTGGAAGGTACTATATAGTGAGTTATATACCTGGACAAGATTAGCCTTTTGACCACAGACCAAGTAGGTCATTAGTAGGAGAGAAAGCCACATAACTACTCTTTGTTTTTGAATCTCTTACTGACTCAGAACAAAGCCAAGGCCTCGGGACTGCTCCTTATTCTGAAACAATACTCTGAGTCATAGGTCTCCTATTGGGCTGCCCTGGATCTATACTGTGGAACTGGATAATAAGTTACCTATTGGCACCTGTTCCTACCCCTGAACAAACTCAGGATCCTTTTGGGATCTCTTCTTGCTCAAGCACACAGTCTCAGTCTTCTTGCACTTACAGAGCACTGGAATGCTCTCTAGTGTATACCCCTGGTTAGAACGCTATATTTTATGTCCATGGATTTTTCTGACTACTTTTATTGATATTGGCAGGAAAAAAAAAGCTACAGTGGCCTGCTAGCTTTTTCCCCATATATTTAATATTCTATTTCTAGCTTCCATACAAGTAGTTATTCATGTATGAAATACATTTCTTCCTTGCCTCTATTTTATACAACTCCTAGCTCCCTCAAAGAACAGTAAGATAGTACTTCCTTATAAGAGTCCTTTCCTTATTCTGAGAGCAGTATTTTCTCTTTCCTTCCCTTCCTATTTGTAACATATCATTTTCTCCAATAGAATACAATCTCTAGGTTTTGTTTTTGTCTTTTTATTTCTAATGCTTACCACAGTATATTGAACTGTAAGTTCTTAATAAAATATATTTTTTTAATTTAGCAAATATTAAGTACCTACAATGTGTAAGCAAAGTCACTTGTAAAAGGAGAGTGGCCAGAGAACATATGGGTTTATATTCCTTTCCCTTAATGCCTCCACCTTGTCTTCTGTGAGAGTTGAAAAATAAATCTTTAATTCTGAAATTAAATATGCTCCAACAAATGCATATCATTCTCCAGATTTTCCAAGGTTTTTTTATTTATTTATTTATTTATTTACAGCTTGGATCCCATGGATAAATCAGTTGTCTACGCCATTGAGTCCACAGTGATCAAATGGAGTCACCAGATCCAAATGGTATTAAAGAAGGAATCTTCAGAGCCACTTCTTCAGGGAGAAAATCCTACCCCCAAAGTAGAAGTGGAGTTCTGGAAGAGAAGGTAAATGTGGAAGGCATACATATAGAGAAAAGGGATAGAATTATTATCCATTGAGGCTACTTAGCAAGCCTTTCATTGATCTTCTTTTCATCATCATCCAAAATGGACAAGTTATGTCTTTAGTATGTTTCTATTGATTTACTTACATATATGAAGATTACATGTGCTTCCCAGGATTCATGTCCTTTAAAACACTAAAATGAAAATATACTTTTTTCTCCAAGAGACAGCATTACCTACTTGGTATTATATGGCATGTTCTACAAAATTAATTCCATTATATGTACCTATGAAAACTTCTTTTTAACATTTTTGCCCTGATGCAAATGTGATCCTAAGCTCTTCTTCTCTATTCTATGAAATATAGATGTCATTGATTCTATATGATCATAAATCCATCAGTCAATCAACAAGTACTATGCTAGACTCTGGTGATACAAATAAAATCAATAAAACAATCTTACTCAAATAGAGCTCATAGTCTAGTAAGGAAGATAACAAATAATACATAACTACATACAGAATACATATAAAGAGAATAACTTAAAAATAAATTCCAAATTAAAAAAAATTATTTCATTCTTTGGTGGGGAGTGTATTAAATTTTGGGGGCATTAGGAAAGGTCTCATGTAGTTACTTACTTTAATTTCCTTCTTGAAGGAAGAATGCATTTTTTGAGATGGAAGTGAGAAGAAACTGTACTCTAAGAGTATATGGGGGGGTGATCAGCACAAAGGTATGGAGATGAGAGATCTTTGAATAATACAGAGAAGGTCAGTTTGGTTAGATTGTAGAGGGAGTGAGAGGGTAATAATGTTCGGTAATGGGTTTGGCTGGGTGGTAAAGGACCATAAATGGCAAACAATTTCTATTTATTCTCAAGTCAATAATTAGTAACTAAAGTTGGTTGAGTGGAGGAATGACATAGATCTGCACTTAAAGAAAAAAAATCACGGGAGTGGAGCCAAGATGGTGGAGAGATCACATGTTTCTTTCTGACCTTCTCCCATGACCCTCCCATGATACTAATTACCAAATCTGGCCTTTGAATTAGTTCTGAACTGACAGAACCCACAAATATCGGAAGTGTGACAAATTACAAGCAGAAGATAATTTTGAGGGTCACCAAAAAAGGTCTATTTCAATTGGGCACAGAAGGAGGCGGGCCAAACATAAGAAGGCTGAACAGAGATGCCAGTGCAGGCAGCGCAGACCCAAGTGGAGGGGGCTCCATGCCATGGATAATCTACAGGGGGAATCTACAACAATGTTGGCTACTGTGCCCTGGATGCATCCAATAGACCAGCAGATCTGTGGAGGAGGAGGGAATTTGTGACCAATGAAGAACTAGAGATACTTATTGATCACAAAATAGATAATTTTGATTCTATTAATTTAAAAAGTTTTTGTACAAACAAAACTAATGCAGACAAGATTAGAATGGAAGCAATAAACTGGGGAAAACAATTTTTCATTCATTCAAAGGTTCTGATAAAAATCTCATTTCTAAAATATATAGAGAATTGATTCAAATTTATAAGAATTCAATCCATTCTTCAGTTGATAAATAGTCAAATGATATGTACAGATAATTTTCAGATGAAGAAATTGAAACTATTTGTAGTCATATGAAAAGATGCTACAAATCACTATTGATCAGAGAAATGCAAATTAAGACAACACTGAGATGCCACTACACACCTGTCAGATTGGCTAAGATGAGAAGAAAAGATATTGATGAATTTTGGAGGGGATGTGGGAAAACTGGGACAATTGGTGATGGGATATAGATTTGTGAATCATTTGTATGGATAGATTGTGCATCTTATAGGGATTGATGAAATTACCTAAAGAGACAATAAAAAGAGAGAGGAGAAGAAGGCCAAGAAAAGAATCTAAGAAAACAACCATAATTAAGGGGATGATATAAATACTAAGCAAGCAAAAACAAGGGAAAAGAAATGATTAGACTGGCAGGAGAAACAGAAGAGAGTAATATAATGAAACCCAAGAGAGAAGAGAGTATTTGCAAGGAGAGAATGGTTAAATAAATAAATTAGGAACCAGGAAGAAATTAAGGCATATTTGAATTTGGGGCTGTACAGTGGTCTTTCCCAGGTGAAGTCATATTCCACCATAAATAGAGCTCAGTGGAGTAAGTTACAGCACGAAGTTATTACTTAAAAATCATAATTTCTGCTTTTCCCTCAACTTTCTCATTCCTCTCTCTTTTTTCATCCTGTTTGGTATTTTTTAGAGCAGTCTCTCAGTGTGTACAATTAACCTCCTCGAATTGGCACCTTAACATCAAGTTCATTACACAGGATTTTGTTACAGTCCATGAACCAATGATACTCTTGGTTCCAGGAATGGATCTTTTTTTTGGGGGGGGAGGGGATGGCAGGGTAGGCATTGATATAAGTCTATTAAGAGACACTTTTGTATCATCTGCATCTAAATTAATATAACTAATACATGCCTCACTAATTTTTTCGGTGTTCAACTTTGAAATTTCCTCTCCACTGTGGCATTTTAGGTGTGATGATCTAGAGTATATTTATAATCAACTGAGAGCCATAAAAGTGAGAGGCATGGCTACACTTCTAAACAGACTTCAGAGCAGCTACTTCCCAGCCTTCAAAGCCATGCTCAGGGATGTATTAGCAGGTGAGTTTCAGCAATGAATTTCACAATAGTCTGATACAAATAGCTGATTTAATGTGAATTCAAAACCAGCATTGTTCAGTGAAAAGACTGCTTGGTTTTGGAGTTAAAGCCTTGCTTCAGTTCTGTTACTTTTGATCTTTATGACCAAAAATAATTTCTTTTCTGAGAACTTCAGTTTCATCTTCAAAGTGAAGTTGTTGAACTAGTTGACCCTTGCGATATTTTTCAAATGATCCTGACCTCAACTTAGACAAATTAAAGCTTCTGTGTTTGTTTATTCTTACCATCTGCTATCTGGAGACCTTAGTCTGACTATTTAGTTTCCTTCTCTATTTGGAATGGATTTGAAATGGATAATCTCCTACATCATCTATACCAGGATAAACCATAAATGGTGGCTCTTATCTCTGAAGATCTACCTAAAATCATAGAATTTTTTTTTTATCTGGAAGGGACTTTAGAGATCATCTCTTCAACTTTCTTATTTTTATGGATGAATTCTCTGAGGCATTAAAGTAAAGTTACTTAATCAAGATCACATAATTAGTGATAGCTAGCTAGCTAGTTACCTACCTAACTCAGATTCCCTGATTTCAGAAAAGTTAAGTGTTTTTTGTTCCAGTATGCTATATATCTTTTATTGCCTCTCCCATTGATAAAAAGAAACTAATTATAGCATCTTAGAACATCATGATTTATATATATAGAAATAGTGATTATAATCACACATTGGCTGTCCCCAAATATAATTCTCTCATGAAGGCCAGTTTCTCATGTCTTAATATCTGTGGTGGTAACAACCTTGGTTTCTTTCTTTTTATTTATTTATTATTTAGTTATTGCTGAAGCAAATTGAGTTAAGTGACCTGTCCAGGGTCATACAGCTAGACAGTGTTAAGTGAGGCTAGATTTGAACTCAGATCCTCCTGATTTCAGAGCTGGTGCTCTATCCACTGTGTCACCTAGTTGCCCTAAATCCTAGTTTCTTTAAGGTTATAAATGCCTTGTGAAATATGAGTTCAGCTAGAATTGGTAGGTTTTAATAACCCCAAATGATTTAAGTATAGGCCTTGGATATCAGTTGTCAGGTGGCTGACTTCAATAATAAAGTTTGGCTACGAGGTTATTTATTAATTGTGGCGATCAATAGAGTGGCAAAGTAACTCATGAAACAGCCGATGGCTCTTCCATATTTATATTTTTCTTGCTAAAGAAAATAAGCATTTTTAATGAAGAAAATGCAAAAATGAATTCTGTATTTAGAGAAATGGGTATCAGATTCTATTTCAAGGCTTCCAAATCTAACCAAACAATATGATTACCTTTTGCCTGACCTTAAAACAAAATTCTATAAGATTATTTTAGAGATTAATTATGACTACAGCTTTAAATTTGAAATAGTTATCAAATTGGTATATATAGGTCAAAATGGTCATGGATTGTGCTATTTAGTCACAGTCATAATGAGGGCATGACCAGACTTCCTGCCTTTGTTGTGATCACTTTGGCTCTTGGATCACCTCCTATCATCTAAGGAACATGGGCTTCTTGCCTTCATCTTCTGTTACATTTCTTTTTCCAGGACGGCTGACAGCAATATACACTTAGTCCATAAAAACTGCAAATGTATAAGTGGGTTACTACAGGTACACAGAATATATACTAAATATTGGTTTAGTTTAAGAAAGAATTTTTATTTAGAAATATTCCAGGTTTGACATCTTTTACCAACCATATAATTTTAGACTATTTCCAAATCAAGTCCTTCTTATACCCTGACTCCTGAAGGAAGTATTTATTCAATTTCTAGAATAAGAGGATGATCTTTTCAGACTTAAGTGATTTTGCTGATTGGAAAAGACAAACACAAAGACATTTGAGATTTATACATGAAAAATACTAAAACAGAAGTGTCTTATAGAGCAATAAATCTAATCAAGACAAAAAGGCAAAGACTGTCTCTGAGCTTTGTTTCTCAACCTCTAATTTGCTTAAGACACATAAGAGAAGTTTATTATTAAAAACTGAAAAATCTTAAAAACACCAGAACTATATTATGATTGTTGGCAAATGTCCATTCCCCAGACTGCAAAGTTGAGGATTTGGTAAATATATTAATAATAACAAGTTAGATTAAAGTATCTGAATGAGGGAGCCAAGCTCTAAACCATAATGTTGATTTTAAAAAGACCTTGAGTCTGTGTATAAGGAAAGAGAGACTATATTTATATGTACAGACTTCTGTTATCTGAAAGAACTTGAAATGGACAGACACAAGATAGACAGCTCTGACCAGATTATTCAATTTAAAGCATCATTTATTAGTCAACCAGCGACTGACCCCACTAGACAGGCTAGTAGAGATCAGTCCCGAACCTTTAGTGAGGTACACTTTTAAGCCCGTTTACCACATCCTGGTATAGCCTTGCGGTTACAAATTTTGGTAATCACTGACACAGTTTCTCCTTTACCATGGGGAAGTGTCTGGATGAGAGTGAGTACACAATGGACACTTTTTGCAATATAGACACCTACTTCTCTGAAAGTCTAGGGTCTCATGAACCTGAGGATGGGGCCCAGTCTGAATATAACACTTCCCTTAATTTAGTTTAAGCAACATTTTCCTATAAACCTGAGGCCCCTTGACCCAGGGATGAGACCTAGTCTTTTGTCCATTTCAAACTGGTTGGCAAAAGGGATACTACAACTATCTTTATTGTTATCTTTTAGGAAAGAGAAAATTCCTCAGAGTCTAGCCAAGGGAACAACACTAGAAAAGCTAAAATTATCTTTCCAAAAAGCACCCCATTAAAGCCTTTTATTTTCAAAAATTTTGCAACATTGACCCTTGCATAGCCTTGTGTTCCAAATTGTCCCCTCCTTCCCCTTGTTCTCATTTAAAATAGTGAATTTGAGGCTTTATTCCAAGCAACTTGGATGTCATCTTTGATTTCTTCCCATGGCTCATTCCTCATATCTAGTCTGAGATCAAATTCAATAGATACCACTTTCATTCCAAAAAAAATTAAAATAAAAAGCACCCCAATAGCAATGAGGGACTCGTTTAGGAGGAACCCTTCGAAATATATTCATTATTTTCATATTTTATTCATAGACATACATATATCTTTACTATAGCACTTAGTATAGTACCTGGCATATAAATTTGTTAAAACTCTGTCAAGAAATCTAAGAAACTAGAGTTAAGTACATTTTTGCTAGTTCACACACAGAGATAGCCAGAAATTTGTGGGCATTACAGAAGGAATGTAATAGGAAAATCCCAGCCAAGGAGCACATCTCATAAAAGTCTTCCAGCTTAGGAATCCAGGAAAAAGCCAGTATATGATCTGAAAATGTACAATGGGATCATGGATTTGGGAGTCTGGACTAGAATCTAAACAAGGATATCTGGAGCATGCAAATATGTTTCTCTGATCTTAATTGTACTTGGTGAGCAGTGATAATTATTGATAATTGCTAGCTTTAATAATAAATTGATAATACTCAGAACTTTGTCTCTCAGAATCTCTGAAGTGACAAAGGAAACAGAAATCAAAGAGAAAAAGTATTCAGCATGTGATGGACTGAAATATACAAATGTCAATCATAATTGTGAATATGAATGAGATGACTTACCCATAAAATGGAGAAGGGTAACAGAATAGCTCAGAAAGCAGATCACTCTGATAGAGATCACAGGTGTAAAATCACTCTGTCAGAGACCAAGGGCTCAACTATTTTTGGCATACTTTTCCACGATCTTGCATATATTATAGATCAGCACCAAAGAATATCAAAATATTCGTTTCACAGTATAGTGTCTGCTCTTACAGAAAGCATCAAATCTGGAAATAAGGATGAAAAAAAAGGACTTAAAAGAAATGATAAAGGAATATTTTGGTCATAGGAAATAATTATAGTGTTAATAATAATTATATATAGATATATATATAATATGTGTATATTATATATATAATATATAATATAATATATAATATATATTAATTATATATAGAGAGGAAATAATTATAGTGATCTGTGATCAGAGATATAGGAAAAATAAGAGGAACGGTAGAATTGAAGTTAATTGCCTCAAATACAGATACAAAACATATTTCTCTTTCTACATCATCTTTGTGAAGGTGTAAAATTGAAAATTGATTTTAATTCTATTTTGCTAAGACTTAAGACAAATTTATTATTCCCTTTTGAGGTTCTTTCCCCTTATAAACTTCACTCACTACCTACATCACAGAGAAACATGTTTTAAAGATCAGTCTTGTCTTGTAATTACCTCTACCTTTGGGAGCATAAGCAGTACTCAGGGAGGATTAGCACCTTTGTTGTGAGAACCTGCCTTTTCAGGGCCACTCATCCACTTTTGATGTCCACCTCTCATACAGCTCTTTCATTTGGGGCTTCAAGAAGCTGTAGAATGTACAGTTGCAATTTGGGCTAAACCAGGTTGAGGATAACTAACTGGCCTCAAACTAGTTGATGAGTTAGGAGGATGTCTACCCCAAATATGTGAAGGTTTCCTTTGCTAGAATGGATAAATAAAAACTATTTATTCCAAAAAAGGCTTAAAGGTCACTGAAGCAGGCACTGTGGAGTGCCTAGAGCTTGGTTATACATCAAGTCAATGTCATTGAACTGCATCCTGGGCCATTGCCTGTATTCTTGATTTTTGTACCATCACTGGGCTCTTATTACTCTAGAAGAGAAAGTGAGGCTGATGCTTCAATTAAATCCAACTTACTCAAAAGTCAAAATGTTGGTCCTTGATCTTTACTGCAAACAAAGGATGAGTAACTTCTTTGCAACTCCACCCATCATCTACTTTCCAGAGAAACCTAACATAAAAGATTAAATCTTTCCAATTTAAACTATTGTAGTAATTCATTTCCACATTTAGATTGTTCAAAATGTTGCTGTCAATTTTTAAAAGACCATCTTAGACTTCACTTGGGATATTTGATTATTGATAGAGGTCTTTCATCCAATTTATTGATAATTGCTAGCTTTAATAATAAATTGATAATACTCAGAACTTTGTCTCTCAGAATCTCTGTAGTGACAAAGGAAACAGAAATCAAAGAGAAAAAGTATTCAGCATGTGGTGGACTGAAATATACAAATGTCAATCATAATTGTGAATATGAATGAGATGACTTACCCATAAAATGGAGAAGGGTAACAGAATAGCTCAGAAAGCAGATACTGCTTCATTCTATAAGATATATATGATTTCATTGTACTGCTTGATGGTTTTAAGAAACAAGAAACTAGGAGCCTAAGAGAAGTCTAGAAATTTCCTTGTTTCCTTACACTAGACAGAGATTTTAAAAGTGATTTCAATTACACATTCTCTTTCTGTAAGGGTTCTAGAATTAGACTTAGTGTAAAGTTCTTGAATTGTGAGGATCTGGTCATCTGCTCAATTATAATCCTTCTCTGGGAGGAAATCTGTAGAATCTTTTCCTCTGTGTGCAGGTTTCTTGGGAGCTCTGAATCTCCTCCAGCTCTTGTCCTTCCCCAAATCAGACTGGTCTCCTTTCAGCCTGCCTGGTGTCACAACTCTATCCCAGAGTCGATTCGCTCAGGCCCAATGCTGCCCTTCATTTATCCTCCCAGAGAATGGGCGAATAAGAACTCAACAGGGCATGGGGAAATACTTCCACCAATGAACTTGCTCTTCTTAGAATTCCTAAGGTGTAAACTCCTTTTAAAGGCCTGAACCAAAGGTCTGAGCCAGAGAACTGTCAAGTCAATCTGAATTCTCACCATGTAATTGTCCAGACAACCTAAGTTCTCACCTTGTAATCCTAACATCTCCCCCTTTCTTTTGATTTAGAACATAGGGTGGTCATGACCTTAAAACATAAATCCATCAATAATGGGAGGCATTACACATAATTACATAGATTACAGAAACACATAGTAGCATAGTAACATAGTAACATAATACATACTAGAAGTATGTAACAAATAATATGATCAAATAATCATAAATTGAGAATTTATAAATGTCCATAAGTCCATTGTTCATTAGTCTCATCTTGTCTTAGGAAAGCCAATGATTCCTGCTAGTTTTAAAGTTCTTTAACAGTCTTCTTATTAGCCATGCTCTTTCAGTGTGAGATGTTTCTTAGATCTTCTCCTTTGTTTTGAGGTTTTGCTCTTTTTCTGTCTCTCTCCAGGTGCTTGTTGCCACCCATCTGTTTGCTTCTTCATCTGTTTCCTTCTGTCTGTTAAAATACAAGCAAACCCTCTCTCCCAGGCAGTTAACCTATCTAATTTCCTTCTATTTACCACTTTCTAAATCTCTTCTCATCATCTGGCAATTACATTTGGAGTTGTTTGCACTGGACATAGCCCTGTTGGTTTAAAAGGCCTGTATTCTCCCCAAGTGTAATCCATTTTTGCAATCTGATTGCCTTTTGTCTGAATTATCAGGTAATCCCTTTCTGCCATGTGATTGCTTTTCTGCTGGTTGATCAAATCAGAGTCCTGACCTACTAAAAGCATTTTGGGTGTAACGTCAGCTGCCATAATGCCCCAAGTCTTTTTTGCCTGTGGCCCTGGACCTGGGCCCCTCATCCCATTTCCCTGAATAAGTCTACACTCTGATGCCCAATGGAGCCCTCTGTTGCATTTTGGACATGGGGTATTGGGTCTTGTTCTCCCACCCTGTCTTCTCACTCTATCTCCATATGTACACTGAGCTCGTAGATGTCCAATTTTTCCACATTGGAAACATCAACGAGTTTCTCTAGAAGTCCTTTGCCAAGAGGGACCCTGTCTTTCCATGTTCATCATAGTCCGGGTGTAAAAAGCATTTGTTCCCACTGTAGCACATTGTCTTATGATCTCCTCTAAAGAAGCATCTTTGTCTAGTCCCTATATAATTTTTTTGCAAATCTCATTGGCATTTTCCTTAGCCAGATGTCTGGTCATTATTTCTGTAGCTGCATTTTCTCCAATAGTTCTTTTGATAGCAGTCTGCAGACATCCCACAAAATCCAGAAAAGGTTCATTGGGACCTTGCTCTATTTTAGTGAAGGTCTCTCCCCAATCTTTCTGTCCAGGGAGGGAACCCCAAGCTTTTATTGCAGCCTTAGCAATTTGCTCATACACTGTCATGGTATAATTAATCTGTTCTGAATTCTCTCCATACTGACCTTCACCAGCTAAGTGCTCAAAAGTGAATTGTGTGTTAACTCCTATTTCCAAATTGCATCTAACTTGGATCTTACATAATTCATAAAACTCCTCAAGCCACAATAAGTTTTGTCCAGGTTTTAGACATGTCCTTGCTATGGATTTCCAATCATTTGGGGTTAGGACTTCATAAGACAAACCATCTAGTAACATTTTAACATAAGCTGATGTAGCCCCATAAAGGGTACACCCTTTTTTCAAATCTTTAATTTTATTCAAATCTAAAGGTGCATATTTTCTTCTTTTTTGACCTACAGAGTCAATCCCTTTAATCACAGGATATGCATGTATAAAATCACTTATATCCTGTCCTTCTCTCTTAGCTTTAACCAATGCTTTTTCTAATCTTTTCATAGGCTGCTTCACAGGTGATTCTGTTTGTGTTTCTGCCTCTTCCCCTCCTCCTTCTTCCTCCACCCCTGAAGATGGAATTGATGTGGGCCGGTCAATAATCTGCTCTCTAGGCAGGGTTGAAGCTTCTTCAAGAGAATCAGAGTCATCACACCCTAATTCCTCATTTAAATTCCCTTGCCCTTGGGCAAGATCTTGATCTTTCTTTTTTTCCTCACACTTCCTTCTCTGTTCATTTTTAAAACTTTTCCTTCTCCTACAACTTGCTCTATACTTTAAGGCTAATTGAACTACGTTATAGATATAAAATACTTCTGCAGAAATTGAACGAGGTCCATTTTTGTGTGAAATTCTTTCCTTTCAAGTCCCCCTAGATTCCAGTTATCTACATTTATTTTTTCTTCCTTTAAGAACCAAGGGGACATGTGTCTTAAAGCAGCCAAGAGTTTAGCAATCTGTACCCAGGTTACAAGTAAACTCTGCTCCTCAATTATCTTAATTATACTCTCTATAGTACCACTCCTGAGTGGGACTGGAACTGAGGCTGCCGCTGGGGCTGGGGCTGAGTCGGCTGAGGGAATATCTTTAACTAACATCTGCCCCATTTCAGTTATAAGAAATTGCTGGTTTAGCCCTTAACAAGGTAAGTTCCTTATTTGTCTATTAGAACACTCACTTAATCTTTAACAAAGTTTCCTTGTTACTTACGGTTATTTCTGAATCAGAAAGCCTTTTCCACTGGAATCTGAATCAGAGGTTTTTCCACTGGAATCAGGATCGTGTCTGTCCCTGTTTGGGCACCAAAATGCAAAGGTCTAGCTCCTCTGAAGGACTTAGAATAAGTCCTTGTCAAGATAAGCAAAAGTCCTTGCCCCACATTGTGGATGCCAATATGTAAAGTTCTTGAATTGTGAGGGTCTGGTCGTCTGCTCAATTATAATCCTTCTCTGGGAGGAGATCTGTAAAATCTTTTCCTCTGTGCGCAGGTTTCTTGGGAGCTCTGAATCTTCTCCAGCTCTTGTCCTTCCCCAAATCAGACTGGTCTCCTTTCAGCCTGCCTGGTGTCACAACTCTATCCCAGAGTCGATTCGCTCAGGCCCAATGCTGCCCTTCTTTTATCCTCCCAGAGAATGGGCGTATAAGAACTCTTCCACCAATGAACTTGCTCCTCTTAGAATTCTTAAGGTGTAAACTCCCTTTAAAGGCCCAAACCAAAGGTCTGAGCCAGAGAACTATCAAGTCAACCTAAGTTCTCACCTTGTAATTGTCCAGACAACCTGAGTTCTCACCTTGTCACTGTCCAGACAACCTGAGTTCTCACCTTGTAATTCTAACAACTTAGTAATATTATGTTTGCATTTTAATTTTAAGGAGTATCTCAAATCATCATTTTTAGATTCTGAATAGTAATACATAGGGCTCAAGTATATACATGTGTCCTCAACAGGGAAATATGACTATTTCTGACTCTCCTTCTAGCTCTAAGAGAGGCTCAGGATATCTACATACACCTAAAGCCCCTACAATACCATGTGGAGAACATAGAGAATGTGGAATTCAATGAAGTGAAGCCACTTGTGGGACCTCTGCTTCACATAATCTGCTTGATTTGGGCCACATCCAAATACTACTGTCATCCAGCGCGGATCATCGTGCTGCTACAGGAGATGAATAATCTTTTCATTAAACAGGTAAGTGATACTAATGTCTCCAAAAATGAATCTGGACTTGGGAAGAACCTGAGGTCCAGCCTCAGATGTTTATTAGCTGTGTAATCCCATGTAAATCACTTAATCTCTTTTTGCCTCAATTTCTTCAACTGTAAAATGGAGGCAATAATAGCACCTCCCACCTATGGTTTTTGCATCAAATGGGATATTTGTAAATCACTTAGCACAGTGCTTGGTAGACAATAGATTTGCACATTTTCAGACAGGTGAAAATGCTTATGTGGTGACTCATTATTATCACTATTAGCAGTATTAGTGAAGGTGTTTTGAATTTCCCAGGTTACACTTGGAGTTTACATTCCTCTTTTCCTCTCCCCTCTACTTATCTATCACTGTGTATTCGTCCATCTTTCTGTTTATTCCTTGCCTTATCCTTACTATCTCCATCTGTTCCTTTTCCTGTGTACCACTCATACTTTCTGCTTGTCATCCATACTTTCACCTCTTTCAATCTTTCTCTCTTGCCTGATCAACTTTGAGTTTTCACTTCTGACTCTTTGGATTTTATTTAATACTCCCCCCTTTTCATTATGATGCTTATATTCCCATCTATCCTCTTTCAACTTCTAAATTTTTTATTTCTCTCCTTGTTCAGATCATACTTTTTTCACATCTCTCTCTCATCCCTTTCCTGTTTGGCTTCTGTCTTTGTCCTGGCTTAACTTGTGGCTACTCTTTGTCTGTGAATCATGACTCCTTTGTACTACCTCTGTCCCTTTAATCCCCTTCATTTTTTCTCCTTTAATCAGCCTTGCTCTTTACTTCCTCTGCAGTTACTGATTCAGTATGCCTCTTCACTCCCTTTTCAGCAACAGATTGGAAGATAACTATATCCTCTCTTATGGGGTTTGGCTACCCATTATCTTTTCATAAGGTAAATCATTAGATAATTCTAGGCTTTCTATAAGACAAAGATGTAGTAGAAATTGGTGATATTGGCTTCTGAATTCATACCCTTATTCCATCATTTATGTTCTAAGGTCCTATTAACTGGAGAGTGATCTCTATATTTGAACCCTAAATTTAATCAACTATTTAGCTTGTGGTTTTGATCTCTCACAATGACTGTTGATACAGTGGCTTAAGTTATTCCTCCCACTCACTTCAGTCTTATCTTCCCTATTGTTAAGACATGCTGGGTTTCTGGGAATGTCCCTGCTGAGTACTTTCAGGACATACCATTTAAGATAATTATCATGATCATATCAGTTCATTAAATTCAAGAATATGATGACTTAGAGTAACAAAAATGTCATTTTTCTCTCAAATTACATAATTCTATCATGATAGAATAGAAAAGATAATGAATTTGGAATCAGAGGAACTGTTTTTGAATTCCACCTCTCTCATAACTTTTGTGATGTTTGTTGAAAAAGCCACTAAGCTTCCTGGCCTTGATTTTTTTCCTCTATAAAATGAAGAAGAAGGGAAAAGGGCCCAAGACAGAACTGAGGTATACCCATGTTTAGAAGCCATAGTCTGAGGAAGATCCAGCAAATAAGAAGGAGTGACCAGATACATTAGTAGGAAGAAAATAAGAAGAAAATGATCTCTTGAAAACCTGGAGAGAAAAGAGTAACAAAGAAGGTAGAGTGATTAATAGTACCAGCAGCTTCAGGAGGGCAAATAGAATGAGAATTGAGGAAAGGCCATTTGATTTAGCAATGAAAAGATAACTGAAAATTTTTGAGAGAGCAGTTTCAGTGGATGATAAAATTGGAAGCTGGATTATAAAAGGTTAGGAAGAGACTGAGAAGAGTAAGCAGAAGCTACTTCTGTACATAATCTTTATAAGGAGTTTAGCTAGAAAGAATGGAAGAGATATAGGTTAGCAGGGGTAGAAAGATTAGATGAGTTTATTTTGTTGGGGTTTTTTTCATTATGTTATTTCACATTGAGGGAGACATGGGAATATTTGTAGGTAGTAAGGAATGAGCTAGTAAAGAGGGAGAGATTTAAAATAAATGAAAGTGTGAAAGTGACTTAGAGGGCAATCTGTTAAAGGAGATAAGATGGGATGGGATCAGGGAGGAAGAAGGAGATGGTGGCAGAAGTTGATAAAACAGATATAGAGTGATTGACCAGTAGTAGTGGAGAGCCCCATTGAAATTGTCTAACATAAATTTATTTTTAAATTTAATTTTCTTCTCTATTTTTTGTAATATTTTAAAGGGCTAGTGATTTTATTCTTTTTTTTTAATTAAAGCTTTTTATTTTATTTTATTTTTTATTATATGTTTTTATTTACAAGATATATGCATGGGTAATTTTTCAGCACTAATCCTTGCAAAATCCTCTTTTTCAACTTTTCCCCTCCTTCCCCCCACTCCCTCCCCTAAATGGCAGGCAGACCTATATATGTTAAATATGTTAAAGTATATGTTAAATGCAATATATGTATACCTATCCATAGTTATTTTGCTTCACAAGAAAAATCAGACTTAGACATAAGATAAAAATAACCTGAGAAGGAAATCAAAAAATGCAAAAGCTTTTTATTTTAAAAAATATGCACACATAATTTTCAACATTTACCCTTGCAAAACCTTGTGTTCCAAAATTTTTCCCTCCCTCTCCCCTCCCCCATCCCAGATGGCAAATTATCCAATATATGTTAAAATGTGCAATTCTTTTATACATATTCCAAAATTATCATGCTTCTTTATAATGTTTTACAATTTATTTTATTTAATTTAAGTGAACCTTGGCAGTTTAACTCCAAGATATTTATTGAATTTTGTAGGGTTTGTGTGTATATTGTGCATGTGCATGTGCGTGTATGTGTGTGTGTGTAAGTAAAATAAATTTGTAGTGAACTCAGAACAGTTGCATGATTTTCTCTACCTTTATTTAGCAAAAAAGGATGAAGAGTAAGAGTAATTCAAGGCTGAGGCTCCCAGCATTGGGAGGAACTCAGCATAATCTCAGCATGCAACAGCTAATCCCAGCACAGATGCAGATCTCAGCACAGTCATTGCTGTCCACCCTGCTCCTTCACTGCTACTTCCTGTTGTCTGTTGAGGAAGCTCGGTAACCCCACATTGCCCCAAAAGCAAGCTGCAGCTTTTTTATTGTTGTTGTTAAAATGAGTAAAACGGCAAAGTAGGCTGTAACTATAGATAGCTTCTATACTGAAAGAGAACAGATTTCAAAACTTGGAGGAGATTAAAACCAATTTGTCTCCAGATAAAAACCCAAAGATAGATATGATCTGGTCCACCACATAAGGCTCTCATAGAAGAAATTAAAAAGGCTCTTAGAAGAGAGCTAGAAGAAAAATGGGGAAAGGAAAGGGAAGCTTTGGAAGAGAGTTTGGATAAGACATGTAAATCATTAAAATATAGAGTAGAAAAAGAAATCAACTCCCTGAAAAATAGAAGGAATTAATTGGAAAGAGAAAATAACTCCTTAAAAAACAAAATTGGCAAAATGGGAAAAAATTCCATAGAACAAAACAACTCACTTAAAAACTCAATTGAACAATTAGAAAAAGATATTTAAAAAGTGAGTGAAGAAAATACTTTATTGAAAATCAGAATCTAATAAATAGAATTGAATGACTTGAAGAGACACCAAGAATCAGTCAAGCAAAGCCAAAAAAATGAAACAATGGAAAAAAATGTCAAGTAACTTCTTGGGAAGACAACAGACTGGGAAAATAGATCAGGAGAGATAATCTGAGAATTATTGGACTCCCTGAAAAATATGATGAAAAAAAAATAGCTTGGACACTATTTTCCAGGAAAGTATCAAAGAGAACCACCCAGATGTTTTAGAAACAAAGGGTAAAATAGACATTGAAAGAATTCATCGATTACCTACTGAAAGGGACCCTAAAATCAAAACACCAAGAAATACAGTGGCCAAATTCCAGAACCATCAGACAAAGGAAAAAATACTACAAGCTGCTAGAAAAAAATCAATTCAAATATGGAGGATCCACAATAAGAATTACCTAGGATCTATCAGCATCCATATTAAAGGATCCAAGGGCGTGGAATTTGATATTCCGAAAGACTAAGGAACTTGGTGTGCAGCCAACTTACCCAGAAAAAATGAGTATCTTTTTTCCAGGAAAGAAGATGGACATTCAGCAAAATAAGTGAATCCCATCGATTCTTGATGAAAAAACCAGATCTAAACAAAAAGTTTGATCTCCAAATATAGAACTCAAGAGATTCCCAAAAAGGTAAAAAGAAATCTTGAGAACTATATTTCTGCCATAAAGATATATAAAGAACACGTGTATAATTTGTTCTAGAAACTACAGGTAGAAAGGAAATTATACCAGAAAAAAGGGTAAAGTGGTGGTACTACATCTCATGAAGAGGCAAAGGTAAACTATTATATCTGACAGAAAGACTGGAGGGGAATGAACATAGTGTGTATCATATTCTCATTATAATTGGCTTAAAGAGAAAAATATACACATATTCGATTTATGGTGAAACTCCTTCCACTTCATTGAAAAGTGGGAGAGGAAAAGTGAAAAGAGAAGGAGTAAGCTAAGTAGAAGAGAATACAGAAATTGTGGTGAGGAAAAGGGGTAAAATAGGGGAAGGAACTCTAAGGTGGGGGAGGGATACTAAAAAGGGAGGACTGTGAAAAGCAAGTGGTGCTCACAAGTTTAATACTGGGGAGGGGTAAACTCCCCCATAAAGAGAAAGCAGAGAGAACACTGGATTAAAAGCCAGAATCCTACAATATGTTGTTTACAGGAAACACTGTTTCAGGGTGATACATACAGAATAAAGGTAAAAGGTTGGAGCAGAATCTACTATCCTTCAGGTGAAGCCAAAAAAGCACAGATAGCCATCCTCATCTCAGATCAAGCAAAAGCAAAAATTGATCTAATTAAAAGAGATAAGGAAGGGCACTATATCTTCCTAAAGGGTAACATAGTTAATTGAGCAGTAATAATATTAAACATATATGTACCAAGTAGTGTATCATCTAAATTCTTAAAAGACAAATTAAGAGAGCTGTAAGAAGAAATAGATATCAAAACTGTATTAGTGGGAGATCTCAACCTTGAACTCTCAGAATTAGATAAATCAAACCACAAAATAAATAAGAAAGAAGTCAAAGAGTTAAATAGAATACTAGAAAAGTGTGATATGATAGATCTTTGGAGAAAACTAAATGAAGACAGAAAGGAGTACACTTTCTTCTCAGCAATTCATGGAACCTATACAAAAATTGACCATATATTAGGATAGAAAAACCTCAAACTTAAATGCAATAAGGCAAAAATAATGAATGCATCCTTTTCAGATGACGATGCAATGAAAATTACATTCAATAAAAGGCCAGGGGAAAATAGACCAAAAAATAATTGGAAACTAAATAATCTCATACTAAAGAAACGGCAAATTATAGGCATAATTAATAACTTTACCCAAGAAAATGACAATAATGAGATGTCATACCAAAATGTGTAGGATGCAGCCAAAGTGGTAGGGGAAAATTTATATCTCTATAGGCCTACTTGCATAAAATAGAGAAAGAGAAGGTCAATGAATTGGGCTTGCAACTAAAAATGTTAGAAAAGAAACAAATTAAAACCATCCAGACAAACATTAAACTTGAAATTCTAAAAATAAAAGGAGAGATTAATAAAATTGAAAGTAAAAAAAAAACTATTGAATTAATTAATAAAACAGAGTTAGTTCTATGAAAAAAAACCAACAATATACAAACCCTTAGTAAATCTGATTAAAAAAAGGAAAGAGGAAAATCAAATTGTTAGTCTTAAAAATGAAAAGGGAGAACTCGCCACTAATAAAGAGGAAATTAGAGCAATTATTAGGAGTTACTTTGCCCAACTTTATGCCAATATATTTCATAATTTAAATAAAATGAAGAATAGTTCAAAAATATAGCTTGCCCAGATTAACTGAAGAAGAAGTAAGTTGGTTAAACCACCCCATCTTAGAAAAAGAAATAGAACAAGCTATTAATCAACTAACTAAGAAAAAAAAATCCCCAGGACCAGATGGTTTTATATGTGAATTCTACCAAACATTTAAAGAACAATTAACTCCAATGTTATATAAACTATTTGAAAAAATAGGGATTGAAGGAATCCTACCAAATTCCTTTTATGACACAGACATGGTACTGATACCTAAACCAGGTAGGTTGAAAACAGAAAAGGAAAATTATAAACCAATCTCCTTAATGAATATTAAGGAGGAATGCTAAAATCTTAAATAAAATATTAGCCAAAAGATTACAGAAAGTCATCCCCAGGATAATACACTATGACCAAGTGGGAATTATACCAGGAATGCAGGGCTGGTTCAATATTAGCAAAACTATTAACATAATTGACTATTTCAATAAACAAATTAACAAAAATCTTATATGATCATCTCAGTAGATGCATAAAAAGTATTTGATAAAATCCAACATCCATTCCTATTAAAAACACTACAGAGTATAGGAATAAGTGGACTTTTCTTTAAAATACTCAATAGCATCTATTTAAAACTGTCAATAAACATTATATGTAATGGGGATAAACTGAAACCTTTCCCAATAAGATCAAGAAGTGAAACAAGGTTTCCCACTATCACCATTACTATTCAATATTGTATTAGAAATGCTAGCCTTGGCAATAAGAGTTGAGAAAGAGATTAAAGGAATTAGAGTAGGTAATGAGGAAACCAAACTATCACTCTTTCATGATGATATGATGGTATACTTAGAAAACCCCAGAGATTCTACTAAAAAGCTATACGAAATAATCCACATATACCAGAGTGGAAGGATACAAAATAAATCCAAATAATCCTCAGCATTTTTATACATCACCAACAACATCCAACAGCAAGAGATACAAAGAGAAATTCCATTCAAAATAACTGTTGATAGTATAAAATATTTGGGAATCTATCTACCAAAGAAAAGTCAGGAATTATATGAGCAAAATTATAAAACACTTGCCACAAAAATAAAATCAGATTTAAATAATTGGAAAGACATTAAGTGCTCTTGGATAGGCCGAGCGAATATAAAATAAAGATGACAGTACTCCCTAAACTAATCTATTTATTTAGTGCTATACCAATCAGACTCCCAAGAAACTATTTTAATGACCTAGAAAAAATAACAAAATTCATCTGGAAGAAAAAGAGGTCAAGAATTTCAAGGGAACTAATGAAAAAAAAAATTAAATGAAGGTGGCCTACCTGTACCTAATTTAAACTATATATTAAAAAGCGGCAGTCACCAAAACTATTTGGTATTGGCTAAGAAATGCTCTAATTGACCAGTGGAATAAGTTAGGTTCACAGGACAAAATAGTGAATAACTATAGCAATCTAGCGTTTGACAAACCCAAAGATACCAACTTTTGGAATAAGAATTCATTATTTGACAAAAAATGCTGTAAAAACTGGAAATTAGAATGGTAGAAATTAGGCATGGACTCATACTTAAAATCACATGCCAAGATAAGATCAAAATGAGTCCATTATTTATGCATAAAGAACAAGATCATAAATAAATTAGAGTAATGGGATAGTTTACCTCTCAGACTTGTGGAGGAGGAAGGAATTTGTGACCAAAGAAAAACTAGATATCATTATTGATCACAAAATAGAAAATTTTGATTACATCAAATTAAAAAGCCTTTGTACAAGCAAAACTAATGCAAACAAGATTAGAAGAGAAATAACAAACTGGGAAAACAGTGTTTACACTTAAAAGGTTCTGGTAAAAGCCTCATTTCCAAAATATATAGATGACTGATTCTAATTTATAAAAAATCAAGCCATTCTCCAATTGATAAATGGTCAAAGGATATGAATAGACAATTTTCAAGTGATGAAATTGAAACTATTTTCATTCATATGAAAGTGTTCCAAATCACTATTAATCAGAGAAATGCAAATTAAAACAACTCTAAGATACCACTACACACCTATCAGATTGGCTAAGATGACAGGAAAATATGATGATGAATGTTGGAGGGAATGTGGGAAAACTGGGACACTGATGCATTGTTGGTGGAGTTGTGAAAGAATCCAACCATTCTGGAGAATAATCTGAAATTATTCCCAAAAAGTCATCAAACTGTGCATACCCTTTGATCCAGCAGTGCTACTACTGGGCTTATATCCCAAAGAAATACTAAAGAAGCGGAAAGAGACATATATGTGCAAAATGTTTGTGGCAGCTCTTTTTGTTGTAGCTAGAAACTGGAAGATGAATGGATGTCCATCAGTTGGAGAATGGTTGGGTAAATTGTGGTATATGAAGGTTATGGAATATTATTGCTCTGTAAGAAATGACCAGCAGGATGAATACAGAGAGGCTTGGAGAGACTTACATGAACTGATGTTCATTGAAGTGAGATGAGCAAAACCAGGAGATCATTATACACTCAAACAACAATACTATATAAGGATCAATTCTGATGGATTGGCTATCGTTGTCAATGAGAAGATCCAAATCAATTCCAATTGATCAGTGATGGACAGAATCAGCTACACCCAGCAAAAGAACATTGGTAAATGAGTGTGGACCACAACATAGCATTTGCATTGTTTCTGTTGTTGTTTGCTTGCATTTTTTGTTTTACTTCCCAGGCTATTTTTACCTTCTTTCTAAATCCAATTTTTCTTGTTCAACAAGATAACTGTATAATTATGTATACATATATTGCATTTAATATATACTTTGACATGTTTAACATATATTGAACTACCTGCCATCTAGGGGAAGGGGTGCAGTGAAGGAGGGGAAAAATTGGAACAGAAGTTTTTGCAAGGGTCAATATTGAAAAATCACCCATGCATATGTTTTGTCAATAAAAAACTATTAATTAAAAAAATCAAGTGTTTGCAAGTTCAGTTTCTAGAAAAATTTGGTTTTTTCCTTGTGTTGATTAATTTTTACTGACCAAACTTTTTTTTAATGGTAATAGGCACAGTTAGGTGCCATAGTGGATAGAGCATCAGCCTTGAAATCAGGAGGACCTGAGTTCAAATCTGTTCTCAGACACTTAAACACTTCCTAGCTATGTGACCCTGGCCAAGTCACGTAACCCCAATTGTCTCAGCAAAAAGTCAATAAGTAAAAAAAATTAAAATTGTAAAAAAAAAAAAAAAAACTTATTTGGAGGTTTCTGTGTGAGAACACTAAAGACAAAATTGAGACAGCTTTTTCCTTTCAGAAATATTAGTTCATCCTCCTGCTTAAAGACCTTACTTCTGTAGTGAGCGGTGGTGTTGAAGGTAGAAAACTATTTTATAC
Source organism: Sminthopsis crassicaudata (assembly GCF_048593235.1). Taxonomy (NCBI): domain Eukaryota; kingdom Metazoa; phylum Chordata; class Mammalia; order Dasyuromorphia; family Dasyuridae; genus Sminthopsis; species Sminthopsis crassicaudata. The sequence continues at coordinate 309,366,859 of NC_133620.1, read as the reverse complement.
ACATTTATGTCAGACAAATATAACAAAATATCATGTCCTTGCAATCTAGTGATTTAGTGTTTACCTTTTGTCATTACAGGCATGCATTTATCTTAGCCCAAAAGATCTCCTGAAAGGTGAGATAGAAGAGAGTCAGAGAAAAATACAGGTGGTAATGGACATCCTAAACTTTTCCAAGGAGATGTTTGAAAACAGAAGGGACAATCTTAAAACTTACTTCAAGCAGGACCATGAGGTCAGGGAATGGAATTTCAGTTCTTCTATGGTCTTTATGCAAATGAATGGCTTCCTCAGAAGACTCAAGATGGTAGAGGTGAGTATTAATCAGCATGCCAGCTAAATAAGGAAAGAATACCACATCCGAAAAGCTTTTTAGAAAAATAATTTCCGCGTAATTCCTATTTGGGAGAATTGTAAGTAGCTGCTCAATAAATATATAAATTTATTCTTAATCATAAAATAAAAACACAATTCAACTAAACAGCTTCATAGATATTATATAAATATTAATAACACAGAAAAAGTTAAGTAATTTACAATATGTGAAAGAGGAGTTACTTTTATTTGATATGTTCTTGACTTGCTGACAAATTTAATTGCAGCTGATATACCAGTATAGACAACTAGGTATCTCAATGGATAGAACATTGATGCTTGGGATCAGGAATTAGGAATACATTTCCATAAGTTGAATTCTGGCCTCATACACTTAATAATTGCTTGACCCTGAACAAGACAATTAAATCCTGTGTGAGTTCCTCATCTGTAAAATGAAGAATAAATGGTAAATCACTCCATCTTCTTTGCCAAGAAAACCCCATTGGCTAGATACCACACATATATGAAAGTATAAGACTTTTCCTATGATTGAACCTTGGATTCTACCTATTTAAACAGAGCTATTTGATAGGTTAGGTGTATAAATTTGCAGCTGGGACTTTCAGCTTGAAAATAAAATACAAGTGAGAGGGTGCTTTAGGATCAAATTTCAGAATTATGATAATGTATGAGGGAAATGAGGTATTTAGAATTGATTTTCAGGTCTACTTAGCACTATAAATTTATAAATTTGTGTGGAGAAGGATAGAGATAAAGAGGTCTGTTTAGAAATCGACAAAAAGGATAGGGAAGAGTGAATCTGAATGAGTCTTTAAAGGACAAACGTGTGTGTGTGTGTGTATGGGAGAGAGACAGAGATGGACAAAGACACAGACAGAGAGACAAAGACAGAGACATGAACAGAAAGACAGAAACAGAGACAGAGAACAGAGCAAGAGAGAAAGACAGAAGCAAAGACAGAGAATGAGAGAGAGAGAGAGAGAGAGAGAGAGAGAGAGAGAGAGAGAGAGAGAGAGAGAGAGAGAGAGAGAGAATAAATGAGAAGTACATATGAAACAGTCAACAGCTTGGAAAAGGAAGGAAAAAATTGAAGAAAACAACTCCTTAAAAAGTAGAATTAACCAAATGGAAAAAAAAATTATGCAAAAGCTAACAGAAGAAAGTCACAGCATTAAAAACTAGAATGGGCAAATGAAAGCTAATGGCTCTGTGAGACAGCAAGAATAAGTCAATCAAACTGAAAAGAATGAAAAAATGGGAAAAAATGGGAAGTACCTCATTGAAAAAATAGCCAGCCTGGAAAATAGATCCAGAAGAGGACAATTTAAAAATCATTGGCCTATCTGAAAACCACAACCAAAAATAAACAAAAAAAGATCTTGGATAGCATTGTTCAAAGATCATCAAGGAAAACTGCCCTGATGTTCAAGAAACAGGAGGGAATACTCATAAAAGAGTCTATCAATCACCTTCAGAAAGAGATCCCACAAGGAAAACCCCAAAGAACATTGTTTCAAAATTACATAACTACAATCTCAAGGAAAAAATACTGCAAACTGCCAGACAAAAACAATTCAAATATCAAGAAGCAACAGTCAGGATTACTCAGCATCTGGCAGCTTCTGCAATAAAGGATTAGAGGGCCTGAAATACCATATTCCAGAAGGCAAAGGACCTAGGGTTACACCCAAGAATTAACTACCCAGTGATATTGAGCATCATCTTTCAGGGGAGGCAATAGATCTTCAATGAATTAAGAGACTTTCAATCATTTCTATTGAAAAAAAAAACTGGAATTAAACAGAAAATCTAATGTACAAACTCAGGATGCAAGAGAAGAATAGAAAAGTAAACAGGGGAAAATATAAACTACTTAAAGGTTAAATTCTTTACACCCATGCCTTCTTTCTGATTAAATTCCTTCAAACAGCCATAGTAATGATAAAATTCTGGGGGAAGGGTACATGTATTATCTTCTCATATGGGAATGTAAATAGTTTAATTTTATTTAGACCTTTGTTTAAACTTCTTTCATATTTATTTTCTTGCTTTTTAAAAAAAATCTTGTGTTTTAATGTCAAATTTTCTCTTCAATTCTGGTGTTTCTAGAAGGAAAACTCTCTATTTCATTAAATATACTTTTTCCCCTATATGCTATTTCTTCTATTGAAAACTGCCTGTTCATTTCTCTTGACTTACATATATGAGAATTTTTAAAATTAGATAACACTACTAAAATAAAATTTTCCCCAGTTTGCGGTTTTATCCTAAATTTGGCTGCAAATGTGATATTGAAGCCATAAGCATAACTACTTTATGGTTAATTATTTTCACTTCTTCAATATCTCAAAGGCCAAATATTTCTTTGGTATGAGTACTTCTTATATGATATGGATCACAGCTCCTGTATGGCTTAATAAGTGGCTTTGACACTGAATATATAAATTAATGTAGGTAGAATTGCTTTTTTATTATATTAGTGTGGCCTATCCATGAGCAACTAATTTTTTTTCCACTTGATTATATCTGATGGTATTTGTGTGAAAAGAGTTTTATAATCATGTCCATATAGTCCCTGGGTTTGTCTTGACTGGTAGACTCCCAAGTATTTAATAATTTTTACATTATATTGTCTCATTCTGTCTCTTGCTAAAGGACTTGGTTGGTAACATACAGAAATCTGATGATTTGTGTGCTTTTATATTATATACTTCAACTTCACTAAAGTTAACCGTTTAGTTAGCTTTTAGTTGATTCTGTAGGATTCTCAAAGTATACCATCATATCATCTATAAAAAGTGACAGTTTTGTTTTCTCATTGCCTATTCTAATTCCTTTAATTTTATTTCTTCTTTTATTGCTAGTACAACATTAAATAATAATGATAATAATGGACATCCTTGCTTCACCCACAGCCTTATTGGAAATATTTCTAATTTATTCTCATTATATAGAATACTTATTCATTGTTTTACATAGATACTGATTCTCATTTTAAAGAAAACTCCATTTATTCTTATGCTCTATTATGTTTTTAATAGGAATGTTTGCTGTATTTTGTCTAAAGCTTTTTATGTATATGTTGAAATAATCATGTGATTTTTTTTTAAATTTTTTTTATTATATATATATATATATATATATATATATATATTTTATAATATTATCCCTTGTATTCATTTTTCCAAATTACCCCCCCTCCCTCTATTCCCTCCCCCCGATGACAGGCAATCCCATACATTTTACATGTGTTACAATATAGTCTAGGTACAATACATGTGTGTGAATATCATTTTCTTGTTACACAATAAACATTAGAATCCGAAGGTACATGCAACCTGGGCAGACAGATATTAGTGCTAACAATTTACATTCACTTCCCAGTGTTTCTTCTCTGGGTGTAGCTACCTCTGTCCATCATTGATCAACTGGAAGTGAGTTGGATCTTCTTTATGTTGAAGATTTCCACTTCCATCAGAATACATCCTCATACAGTATTGTTGTTGAAGTGTACAGTGATCTTCTGGTTCTGCTCATTTCACTCAGCATCAGTTGATTTAAGTCTCTCCAGGCCTCTCTGTATTCCTCCTGCTGGTCATTTCTTACAGAGCAATAATATTCCATAACCTTCATATACCACAATTTACCCAACCATTCTCCAACTGATGGACATCCATTCATCTTCCAGTTTCTAGCTACAACAAAAAGAGCTGCCACAAACATTTTGGCACATATATGACTCTTTCCGCTCTTTAGTATTTCTTTGGGATATAATCCCAGTAGTAGCGCTGCTGGGTCAAAGGGTATGCACAGTTTGATAACTTTTTGGGCATAATTCCAGATTGCTCTCCAGAATGGCTGGATTCTTTCGCAACTCCACCAGCAATGTATTAGTGTCCCAATTTCCCCACATCCCCTCCAACATTTATCATTATTTGTTCCTGTCATCTTAGCCAATCTGACAGGTGTGTAGTGGTATCTCAGAGTGGTCTTAATTTGCATTTCTCTGATCAGTAGTGATTTGGAACACTCTTTCATGTGAGTGGATATAGTTTCAATTTCTTCCTCTGAGAATTGTCTGTTCATATCCTTTGACCATTTATCAATTGGAGAATGGTTCGGTTTCTTATAAATTATGGTCAGTTCTCTATATATTTTGGAAATGAGACCTTTGTCAGAACCTTTGTTTTTAAAAATATTTTCCCAATTTGTTACTTCCCTTCTAATCTTGTTTGCATTAGTATTATTTGTACAGAAACTTTTTAGTTTGATGTGATCAAAATCTTCTATTTTGTGATCAATAATGATCTCTAGTTCTCCTCTGGTCATAAATTCCTTCCTCCTCCACAAGTCTGAGAGGTAGATTATCCTCTGTTCCTCTAATCTATTTATTATCTCCCTCTTTATGCCTAAATCATGGATCCATTTTGATCTTATCTTGGTATATGGTGTTAAGTGTGGATCCATATCTAATTTCTGCCATACTAATTTCCAGTTTTCCCAACAGTTTTTTCCGAATAATGAATTTTTATCCCTAATGTTGGAATCTTTGGGTTTGTCAAAGATTAGATTGCTATATAATCATGTGATTTTTGTGAGTGTTGTTATTCATATGGTCTATTATATTGATGGTTTTCCTAATATTTAACCAGTCCTGCATCACTGGTATACATCCCACCTGGTTATAATATATTATCTTGGTGATAAATTCTATAATCTCTTTGTTAATATTTACTTAAAGTTTTTGTATCAATATTCATTAGAGAAATTGGGCTATAATTTTCTTTTTCCATTTTGGCTCCTCCTGCATTAGATGTGTGCACTGCGTGACTTCTTTGCCTCTTTTCCCAAATAGTTTGTACTGTATTAGAATTAATTGTTCTTTAAATGTTTGGTTGAATTCACTGATAATTCCATCTGACCCTAGTGATTTTTTTTTCCTTAAGGGGTTCATTAATGGCTTCTTCAATTTCTTTCTCAAAAATGGGCTTAAATATTTTATTTCCTCTTCTGGGCAATTTATCTTTTTACAAACATTCATCCATTTCACTTAAGTTGTCAGATTTATTGGCATATAGTTGGGTAAAATGGCTTCTAATTATTGCTTTAATTTCCTCTTTATTAGTAGTAAATTCATCCCATTCATTTTTTATTGTTGTTTTCTTTTTTTTTTTTTTCAACTTAACCAAAGGCTTATCTATTTTTTCAACAAATCAGCTCTTAGTTTTATTTATTAGTTTAATTGTTTCAATTTTATTAATCTCTCCCTTGATTTGGGTATTTAATTGGGGGTTTTAAATTTGTTCATTTTTTAGCTTTTTTAGTTGTATGACCAGTTGTTTGATCTCCTCTTTCTTTGTTCTTTTCATGTAAGCACTTAGTGATATAAAGTTTCCTCTTAGAACTGCTTTGACTTCATCCCATAAGTTTTGGTATGTTGGATCATTGCCATTCTCTTGAATGTAATTATTGATTTTTTCTATGATTTATTGTTTGACCTCCTCATTCCTTAGGATTAAATTATTACATATAATTTTTATTATATCATAATCTAAAATGGATACATTTAATATTTCTGTCTTTCTGCCTTTGTGAGGTTTTTCTGCCCTAATACATGGTCATTTTTTGTATAATTGCCATGTGCTGCTGAATTTCTTTCCCTTCTCATTCAGGTTTCTCTAGAGGGCTATCATATCTCACTTTTCTGCAATTCTATTCATCTCCTTAATTGTTTTCATGTTTATTTTGTGGTTAGAATTATCTATTTCTGAGAGAATTAGGTTGAGTTTCCCCACTAGTATAGTTTTACTATCTACTTCTTTCTATAACTTCTCTAAGAATTTGTATATTATATCACTTGGTGTATATGTACTTAGCATTACTTCACTATCTTTGGTACTCTTTAGCAAAATGTAGCTTCTTTTTAAAATCTCTTTTAATCTGATTTGTTTTGGCTTTTGCTTTGACTGAGATCAGGATTTTTAGCCCTGTTTTTTTTTTCTTTTAGCTGAAGTATAATATATTCTGCTCCAACCTTTTAATATATATATATATGTATGTATATGTATATATGTATGTATGTGTTAATATTTGTTAATTATTTGTTAATAATTTGTTAATACAAATATTAGGATTTATGATTTGCACAGAATAATTATCAGAGCAAAAAAATAAACTTAAACAGTGGTAAGTCTCTCTACAAAAATAAAAGAGAACAAAAGACTATGAATTGATGGACAATCTGGATAAAGAAAAACAAAAAATAATAATTTTTTAAAGACATGATGTCAGTGAAATGAGCAGAACCAGGAGATCATTATACCGTTCAACAACAATACTATATGAGGATGTATTCTGATGGAAGTGGATATCTTCAACAAAGAGAAGATCTAATTCAATTACAATTGATCAATGATGGACAGAATCAGCTATACGCAGAGAAGGAACACTGGGAAATGAGTATAAATTGTTTGCATTTTTGTTTTTCTTCCCAGGTTATTTTTATGTTCTGAATCTAATTCTTCCTGTGCAACAAGAAATTTGGTTCAGCACACATATATTGTATCTAGGATATACTATAACACATTTAACACATATGGGACTGTCTGACACCTAGGGGAGAGGGTGGAGGGAAGAAGGGGAAAATTCAGAACAGAAGTGAGTACAAGGGATAATGCTGTAAAAAATTACCCATGCATATGTACTGTCAAAAAAGTTATAATTATAAAATTAATAAAAAATAAAAAACAAAGGAAAAAGACATAAAAGATATGATCTTATAAATAAAATGCATTAATTTGAACATAGATAAAGTGAGAACTTAAGGATCATATGCCTCCCAGAAAAAATCAAAACATCTGAAAATTATCAAGCAAGAAATAGTATAAGGAAATTGTCCAGATAGAGAGGGAAAGCATAGCAATATATGTTTCCAATTCCAAGACATCAAGCTTTTAAGGTTGAATGACTGGTTTTAACAAATTCTGTAAAAGACCAGAAAGACCTCCAAACATAAAAAAGGAAAACAGTAAAACCAGACTATTAAATTTTCACCAGAAACTATAGAAAGGAATAAAATAATATATTCTGAAAAGCAAAAAAGCACAATAAATAACCCAAAATCATGTACCGTGAGAACTTGAATCTAAATATCAATGAATAATGATGTGGAATGAACAAAATTTTCACTTGAAGCAATCATGGAAAGGAAAAAAATTAGTTTTGAGCAATAAACTTAAACAATTATTAGAAAATATTTTGCCCATTTATATGCAAGTAAAAAGTAAAAATGACAGTCTAAGTAAAATGGATGAATATTTGTAAAAAAAAAATTCCAAGATTAATAGAAAAAGAGGAAATAAAGTACTTTAAAATATATCTTAGAAAAAAAAATTAAACAAGTCATAAATGGACTCCCTAAGGGAAAAAAAAAATCTCCATACTAGATGGATTTATAAGTGAATTCAACCAAACACTTAAAGGAACAATTATATAATTATATAAAGTGTTTGAAAAAAGTAAGGAAATAAAGAACCCTACCAAAGTTTTTGATGGCACAAATATGGCTGTGATACCTAAACCAGGAAGAGCAAAAAAAAGAAAAAAAAAAAAAAGATGAAGACTACAGTAAACCAATTCCCCTAATAAACACCAGTACAAACATTTTAAATAAAATAGTTGTGAGGAGTTTATAGCAATGTTGTAAAGATTATATACTATGACTACAACAAACAAACAATAACAAATATCATATTATGATGATCTCAAAAGATGCAGAAAATCTTTTGACAAAACACAATGTCTATTCCTATTAAAAACACTAAAATGAGTAGGAATAAATGGAGCCTTTCTTAAAATAACAAGAAGTAGCTGACTAGAACAAAAAGCAAGCCTTATCTGTCATGGAGATGACACTAGCCTGGGAAAGAAATAACAAAATGCAGGCAGACAAAAATAGGATTGGGAATTCTATATAGTGGTTCATAGTCATCTCCCAGAGTTCTTTTGCTGAGTTTAGCTGATTCAATTCATTACTGCTCTATTGGAACTGATTTGATTCATCTCATTTTTGAAGAGGGCCACATCCATCAGAATTGATCATCATATAGTATTGTTGTTGAAGTATAGAATGATCTCCTGGTCCTGCTCATTTAACTCAGCATCAGTTCATGTAAGTCTCTCCAGGCCTTTCTGAAATCATGCTGTTGGTCATTTCTTACAGAACAATAATATTCCATAATATTCATATACCACAGTTTATTCAGCCATTCTCCAAATGATGGTCATCCACTCAGTTTCCAGTTTCTGGCCACTACAAAGAGTACATTCTTACACATACAGATCCCTTGACCTTTAAAATTTCTTTGGGATATAAGCCCAGTAGTAACATTGCTGGATCGAAGGGTATGCACAGTTTGATGACTTTTTGAGTATAGTTCCTAATCGTTCATGGAGATGAAACTTAAAGCTCTCCCAATAGGAACATCAGCAAAGCAAGGATACCTATTATCACCAATATTAGTCAATATTATATTAGAAATGTTAGCTATTCAGATGGTAGAGAAAAGCCAGGAGGTTGCTTGAGCTCTTTCTTCCCAGTTTCCCTCAGAAAGAAAACAAAACAAAACCATTAAATCAATCTTTTAAAAGAATGCCAGGGTGACAGAATCCATAAAAAGACAGACTCAAACCATTTCCTCTAGCTCAGGTGAACTTAGAAAAACTTCAGGAAAGGTGTGTCTCATGAGTAAAAGGGAAGTGTAGCCCAGTGTCTAATCAAGCCAGTGGAAGGCTCTTAGTTACAGCATAGATCAGCAAACCAATATCCAAAATTCCTGGCTCTGTAGACCAGTGGCACAGCAAGCCAGCTATGAAGCCTCTAGCCCCAATACAGCAGCCATATTGCCAGCTTTAGAAGCCAGGCCACAATAGGAACAACTAGATCAGGCCACCCCAGTACAATGGGCAAGCACCTGAGGTGCCAAAGCAGAAAATACAGTGACTAGGACCCTGCTCTCAATGCCAGAAGCTTGGGACAGTGCCCTCAGTAACTCAGAAGCAGAGCTCAACTTTAAAAAATAAAAAAAAAAAACAGAAAAAATCCCTGACCATAGAAAACTACTGTGGCAACAGGGAGATCAAAGCACAAATACAGAAGAGGACAACATTGTCAAATCTCCTGTATTAAAAATGGGAATGTGAATTAGTCTTGAATTCCAAAAATCTTCTTGGAAGAGTTCAAAGAGGATTTTAAAAATCAAATGAGTGAAATAGAATAAAAACTGGGAAAAGAGATGAGAGTTATGGAAGAGAGAGTCAACAGTTTGGAAAAGGAAAGATAAAAATTGAGTGAAGGAAACAATTCTTTAAAAAATACAATTGAAAAAAATGAGGAAAAAATCCACTGAAGAAAACAACTCCTTAACAAATAGAATGACCAAGTGGAAAAGGAAATACAAAAACTAGTTGAAGAAAATAATTCTTTAAAAATTAGAATTAGGCAAGTGGAAGCTAATGACTCTAAGAGGTAAGATATGAAAATCATGAAAAAAATAGGAGAAAAACAGCTGACTTGGAAAATAAATGAAGGAGAGAAGATTTAAGAATTTTAATAAGAATTTAAGACTACCTGAAAACCATTATAAAAAAAGAGTGTGATTGGCATCTTTCAAGAAATGATTAAGAAAAACTGTCCTGATATCTTAGTAACCAGAGAGTAAAATAATTATTGAGAGAGTTTGCTGATCAAATGAAAACTCCAAGGACTATTATAATCAAATTCAAGCATTACTAGGTCAAGGAAAAAAAATACTGCAAGCATATAGGGGAAAAAATTCACATATCAAATATCAGTCAGTACTACACAATACTTAGCAGATTCTATATTAAACAATCAAAGGGCTTCGGATATGAGATTCCAGAAGGCAAAAGAGTTTGGATTTTACAACCAAGAATCAACTATCCAGAAACAGTGGAAATTTTTCAGGGAAAAAAAGGTGGATATTCAATGAAATAGGGAACTTTCAAACTTTCTTAATAAAAAGACCAAATCTAATAGGAAAATTTGATTTTCAAATACAAGACAATTGCAGCATTAAAAGGTAAACAGGAATTTAAAAAAAAAATCATATTATTCAATAAAGTTAAACTGTTTACAATCCTTACACAGAAAGATGATGCTTATATAACTCTTGACAACTGTATATTTATTAGAGAAGGGGGTATAAATAGACAAAAAGTGTGGGCATAAGTTGACTTTGATGTGATGATATAAAAAATTAAGAGGCAAAAAAAAAAAAAAAAAAAAAAAGATTGTATAGGGAGAAGTGGAAAGGGGGAGCCAGAATAGGGCAAGTTACATCATAGATAGAAGCACAAAAATTTTGTTACACTAGAGGGAAAGATCAGAGGGAACACTTTTTGAACCTAATTCTAATAGCCTAATTCTAATGGCTCAAAGAGGGAATAACATTGGGTATAGACATTAATCTGATCCATAGGGAAGAAAGAGAAGGAAAGGAAAGAAAAGGAAGGGGTGTGGACAGAAGGGAGGACACAAAGAGGAAGGGAAATGGAAAAGAAAAGGGAGGAGACTGATAGAAAAAAGAGCAGATTGAGGGGGATGATGAACAGAAGGAAAACACTGAGGAGGAGGGACAGAGTAAAAGGAGAATTAAAAGTATACATGGCAGAAGGAAGAATGGAGGAAAATACATAATTAGTAATCAATCCCATTGAACAGAAGTACATAGCAAAGTAGATTAAAAACTAGAATCCCATGATATGTGGTTTACAAGAAACATTTCTGAAGCAGAGTTTTATTTATATTTATATATATATATATATATATATACATATATATGTATATATATATACACACATACATACATATATATACACATACATACATACGTATATATATACACACATACATAGATACATATATTAATATTCAAGAGAATTATCAATTTTTAAATATATTTTATTTTTGCCCAATTATCCATTAAAGTAATTTTTAGGATCTTTTAGTTTTGAGCTCCAAATTCTGTTTCTTTCCTTCCTTTTCTCCTCTCTTCCAGAAATACATTATACTTATGTATTCATGTAAAACATTCCCATATTACTCATTTTGTATTGAAAAAAAAAGAGTGAAAGAAAGTGGAAAATACTATGTTTCACTTTATATTCAAATAATATCAGTTCTTTCTCTGAAGGTAAATAGTACACTTCATCATCACTCCTTTAGTATAGTCTTGAGCACTATTGCTGAAAAAAAGCTAAGTTATTCATAATTCTTTATTATACAATATTGCAGTCACTTGTAAAATGTTCTCCTGGTTTTGTTCACTTCAGTTTTCATCAGTTCATATATCACTTCACAAATCTATACCACAGCTTGTTTAGCTATTGCCCAAATGATGGGTATATCTTCAATTTCCAATTGTTAACTACTACAAAGAGTTGCTATAAATATTTTTGTACAAATAACTCCTTTTTCCCTTTTTTTGATGTCTTTGTGATATACATTTAGAAGTGGTATTGCTGGAACAAAGAGTATGCAGAGTTTTATAGTCCTTTGGGGGCATAGTTCTAAATTGTCCTCCAGAAAGATTTGATCAGTTTACAACTCCACCAATACTGTATTAGTATTCCAGTCTTCTCACCTCTTCTCTAATATTTCTCTTTTTTTTTGTCATATTACACAATGTGATAAGTATCAGATGTTACTCCAGGGTTATTTTTTATTTGAGATTCAGGGAATTTTTTCATATGACTATAGATAGTTTTATTTTTTAAAAAAAAAATACTTATTCATATCCTTTGATCATTTATCAATTGTGGAATGGATTATATTTTTTACAAATTTGACTCAGTTTTATGTATTTTTGAGAAATGAAGTCTTTACCAAGGTAATTGTTGCAATTATTTTCTATTTTCTGTTTTCCTTAGTTGCATTGATTTTGTTTGTTGAATTTTTTTTTAATTTATGGAATCAAAATTGATTATTTTACATTTGCAATGTTCTCTCAATTTTCGTTAGTTCTAAATTCTTTCATTATCCATAGATCTTAAATAAACCATCCCATACATGACTTCAAAGTAGCCAAGTAATTTTAAAATTATCTTTCCTAGATCTATTTTCTTAACTGCTTTTTCAGTGAGATATTTCACATTTTCTTCTGTTTTTTCATTCTTTTTATTTAGGAGTGGTGAATCAAAACAGAACAAACAAAAACAGAGTTTTAAAATTCAGAAAACTAACAATTTTATAAAATTTAAAACATTTAAAAATTAAAAACAAAGCAAAAAACTTCATTGAATTTATAAATTAAACTAGCTACCTTTTGTCAGAATAAAATAGAAAAGGCATTAACTAATTTGCCTTTTTTTAAAAGGAAAATAAAATTGAGTATCAAAAATAAGAGTAGTTCACAACTGAAGAAATACATGAAATTGTTAAAACCTGTTTTATGTAATTATATTTCAATAAATCTGATATACATTATAAATAAACATTAAATCAACAGAACGAGAAATAGAGACTTAAGTAATCCAGTCAGTCTCTTGAAAAGAATATGAACAATACATTAATGAGATCCAAAAGGCAAAATGCCGGGATCACAAACAGGTTCTAAAAAATATTCAGCCAACAACTTATTCCAATATTACATAAATAATTTGAAAAATTAGAATATATATATGCACATATATATACATATATATACACACACACAAGCACACACACACTTACATATGCATATATATGTATATATACACACACATATACAAAACAAAATCAATCACCAGATACAGAAAAGGCTTTAACATCTAAGATACAAAGCCCATTCCTTTTAAAAACTTCAAAATACATAGGAATAAATAGATATTTTTACAGTTGAATAAGTAGCATCTTTCTAAAATTTAATTATCATTTTATAGATGGAGATGAATTAGATATTTTTTATTAAAGCAAAGATTTGCATAATTACCATTATTATTTAATATTATTTTAAAAAAGTGTTAGCTTTAACAAGACAATAAAAAACCAAGGGAATAAGCAGAGGAAAATTAAAACAAAATTATCACTTTTTAAAATAATAAAATGGCTTAGGAGAAAGGGCAAAAAATCATGTCTACATATAGGAAAGGAATTTGTGTTCAAAGAATGTATAGAGGAAAATCACAACATGTAAAATTAACAATTCTGATTACATAAGATTAAAAAGATTTTGCACAAACAAAACTAATACATTTATAAAGAACTAGCAAGAGAAAATTCTTTGCAGCAAGTTTCTTTGATAAGAAATTCATTTCCAAGATAATGATTTAGATTTATAAGAATGAGAGACATTCCCAATTGACTACCAAGAGCTATGAATGAGCAATTTTTATGGAGAAAATTTCAAAACGAAAATAAAATTCTTGAAGAGGCTGAGAGAAAATAGACATATTAATGCATTATTGATGAAGTGGTCCACTCATTCTGCAAGGAAATTTAAACTTAAGCCTCTAAAATTAAAAAAAAAATTGGGTGTACACTTGATGCAATGATTCTATAGTAGAAAGAAATCAAAGAAAGTAAAAAAGGATCCATAGGTACAAAAATATTTATAGCAGGTTTTTTTTTTCGTGGTGCCAAAGAATTGTAAACTATAAACTGTGGGAATAGCTATAGTTGAACAGATTATGGTATAAAAACGTAATGGAACACTACTCTGGGAAGACATGCGTGAATTAATATAGGATGAAGTGATCCGAATCAGTCAGTTTATACAACACTTTAAAGATAAATAACTTTGTAACACATAAGAATTTTGATCAGGTCATGATGAACCATGATTCTAAATAACAAGATAAGTGAAATATTGTATTCATATCTAAACAAAAAGATTTTGGACTCAATTTGTATATTGAGAGGTATATTTTTTATGATTATAACTTTTGACAATACATATGCATGGGTAATTTTTTACAACATTATCCCTTGCACTCACTTCTGTTCTGATTTTTCCCTTCTCTCCCTTCATTCCTCCCCTAGATGGCAGGCAGTCTTACACATGTTAAATGTTTTAGTATATCCTAGATACAATATATGTGTGCAGAACTGAATTTCTTGTTGTACAGAAAGAATTGGATTCAGAAGGTAAAAATAACCTGGGAAGAAAAACAAAAATGCAAACAGTTTATACTCATTTTCCAGTGTTCCTTCTCTGGGTGTAGCTGATTTTGTCCATCATTGATCAACTGGAAGTGAGTTGGATCTTCTTTATGTTGAAGATATCCACTTCTATCAGAATACATCCTCATATAGTTTTGTTGTTGAAGTAGATAATGATCTCCTGGTTCTGCTCATTTCACTCAGCATCAGTTCATGTAAGTCTCTCCAAGCCTCTCTGTATTCCTCCTGTTGGTCATTTCTTACAGAACAATAATATTCCATAACATTCATATACCATAATTTACCCAACCAACCATTCTCCAATTGATGGGCATCCATTCATGTTCCAGTTTCTAACTACTACAAAAAGGGCTGCCACAAACATTTTGGCACATACAGGTCCCTTTCCCTTCTTTAGTATTTCTTTGGGCTATAAGCCCAGTAGGAACCCTGCTGCATCAAAGGGCATGCACAGTTTGATAACTCTTTGGGCATAATTCCAGATTGCTCTCTAGAATGGCTGGATTCTTTCACAACTCCACCAACAATGCATCAATGTCCCAGTTTTTCCACATCCCCTCCAACATTCATCATTATTTTTTCCTGTCATCTTAGCCAATCTGACAGGTGTGTAGTGGTATCTCAGAGTTGTCTTAATTTGCATTTCTCTGATCAATAGTGATTTGGAACACTCTTTCATATAAGTGGAAATAGTTTCAATTTCATCATCTGAAAATTGTCTGTTCATATCCTTTGACCATTTATCAATTGTAGAATGACTTGATTTCTTATAAACTAGAGTCAGTTCTCTATATATTTTGGAAATGAGGCCTTTATCAGAAACTTTAACTGTAAAAATGTTTTCTCAGTTTATTGCTTCCCTTCTAATCTTGTTTGCATTAGTTTTGTTTGTACAAAGGCTTTTTAATTTGAGGTAATCAAAATTTTCTATTTTTTGATCAATAATGATCTCTAGTTCTTCTTTGGTCACAAATATCTTCCTCCTCCAGAAATCTGAAAGGTAAACCATCCTGTGTTCCTCTGATTTATTTATGACCTCGTTCTTTATACCTAAATCATGGACCCATTTTGATCCTATCTTGGTATATGGTGTTAAGTGTGAGTCCATGCCTAATTTCTACCATACTAATTCCCAATTTTCCCAGGGAGCTACATATTTGGACATGGTCAATATAGGGGTTTGTTTTATTTGACTGTATTTGTTACGGGATATTATTTGGAAGAGAAAATGATTTTTTATAGCTAAGAAAAAAAAGCCCTGGATTTTAAAAATATCTGCTCTATAGTTTTTTCCTTTGAAAAAAAAAATTCTAAGGTATATTTCTACTGATGTTATTTATTGATGCTTCAAAGTTTAATGACCTCCCCCTACTCTACTCCAGCAGAAAGCATACATAATTGCCTTCCAGAATGGTTGGACAAATTTATAGCTCCAGTAGTGCATCATTGTGTTTGTTTTACTACAGTCCCTTTAATTGCCATTTTCTTTTTCAATCATTTTTGCCATTCTAATACATAGAATGTGGATTTATAGAGTTTTTTTAACTTGCATTTTTTTTAATTATTAGCAAGTTGGAACATAAGGTTGTTTAAATTTCTTTTTTTTGACAATTTTGTTTATATTCTTTGATCATTAGCTATTGAAGAATGGTTGTTATTCCTCAATATTCGAATAAGTTCTTCTTATATTGTGGATATCAAATTTAATCAGAGAAGCTTTTTGCAAAGATTCTTTTTTCCACATTTAACTTTCTCTGCTCATATTTAGTATTTTGTTTTTATTGATATCAAATGATTAATTGTATATAACCTGAATGGTACATTCTATTTTCCAAGATCCTGTTGATCTGTGTTGAAGTCTTCTTCTTTCAACAATTGAGAAAAGCATTTAATTATTTGTTTTTTTAGTTTGTTTTTTATGTGAATTTTTACATCTCTCATTTATACCTTTGGAGTTTATCTTAGCATATGATGTAAGATATTGGTCTAGTCTTTATTTTGGCCAAAATGTTTTCCATTTTTTTCTGGGCAGTTTAACTTTTTTTTTTATCTTAGAAGTTGGGAACTGTATTTATGAAACACTAAACTACACATTTTGTTTGCTTATGTTTGTTGTGTTCCTAAGCTATTCCATTAAAAGAATTTTTTTAAAAGCCAGTGCCAAATAATTTGGATGACTTTCATTGTAGTATAGATCTGATACTATCTAGTTCCCTTCTTACTCCCCCATTTTTAAACTTTTTACCTTTTATTCCTTTTGATGATCTTTCAAACTCTCTAAACCAATTCTTTGGTAGTTTGATTGGCACTGAATAAGTAACTTAATTTAGATACTGTTGTCATTAATTTATTTAGGTAATGCCTAACCACAAGCAATTAACAGTTCTCCAATTACTTCAGTCTACATTTCTGTAAGATGTGTTGTACTTATATTCATATAATTTTATGTGTATTTTGATTAGTAGATGCTTAAATATTTTGTACATTCTGCTATATACGTACTTATTTTATATTAAATTTTTCTTTTTACTTCTTGTTTTTTGGTAATATATAGAAATGTATTATAGTTTATCTAAGTTTATTTTTATATCTTGGCATTCTGCTAAAACTAGTTTCAATTCTATTTTAGTTTAATCTATATATAGATAAGTGTATAGAGATATTTTAAAAATAAATCACAATAAAAATAGTTTTGTTTCCTATACTTATTCCCTAAATTTCTTTTTCTTCCTGATTGTTACAGCTTGCATTTCAGGAAGTATAATAATGGTGATAATAGATTTCCTTACTGAATCCTTGATGATTCTTTTAAAGGCTTTTATTCTTTCTCCATTACATTTGTGGGTTCTTGGTTTACCATCTAGAATATTATGAAAAGGTTAATTACTATGATTTTTTTATTTTTAAAAGAAAAAATTTGATTTAGTCATGTTTTTGTATCTATTGATATGCAGACATGCCTTGTTGCAAATATTGTGTGTTTTACAAATTGAAGATTTGTGGCAACCCTGTGTTGAGCTAGCTATTGGTGCCACTTTTTTCAAAAAGCATGCCTCTGTGTCAAATTTTTGAAAGTTCTTGCAACATTCCAAGTGTTTCTTGTTATATAATTCTTATATTAATATATAACATATATTATTATATAATAATTCTTGTTATTGTATTCATTATGGTGAACCATTATTAGTCACCTTTGACATAACTATTGTAATTGTTTTGGGGGGTTCTACAAACCACACCCATATAAGATAGAAAATTTAATTGATAAAAGCAAGTTTTTACTGCTCCATAGACAAGTCATTCCTTATCTCTCTCCTTTCCTTATCCCTTCCTATTATCTGACAGAAAAATTGAAATTAAGCCAAGTAATAACTCTACAATGGCTGCTAAATGTTCTTGTGAAAAAAAAGAGTGGATCAATGTTGCAAACTTCATCGTTATCTTGTTTTAAAAAATTGTCACAGACACTTCAACCCTCAGAAGCCTCCTTCTTGATCCCATGACCAACAAAAAGATTATAACTTCTCATAGGCGCAAATGTCTTTTTAGCATTTTTTTTAGAAATAAAGTATTTTTAAAATTAGTGCACACACATTTTTAGACATAATATTATTACACATTTAATGGACTATAGTATAGTATAATAGAACTTTTATATGCCCTCAGAAAACAAAAAATTCATGTAAATAATTTTATTGAGCTATGCGCTTTATTGTGATAGTCATTAACAGAGCCTATGATAACTCTGAAGCATGCCTGTAATTGTGATTTTTATTATTGATTTTATCAATATCATGCATTATGTTGACACATTTCCTTATTTTGAATCAACTATGGAATACTGTTATAAATCAACTTGGTTATAACATATTTTAGCATATTATTGTAATTTATTTGCTAACATTTTATTTAGTATTTTTGTGTCAGTAAACTTTAGGGATATTGGTCTATGGTTTTCTTTTCTGTTTTTCTGTTCTATTTTCTATTCCTATTTTAGCTATGAAGACTTTGTTTATATTGGAATAATCAATAGACTTATTTCTTTCTTTCTATTTTACAATAATTTTGTGCAACATAGGAATCATTTTTTTCTTTGAATGATATAATTCACTTGAATTTTCCTTATAAATTCATCTATGCCGTTTATTTTTTCCTCTTTAAGAGTCCTTTTATGGCTTTTTTGATTTATTTTTGAAAATGGGTTATTTAGCTCATCTGTTTCTTCATTTAGTCAGGGCATTTTATATTTTTGTAAATATTAACTCACTTCATTTAAATTTTCACTTGTGTTTTTTTTTTTTGACAAATAATTAGACAAATTAATTTGATAGTTCTCTTTAGCTTCTTCTAGTTCTATGTCTCATTAATTGATCTTTTATTTCTTTCTCTTGTTGATGGAAAGTACTTAAAGATAAACAATTTTCCTCAAGAACTTTATCAGTTTAATCTTAGATGTTTTGATATTTGCATCACTTTTTTTTTCTTGTTGAAAATTTCTGTTGTTTTGGTGATTTTTTTTCTTTAATATTTTCTTTAATTTGTATTCTATAAATATTTTAATCCTAAATAATGAGTAGACTTATTATGTAACAATAATTCCATACATGTGTAAATTCTGCATATATAGAACATGTAAACATAAGTTCCACACATAGAACTTAAAACAGCTCCCAGTGAGCAATTATTTTACTTGTCAAGCAGAGAGATGGCAGTCAATACTAATACTAGTGAAGAATAAAAACTAATTTGTAAACTTTAGATAAGTGGATAATATGTTTACAAACAGTATCATTCAGCAGAAGATGGATAATTAAGCTTAAGTTTAAAGAAAGCTTGTCAAGAACTTTAAGAACTTATTCAAAGGCCATTTAATTTCAGAGACCATGAAAATATCATGAAGACAATAGAACAAATAGGAAAGATATGCAAATATTTTATTCTGACAAATTTTAGTTTTCTCCATAAAAGAGAGTTGTATGGCATACCACATTTGGACTCAGTCCCAGATTGCTACATGAAGATGTGAAAAGGGCACTGTGGTGACAAAATTGGTTTGGCTGAACTAAGTGAAGCATGCATTGTAAAGATTTGTACTATGGATAGTTTTTAGAGTGTTGAGTATATATAAAAGAGGGAAAGATATTGAACAGCTGGGGAAAAGCAGTGAGGTATTAATGCTGAAAAATACAGTTAAGATGGCATAAGTAGCTACTAATACCATATGATTAATTTTTCATCACACTAATTTTAAGAGAATAGTGAAACACAAAGTAAATACAGTTCTAATGAAAGGTATGAGAAGGGAATAGCAGACATTCACAAGTGAAATTTTATAGTAATCAACAGCTGTACCATTTTTTCCACGAAGGCATAAGGATCCAGGAGCCTACATAGTTATATTATCTACTGTAAAAAAAAAAATAGATCTAGTAGATCTGGTAATATGAATTTCATGTGTATTCCAAGTTCTACAGCGCTCTGATTATTATATCAAGTATACCATAAAACATGTGGATATGTAATCTTTAAAATCTCTCAGAAGCATAAAATGGAAAATGAATGCTTACCATAAGGGTTTGCAAGATATAGGAATAATGTGCAGTTTAAGTATGGTAAATTCTTCAGAATGCATTTATGAATGAGATTGTATTTATTGTATTAATTTCAATGAATAGGTTAATTTTAGGGAGGAAAATACACGTTTATCTTTCTATTGCCTTCCTGTACACTTCTATCCCACTAAAACACAGCTTGCATTTTTAGCAATAGTATTATAAAATCTTCTGATTTACTGCTTATAGTTTAAATTCTAATTCCTGCCCACATCTCTCCACACAATGCAATAAGCAGCTTTGAATAAGCTCCCATTTCATTCATTACAAAATTGCCTCTCTTTTAATACTATAAAAAGGAAATAGGCAGCCAGAAGAGTCAGAGAAAGATATGAGGAAACCATTTGCAAAATTGTCTAATCAGTGATGTTCTGACAAACCCACTTCCATTCTAGCCCATCATGACCATCACCATCATTCTTTTAACCCTTCACAACCCTGCCCCTCATCACTATAGGAGACTAAAATAATCAGACTTAGAGAAAGATTGAACACAGAAGAGTGGACTGAGACAAGTGTTAAATAGGTCCAGATATAGCAGTTTCTCTAATTTTTCTTGCAATGTGTCCCAAATAGTCACTCTTACTTCTCATTCAAACCAATGGTTTTGATGAAGTTTAGAGTGGTCTAGATTCCTGGTCGTCTAGAGGTTAAAGAATTTAAAACAAAGACTCTCTATACAAGTGGGTTCTCTGAAAAAAGAAGGAATCAGAATACAATCCTGCAGAGGCAGAAGGAAAGTTAAAATAAATTCAAGACAACATATTTAGAAAGATACTAGAGCTCTACAAAACAAAAAGATGCAACTTCAAGAGAGGATATGAAGAAATAATCAAAGGAATATGGGTCTTGAAGAAAAAAAATTCATGAAAAAGTATAGTATAGATTATTTGGTGACTTCTAAACAGTAGAGTCCTCATAGCTCATTTCATGAAACTATAGTATATCGGGAAGAGGTTACAGAAAAATAAGGTATTAAGGTATTGCCTTCCTTCCAGATTTGGCCTGATCTTGCATTATTACTTTGTAAAAAGTGGGCCATTTTCATATTTTGAGTTATTTTGTACCTTGTAAAGATTATGAGATGTAGAGTAGTTTGTACCATGACTGGCCTTGTAAAAAGTAGAAAACTATGAATGAGCCAATTCATAAATTCCAATAAATGTAAAGTGGTACTAATACTTTATTTCTCTCATACAAAGTATCACAAAAAGTCTCCTTTAATTTATGAAATAGTAAGATGGCTAGTTATTATCTGGCAAAAGAATCAATCTTTTTTAAAAGCCAACATTAGAGTCTCTTTACTCAATCAACAAAGTCATGTCTGGCAGCTAAGAAAAAAGCCACATATAAAAGAGAACATTTTTTTATTGAAGCTTTTTATTTTCAAAACATATGCATGGATAATTTTCAGCATTTATCCTTGCAAAATCTTGTGTTCCAAATTTTTCCCTCCTTTCACCCCCCTCTCTCCCCTACAGAGCAAGTAATTATAAGTTACACATGTGCAATTCTTCTATACATATTTAGACAAAAGAGAAAAGTATAATTTGGGGTTAACAATTTGGCAGGAAAGGCAGAATTAGTAGTTTTAATTATAAATGTCTATGGGGTGAACTCTCCCATAAAATGTAAATGGATAGTGGACTGGATTAAAAGCAAGAATACTATAATTCTGTTGTTTATAATAATCACATTTAAAGCAGAGCAATATATACAAAGGTAAAAGGCTGGAGCAGAATCTATTATGCTTAAGGTAAAGTAAAAAAAAGCAGGGGTAGCCATCCTGATTTCAGATAAAGCAAAAGCAAAAATAGATCTAATTAAAAGAGATAAGGAAGGAAATGCTAAAGGGTGCCATAGATAATAAAGCAATATCAATATTAAACATATATGCACCAAGTGGTGTAATATCTAAATTCCTAAAGAAGTTAAGAGAGTTGCAAGAAGAAATAGGCAGCAAAAATATAATAGTGGGAGATCTCAACCTTGTCTCTCAGAACTAGATAAATCAAACCACAAAATAAATAAGAAAGAAGTTAAAGATATAAATAGAATACTAGAAAAAATAGATATGATAGATCTTTGGAGAAAATTGAATGGTTACAGAATGGAGTACACTTTCTTCTTGGCAGTTCATGGAACCTATACAAAAATTGATCATGTATTAGGACATCAAGACCTCAAAATCAAATGCAGAAAAGCAGAAATAGCAAATGCATTTTTTTCAGATCATGATGCAATAAAAATTACATTCAATAAAAGGCCATGGGAAAATAGACCAAAAAGAAATTGGAAACTAAATAATCTCATCCTAAATAATGAATGGGTGAAATAGCAAATAACAAACAGAATCAATAATTTCATCCAAGAGAATGACAATAATGAGACAACATACCAAAATTTGTGGGATGTAGCCAAAGCAGTAATGTGTATATATATATATATATATATATATATATATATATATATATATATATATATATATATATATTTTTTTTTTTTTTTTTTTTTCACAACAAAAAAGTGGTTAACACTCAGCTCTTAACAGTCATCTCTCTGAATGCAAATGGGTTTTTTCATCATAAAATGCTGGAACTCTATCTTCCCAGAAATCAGCCAGAGTCAGGATCACTAAACATCTTTATTCTTGATCTTTCACCGTCACCCTCCAATGCCAAGTCATG
Organism: Sminthopsis crassicaudata; assembly: GCF_048593235.1. Taxonomy (NCBI): domain Eukaryota; kingdom Metazoa; phylum Chordata; class Mammalia; order Dasyuromorphia; family Dasyuridae; genus Sminthopsis; species Sminthopsis crassicaudata. Next base: position 309,344,042 of record NC_133620.1, on the reverse strand, counting down.
ACTGCGAGAGTGTGAGTTCCTCAACCCAAGTTTCTCCTCCTCCTCCTCCTCCTCTTCCCACACAAGTCACTTCCCCCTCTTTGTCCCACCAATCAAATCAGCACAGAACAGCTGGGGAGGGTCAACCTTCAAACAAGTTAATAGGGAACCGTCCAATTGGCAATTAGTCTCACATGCTTCATTATCCAAGTGCATTGCTCAGTTCTAGCCCTTTACACCTCCTGCTTTCTTTTGTTTTAGACCACAGGTGGTTGCGCCATCCCTGACTTTTCAGGCAGGTGAGAACCCCAAAAAGGAGGTTAAAACGCTCCCCCTGACTTCTCAGGAGGGGAGATGAAAGCACTAAAAAGGAGATAATCACACCCTCCCTGACATCTCAGGAAGGGAGATGAAAAGCACCAAAGAGAAGTGGGGATTTGCTAGCGGGTTTCTGGTTTGAAGGGACTTATTAGAGACAAGTATGCACAAACCCATCAACATGAGAGGTATTACACAAGCACATAGCAATATGTGGCTATTAGTTATGACTCTCCCCATAGTCAGTGCAGACTCGATGTGGTGTAACAAACAGGAATTGTACATGCAAGTAGTGATATAACAAACAATATAAATCAACATGGTATTGTAAGAGATTTCCAGAAGTCTTAGAAGGAGGGTATGTAAACATCAGTCACACATATGCCTTCTTCAGTAACCAAGAGATAGTTCAAAACCAATCCATTGTCCATTGCTTCACGTGTTAGGGAATCCATTGATCCCCACAAGTTTTTAAAGTCCCACATCATTCTTTTTATATGTTAGAGAATCCAATGATCCCTACAGGTTTTGAAGTCCAGCAACAGTCTGATGATGCCTCAGAGAATCCAATGATTCCTGAGGATTTTTCAAGTCCTACAATAGTCTTATGATGTCTCAGAGAATCCAATGATTCCTGAAGGCTTTCAAGTCCTACAATAGTCTTATGATGTCTCAGAGAATCTAATGATTCCTGAGGATTTTCAAGTCCAACAGTTTTTGATGTCCATGGTCAAATGCCATAACTGCCAGGTTCTTTCAGTGGTGGGCACAGTCAGCAATGGAACCACCCGATGTTTCTTGGGTCTTCTCCTTCATTTCAAGGGTCTGCTCTGTCTCTCTCCAATGAACAAGGAGAATACGGCTCATTGGCACCCATCTGATTCCTTCTCCATCTGTGGAGATACGAGCAAACTCTCTCCCCCAAGCAGTTAACCTATCTGGTCCCTTCCATTCACCATTTTCTGGGTCTCTTCACATCACCTGGCGATTATCTAAAGACAGTGGAGCTGCTCGCACTGGACACTGCCCTTCCAGTGGGTTATAAAACCTGTCTGCTGGAGCCAGTGCATCTTTGTCAAAAATTTAAAAATTAATGGTATAGAGAACTAAATTTAGAAGTTCTCTAGGGTTACCCATGGCTCCCCCTTTCTTTTGTTTTTGGAGGAGTGTCTTAATATCTGTTTCTTCTCTCTACTGCCTGCCCTTGAGGATTAAAGGGTATGCCCATGGTATGTAAAATCTTATACTGTGCACAAAAGTGTGTAAAATGTTTAGATGTATATGCAGGTCCATTGTCTGTTTTTATTGCTTGTGACACACCCATAATTGCAAATGCTTGTATAAGGAATTCAGTGACCACTCAGGCTGTCTCTTTTGCTGCTGGCATTGCAAATGTGAATCCTAAAAAGGTGTCTACCACAGCATGTCATTTATGCAGAGGAAATCTCTAGAGAATATTCTGTTTGCATTAATCTGACACAAACTCATGTTGCTACAAACTTGCTACAGTGTTGTTCTTTCTCTTCCTGTTTCAAGCATATACAGTTATCCCACTGTGGGATATGTGTAATGTTCTGATCGTCTCTCAGTTGTAATCCTTCTTTGGGAGGAGGTTTCTTTTCTGTATAATCTTTTCCTCTATGAGCAGGTTTCTTGGGAGGCTTCTGGAGCCTCCAGCCAACCTCTTCTTCTTCCTGAATCCTGGCTCGGAATCTCCTCTAGCTTTTGTCCTTCCCCAGTCCAGACTGCTCTCCAAGCTCAATATTGCCTCTTTTTATCCTCCCAGAGAATGGGCGTGGGATAATGCAAGGGCTTCTGGGAAGAAGTACTCCAACCAATTAGCTTGCTCCTCTTAGAGGTGTAAACTCCCAAAGGTCTGAGCCAGAGAACTGTCAAGTCAACCTGAGTTCTCACCTTGTAATTGTCCAGACAACCTGAATTCTCACCTTGTCATTGTCCAGACAACCTGAGTTCTCACCTAGTAATCCTAACATCTCCCCCTTTCTTTTGATTTTGAACATAGGATAGTCATGACCTTGAAACATAAATCCATCAATATGGGAGGCATTACACATAATTACATAAATTACATAAGCACATAGTAACATAGTAACATAATACATGCTAAAAGTATATAACAAATAACATGATCAAATAATCATAAATTGAGAATTTATAAATGTCCATAAGTCCATTGTCCATTAGTCTCATCTTGTCTTAGGAAGTCCAATGATTCCTGCTGGTTTTAAAGTTCTTTAACAGCCTTTTTATTAGCCATGCTCTTTTGGTGTGAGATGTTTCTTAGATTTTCTCCTTTGTTTTGAGGTTTTTCTCTTTTTCTGTCTCTCTCCAGGTGCTTGTTGCCACCCATCTGTTTGCTTCTTCATCTATTTCCTTCTGTCTGTTAAAATACAAGCAAACCCTCTCTCCCAGGCAGTTAACCTATCTAATTTCCTTCTATTTACCACTTTCTAAATCTCTTCTCATCATCTGGCAATTACATTTGGAGTTGTTTGCACTGGACACAGCCCTGTTGGTTTAAAAGGCCTGTATTCTCCCCAAGTGTAATCCATTTTTGCAATCTGATTGCCTTTTGTCTGAATTATCAGGTAATCCCTTTCTTCCATGTGATTGTTTTTCAGCTGATAGATCACATCAGAGTCCTGACCTTCTAAAGGCTCTTTGGGTGTAACATCAGCTGCCATCATGCCCCAAGTCTTTTTTGCCTGGGGCCTGGACCTGGGCCCCTCATCCCATTTCCCTGAATTATTCTACACTCTGATGCCCAATGGAGTCCTCTGTTGCATTTTGGACATGGGGTTTTAGGTCTTCTCTCACCCTGTCTTCTCACTGTATCTCCATATCTACACTGAGCTCTTAGATGTCCAATTTTTCCACATTGAAAACATCGCTGAGTTTCTCTAGAAGTGCCTTGCCAGAAGGGAGTCTTTCCACGTTCATCATAGTCCAGGTGTAAAAAGCATTTGTTCCCACTGTAGCACAGAGTCTTAGGATCTCCTCTAAAGGAGCATCTTTGTCTAATCCCCATATAATTCTTTTGCAAATCTCATTGGCATTTTCCTTAGCCAGATGTCTGGTCATTATTTCTGTAGCTGCATTTTCTCCAATAGTTCTTTTGACAGCAGTTTGCAAACGTCCCACAAAATCTGCAAAAGGTTCATTGGGACCTTGCTGTATTTTAGTGAAAGTCTCTCCACGATCTTTCTGTCCAGGGAGGACACCCCAAGCTTTTATTGCAGCCTTAGCAATTTGTTCATATATTGTCATGGTATAATTAATCTGTTCTGAATTCTCTCCATACCAACCTTCACCAGCCAAGTGCTCAAAAGTGAATTGTATGTTAACTCCTATTTCCAAATTGCATCTAACTTGGATCTTACATAATTCATAAAACTCCTCAAGCCACAATAAGTTTTGTCCAGGTTTTAGACATGTCCTTGCTATGGATTTCCAATCATTTGGGGTTAGGACTTCATAAGGCAAACCATCTAGTAACATTTTGACATAAGCTGATGTAGCCCCATAAAGGGTACAACCTTTTTTCAAATCCTTAATTTTATTCAAATCTAAAGGTGCATATCTTCTCCTTTTTTTTACCTACAGAGTCAATCTCTTCAATCACAGGATATGCATGTATAAAATCACTTATATCCTATCCTTCTCTCTTAGCTTTAACCAATGCTTTTTCTAATCTTGTCATAGGCTTAGGATGCTTCACAGGCAATTCTGTTTGTGTTTCTGCCTCTTCCCCTCCTCCTTCTTGCTCCATCCCTGAAGGGTTAATTGAGGGAGGAGATGGGAGGTGCTCCTGTTGCTCAGAATTGTACTTAACTTCATTGTTATCTGATTCATCCTTTTCACCTAGTTTAGTTGACACCTCCCCATTTGCTCCTTCATCTCCTCCTTTAGAATAACATTTTTTAAAGCCATTTGGATTAAATTGTAAGTATGAATTGTATCTTTGGAAACTGAGTTTGGTCTGGAACCAAAGGGTAAAATGTCACAAAGGCAATTGTAGTGTTCACCTAATTGCTCTCCTACTAATTCCCATTCATCTGGATCCAATTCTTTTTCCAGAGAAAAACAAAGACATATGACCTTCACAGTTTTTAAAAGTTCAGTAATCTCCTCCAAAATTATAATCAAGCCTTGGCTTTTCATAACCTTGATGATGCTCTCTAAACATTTTCCTTGAACAGAAGGCATTTGCTCCATTTCACTATAAGAGATTGCTGGTTTAGCCCTTAACAAGTTAAGTTCCTTATTTATCTATTAGCACACTCACTTAATCTTTAACAAAGTTTCCTCATTACTCACGGTTCTGGGTCAGAGAGACTGAGATCTGGATGGGAGGCTTTTCCACTGGAATCAGGACCGTGTCTGTTCCTATTCGGGAGCCAAATTGCAAAGGTCTGGTCTAGCTCCTCTGAAGTGCTCAGAATAAGTCCTCGTCAGGATAAGCAAAAGTCTTTGCCCCCCGTGTGGACGCCAAATGTAAACTCCCAAAGGTCTGAGCCAGAGAACTGTCAAGTCAACCTGAGTTCTCACCTTGTAATTGTCCAGACAACCTGAGTTCTCACCTAGTAATCCTAACAACATGGTGTCTATCACAACATGGATAAAAGACAGACGACTAAAAGATTTAGACTGGGTCACATCCATTTGCCAAATTTCATTAGGTCTCAGACCACAAGGGTTCTTCCCTGGAGGGAGTGTAGGAGTGTGGAAAGGAATGCAAGCTGAACAGACTTTTACTATGCTCCTAGCTTCCTCTCTTGTTATTCCAAATTGTAAACGTAAAGCTCAAGCAGCCTGATGATATTTAAAATGAGATTCTTGGGCTTCTTAAAGCAAAGGAGTACTGGCCAACATGGTTAGAAGGTTATCTGCCTTTGAATTACCATAAAAAATAGGACCTGGAAATCTACTATGAGAGTGGACCTGCAAGATATAAATTTTAATGACCAGCAGGAGGAATACAGAGAGGCTTGGAGAGACTTACATCAACTGATGCTGAGTGAAATGAGCAGAACCAGAAGATCACTGTACACTTGAACAACAATACTGTATGAGGATACATTCTGATGGTAGTGGAAATCTTCAACATAAAGAAGAGCCAACTCACTTCCAGTTGATCAATGATGGACAGAGGTAGCTATACCCAGAGAAGAAACACTGGAAATGAATGTAAATTGTTATCACTAATATCTGTCTGCCCAGGTAACATGTACCTTCGGAATCTAATGCTTATTGTGCAACAAGGAAATGGTATTTACACACATGTATTGTATCTAGGTTATATTGTAACACAAGTAAAATGTATGGGATTGCCTCTCATCGGGGGGAGGGAGTGGAGGGAGGGGGGATAATTTGGAAAAATGAATACAAGGGATAATATTATAAAATATATATATAATAAAAAATTATTAAAATAAAAAAAGGAAAAAAAAAGATATAAATTTTACCTGGATGCTTTCTCACTTGCTCTTGAAGTTCCTCAAAGAGCTGATATATATTAGAGGCTACAAATTTTATTTGGGCTGTGGCAATTCTTTGTACCACACTTATTGAATAGGCTGAATCAGATATTATGTTTATATTTCCTGGATAATAAGTAAGAGCTAGAATGATTGCATACAATTCATTCTGCTGAGTGGACTGAAAAGGAATTCTGACTATTCTCTTTATAGTTAAGTTACGAGAGTATACAGCACAAATATTATGTTTGGATGCATCTGTAAAGATAGTTGGTCCTTTAAGAGGAACTTTAGAAACCTTTTCTTCAAGAATCCATCACCAATTATGTAACAGTCTGGTTATCTTTAATGGAGACCCGTGGGTAAAATTTGGAGCCATGGCTCATAAAATTTGCCACTCTGGGATAGTTTCACAGCATACATTAATTTGTGCATTGGTATAAAAGGTATATATCTTGTTAGGTCTTATCCCAGATACTTGTACTGCTCGCTTACTGGCCTTTAATAAAATTCTAGCCACAAGCACTGGATAAGGAATAAGGCTTTGTTCTGGTTGTGCTGGGAGGTTCACGCACTCTATCACACTGTCTCCTTGATGAAGGACCGCTGTGGGTGCCTCTTGTGTAGCAAAAACTGATATTTCCAAGGGTTTTTGAGTGACTCTTTCAACCACATTGGATAAAGCCAGTTCAACTTTGTCTCAAAGCCTCTTGAGCTTCTTTTGTAAGCTGGCGTGGTAAATTTAAAGCGCTGTCTCCCCTTAAAATGTCATATAATGGTTCTAATTGACAGGTAGTCAAGCCTAGCGTGGGACGCATCCATTGGATATCTCCTATCAATTTCTGGAAGTCATTTAAGGTGGTTAGCTTTTCTGTTCTTAAGGAGAGTTTTTGTAATGTAAGCACCTTAGGATATACTTCATATCCTAAATACTGAAAAGGAGCATGTCTTTGAATCTTTTCTGAAGCTATGTGCAATTTATAATTCCTTAGTGTTTCTATGGGTTTTTGTAGACATTCTTCTAACATTTGTTCCTCAGGTGCACATCCCAATATATCATCCATGTAATGTAATAACATTACTTTTGGAAATGCTTTTCTTACTGGAGTAAGAGCAGCAGCAACATACATTTGACACATAGTAGGGCTGTTTTTCATTCCCTGTGGCAAAATTGTCCATTCATATCTTTTATAAGGCTTAGCTAAGTTAACGCTGGGCACTGAAAAGGCAAATCTTTTCATATCCTCCTTATCTAGAGGGATAGAATAGAAACAATTCTTAATGTCTATAACCCACAGAGGCAACTAGGCAACTGAGTAGGAGATGGAAGTCTAGGTTGAAGAGTTCTCATAGTTTCTATCTGTTCATTTACCTTTCTTAAATCAGTCAACATCCTCCATTTTCCAGATTTCTTTTTTACAACAAATACTGGGGAATTCCAAGGACTTAGAGAAGGTTGTAAGTGTCCTTGGTCAAGTTGTTCCTGTACTATGTCTAGTAAGGCCTGAATTTTATCGCTACCTAAGGGCCACTGTTCTATCCACACTGGTGAATCAGTTTTCCATTGGATAGGAACAAGTCAAAGTGTTGGCAAGCCTTCAACAGCAGCCCTGCCTAAAAAACCAAAGTACTCATTTTTAACCCTAATTATTGTAAAATGTCTCTTCCCTATAAATTGATGGGGATTTTTCCAACTATAAAAGGAGTAAAAACTCCTGTTTCAACTTCAAATATCCATCTTAAAGGGGTAGCACTAACTTCAGCTGCTATTGATCCTCCTACCCCAGACATGTAGGTGTCTGCCTTAATCTTTGGCCAGTGACTGGGCCAGTTGGCACCTCTAATGACTGTGCGATCTGCACCTGTGTCCACCAGTCCTTCTAATGCTATGCCATGTATATAGATGGTGAGCACAGGTCGGCCAGCTGTCATAGCTGCTGTCTAGTATATTCCTGGGTTTTTCTGTTTGGAGTCAGAATGTGGGTGACTGTCACCAGGTTGCTTATTAGGGGTCTGTATCAATAAACCTGATGCTACTACTTCCCCTGGTTGATAAGGCACACATTATCTACCTGTGTTAGTGACTGGGATATTATCTACACATTCCCCAGTTTCCCACATCAGTGTATGAATGAACACTGTCTTGTAAGTACTCTCAGGAGTTGAAATGGTCAAGCCTACTGTCCATGGAGGCAAGGGATCCATAGGTTGGAGAGGAACAGATTTCACCTCTCCAGGGGGTATCTCAGTTGTCCCAGCTGCAAACAACTCTATCCTCCCTAATTGTAGTCCCTTTCTCCCATCATGTTGCTTCCTGGCTGACTGTGTAATCCCTTTCTCCCATCAAATGGCTACCTGGATGATTGGTCATGTCTGGGTATTGGACTTGGAGGCACTCTCTGGGTGTGGCATCGGCTGCCATCATGCCCCAAGTGTTTTTTGCCTGGGGCCCTGGAGCTGGGCCCCTCATCCCATTTCCCTGAATCAGTGTACACTCTGATTCCCAATGGAGTCCTCTGTTGCATTTTGGACATGGGGTTTTGGGTCTTGTTCTCCCAGCCTGTCTTCTCACTCTGTCTCTATGCCAACATTGAGCTTTCAGATGGCCTACTTTACCACGTTGAAAGCATTGACAAGTCTCTCTGGAAGTCCCTTGCCAAAAGGGACCCTATCTTCCTATGTTGGGATCTTGGGAAGTCTGCACCATAGCCTGGCTATAAAAGATATTTGTGCCCACTGTGCACAGCATCTTATGATCTCCTCTAAAGGAGCATCCCTATTTAGTCCTAGTATAATCCTTCTACAAACCTCATTGGCATTTTCTCCAGCAAGTTGCCTTACCAAAGTGTCTATTACTTCATTTTCACCATTAGTCTGTGTGACAGCTGTCTGCAAATGTGCCACAAAATCAGCAAAGTGTTCATTTGGTTCCTGTAAAATTTTTGTGTAGGTCACACTCTTTTAGTTTTTATTAGGGAGAGAAGCCCATGCTTTGATAGCAGCAGCAGCAATTTGCTCAAATGCTGTTATGGAGTAATTAATCTGTACTGAAGCATCTGCATAAGAACCTACACCTGTTAGTAGGTCATAGGTGATTGAAGTATTAACTCCACTTTGACTATTTCATTGGGCTTGAATCCTACAGAGCTCACTAAATTCAGAAAACCACAACAAATTTTGTCCAAGCACACCTTTGCAATGACTTTCCAGTCACTAGGAGTTAAGGTTTCATAAGCCAAATTGTGTATTAACATCTTAACATAATTTGATGTAGCCCCAAAGACAGTGCAAGATTTTTTCAAGTTTTTAAGGACATCCATATTAAAAGGAGCATATCTTCTACTCTCTTGACCTGCAGAATTATACTGTTGAATCACGGGAAAAATTTGAAGTTTGAAATCATTATCTACTTCTTTTCCATTTCGGATTGTTTCAATAAGCCCTTTTTCTAATCTAGTTATAGGGGTTGGTAATTGCTGGGGGGGAGGTGCTGATGATATCACCGCCCCTCCCACTACTCCTCCTCCTTCTGTCCCTGAAGGTGGAGTTGATGTGGGCTGATCAATAATCTGTTCTCTAGGTGGGGTTGAAGTCTCTAAGGGACAATCAGAGTCAACACACCCTGATTCCTCATTCAAATCCCCTTGCCCTCTGGCAATGTCTTGAATTTGCTTATCTTCTATCTTTTGTTCCTCACACTTCCTTCTCTGTACAGTTTTAGAACTTTTCCTTCTCCTAAAACCTGCTAAATAGCTTAAGTCTAATTGAATCACTTTGTATAGATAAAATACCTTTGGGGAAATTGAACAAAGCCCATTTTTTACGTAAAATTCTTTCATTTCAAGTCCCACTAGCTTCCAGTTATCTATACTTAGTTTTTCTTCCTTTAAGAACCTCGGGGACGTGCGATTCAATGAGTCTAAGAGACTATCCATTTGTGGACTGGTAACAAGTAAACTTTTCTCATCAATTATCTTAATTATATCCTCTATAGTATTTCTAGATGAGGCTGAAGCAAAGGCTGGGGTTGGAGCAGGGTCAGCTGAGGCCAAGGAAATGTTTGTACCTAACATCTGCCCCATCTCAGCTATTAGAGATTGCTGATTTAGTCCTTAACAAAGTAAGTTCCTTATTTCTATTAGAATACTCACCTAATCTCCTGGTCACTGGAGGACTTCGGTGGAAGTAGGGTGCCAGCCCCATGTTTGGATGCCAAATGCTGGAACTCTATCTTCCCAGAAATCAGCTGGAGTCAGGATCACTAAACGTCTTTATTCTTGATCTTTTACTGTCACCCTCCAACGCCAGGTCACGAGTGCTAGAGAGCATGAGTTCCACAACCCAAGTTTCTCCTCCTCCTCCTCCTCCTCCCACACAAATCACTTCCCCCTCTTTGTCCCACCAATCAAGTCAGCACAGAACAGCTGGGGAGGATCAACCTTCAAACAAGTTAATAGGGAACCGTCCAATTGGCAATTAGTCTCACATGCTTCATTATCCAAGTGCATTGCTCAGTTCTAGCCCTTTACAATAAAATCATTGAGAAAGAACTGAATCATCTCATTGTTATAAAGAGCCATATCCATCAGAATTGATCATTGTATAATCTTGTTGTTGCCATGTACAATGATCTCTTGGTCTTGCAGACTTTACTTTGCATCAGTTCAGATAAGTCTCTCCAGGTCTTTCCAAAATTATTCTGTTGATCATTTCTTGTAGAACAATATATTCTATAACATTCATATAGCATAACTTACTCAAACATTCTCCACCTGATGGGCATCCATTCAGTTTCCAGTTTCTTGACACTACAAAAAGGTTTGCCACAAATATTTTTGCACATTTGTCTCCTTTATGATCTCTTTGGTATACAAGCCCAGTAGAAACACTGTTGGATCAAAAGATATGCACAGTTTGGCCATAGTTCCAAATTAATCTCTAGAATGTTTGAATCAGTTCACAGCTCCACCAACAAAGTATTAGTGCCTCAGTTTTCCCACATCCCCCTCCAACAGTCAGCATTGTCTTTTCCTGTCATCTTAGCCAATCTGAGAAGTGTGTTAAATTGCATTTCTCTGATCAATAGTGATTAAGAGCATCTTTTCACATAACTAGAAATTGTTTCAATTTCTTCATCTGAAAATCATCTGTTCATATCCTTTGACCATTTATCAAATGGAGAGTTGCTTGAATTCTTATAAATTTGAGTCAATTGTCTATATATTTTAGAAAGGCCTTTATCAGAACCCTTTTATGTAAATATTTTCCAGTTTATTCCTTCCCTTCTAATCTTATCTGCATTGGTTTTATAAAACTTTTTAAACTTAATATAATCAAAATTATCTATTTTGTGTTCAATAATGTACTCCAGTTCTTGTTTGGCCACAAATTCCTTCCTTCTCCTCGGATGTGAGAGATAAACTATCCTTTGTTCTTCTGTTTTGCTTATTATATCACTCTTTATGTCTAAGTCATGAACTCATATCCACCTTATCTTGGTATTACAGTGTTAAGTGTGGGTAACTGCCTTGTTTTTGCAATACAAATTTCCAATTTTCCCAGCAATTTTTGTCAAATAGTGAGTTCTTATTCCAAAAGCTGGGGTCTTTGGGTTTGTCAAACTATTTGATTACTATAGTCATTGACTATTTTGTCCTGTGAACCTAACCTAGTCTACTGATTGAATATTTCCCCCAGTACCAAATGTTTTTGATGACTGCTGCTTTATAATTTAGTTTTAGGTCTGGAACAGCTAGGCCACTTTCATTTGCATTGTTGTTCATTAATTCCCTTGAAATTCTTAACCTTTTGAGAACATTTCTTTTTAAGGTAATGCCTCTAACTTTTTTCTTTGTACCTTTTTTTGAGTGTAGCAAGAATGCCAAGGGAATTTCTCTTTTCTCCTTCTGCCAATAAAAATGGCATCTTGTAACTGAATAATTTGCCCATTAAGAGATTTATGAATAAATTCTACAAAATAAAGAGAAATCAATTGATATTTAATGATACAGAGGATATTGCTGCTTTTAAGGAGAATATGGAACCATATCCCACTATTTGATAGTGATTTAAAGGAGAAATGAGAATTGTGAGAAAATTTATGGGGTGTACCACTATTTTGTATAGCAAAACTTGAATATGAAAATGTCTCACCAAAGAAATAAAAATGAGAACAATCAATCGGGAATGGAAATATAGAAAGGTAAAGAACAATCTAGAAAGAAACAACAAATGATAATACTGAAAGAAAACATTCTGTCTTTTCAAGCAAAAAAAATATTGATTTTGAAGATAGGATGAATAAAAAAAACAAGAATAATAGGTCTTTTCAGAACGATGTAAGTCAAAAAAATGTAAATACCATAATACAAGAAATAATACAAGAAAACTTCCAGACTTCATAACACAATAAGAAATATTAATTGAAAGAATTCATAGGTCTCCCTCTTCAAACCCTCAAGAAACAAAATTAAAATCACTACGCACTCAACTCCAAGACATAAATGGCTAAATTTTAACAATTCAATTTGCATCAAAAAAAAATCTATAAACAGCCAGGTAGAAGGCCCTCAAATACAAAAGAAAGGAAATTTGAATAATACTATTCTTTACCCATCAGAAAACTCAGAAGGGAATGAAATAATATATTCTAAAATGTAACAGAGTTTATGATACAGTTGATATTGACATGCTGAAAATCTGATATCCATAAATAAAAAATATAAATGTTGTGTAATAAAGAGGCTTTCAAAACATTCTTATGAAAAAAACCAGACCTAAAGAAATTGTTTGCTTCTCAAACAATCCAGGCAACAGTAATGTAGAATGGGAGAACAAATGCAGTAGCTAAGGATAGCAAAAGAGTGACAGAAGAAAGATAAGCAAGAGGCTTCTTTTTAATTCACACAGATAGGTAAAAGAGAAAATCTGGTGGAAAAGGAAGGTCTGGAACAATATGGACAGAACCTCATCACAATATGCCTACAACTGAATTAATGTTTTTTTGGTTGGTTTGTTTTTTTGAGGGAACCTAAAGTACAAAATTGAGGGTGCATAAAAGTGAGGAGATAGGCCTGCCTGTGGTGTGCCCTGGTCAAATTGAAAACTATTAGTGAGGAAACAATCACCCTTGAGGACTGAAAATTCAAATAGTGAAAAAAGAGTACTAACAGTTGTGGGAATTAGGAAAGGCTTTATGGAAAAGGCTGGTTTTATTTTTGTAAATTTTTTTTCTCCTGTAAACTTTTCATTATAACTGCTACCTTTCTCTGACAGTTTACACTTTAGGATATATTGGTTATTGTATATATGTAGAAAATTTCTCCACTTTCCATTTTTTTTATTTTTTATTTTATCCTATTTTGTAGGATAAAGGCAAAAGCATTTTTATCAATCCTTACTAGCTGTATTCTTTTGACTAAACAAGAGGTTGCTTTTTCTTTATTTGAAACCATATTATAGAAATTCAAATTTTAATTTCAAACAGAATCTTCTTAACCAGCTATTCACTTTTGAAATCCACCATTCTTTTCTGAATTCCCTTTTTTTAATATGCAAATGTAGATAGAATGTTGGACTAGTCTAATGGAAAAATAAAGTTTTCTGTGGATTTATTTCATTTTGCCTCTCTTTCTGCTCCATTAGCACTTGTAACCAAGAATTGCTGATGTTAAATCTGTTTTGTAGTATTTCTAAAATTTATAATTTATCAGATTTTTCCTGATAACTAGCTTCTTAATTCTTTTTCCCATCCAATAAAAATCCAGTCATCTCTGTTAATGGTCTTTAATCATTTCAATGCTTACTATTTCCACAGAATCTTCTGAAGACAGGTTGGGATTTTCTCAAGCTAGAGAAGATTGAATTCAGTGGAATTCGAGGGAAAACTTTGAGTCAACAGGTGCAGAACATGTATGAGGAATTCCAAAATGTGTATAGAATCTTTTCAGAATGTTCCTATGACTGTTTGGACCCTACACACACAGTAAGCACCTCTGTTCATAGTTTCATATCCAGTATCCCAAAAGAATCTGAGAAGTTAAATAACAACACAATAACCCTACTATACTATAGTAACTATACTTCTATACTAACTATACTTTGGGAAATAATAAAAGAAAACTTTCCAGTATTTTTAAATAAAGGCATTAAAACACTGCTTATGACCATAGATCACTGCCAGAGTGGGGGAGGAGCCCCAGTCCCCTTTTCAGCTATCTTTTCTATGCTATTTTCCCTTGTTAAAATGTAAACTCTTTGAGGACAGAGACTGTCTTTCTCTTTACTTCTATTTGTATCCCCAGTGCTTATCACAAAATATCTGGCATATAAGAACCATTTAATAAAAACTAATTACCTTTTTGCTACCTTTTGTTTAGTATATAAATACTATTAAAAGATTAATTGTTAAAAACACAAGCAAAAGATACAAAACTAAATGAAGACTTAATTAATAATGGCATTGTATAATGAGTAGGTCAAAACATGAATCATAGAAATAATAAGTATATGAAAGATAATGATAAGGCTGAGACAATATACCAACATTTCTAGGAGATATCTAAAAAACTACATAGAATGAAAAAATAGAAGAGATTAATGAAGTGAGGAATTTTTTTTTTAAGTTAGATGTTAACATTATGTATTTATTTATTTTGCTGAGGCAATTGGGGTTAAGTGACTTGCACAGCTAGAAAGTGTTGAGTGTCTGAGGCGAGATTTGAATTCAGATTCTCCTGACTTCAGGGCTGATGCTCTATGGAAGTAAAATGATTATAGAAAAAATTGAATTACTAAAATAAAAGCCACATTTTTGGAAAGACTAAGAAAATTGATAAGCCTTTGAAAAACCTCATTTTAAAAAACTAAAAGGAAAATCACACTACCAAAATCAAAGAAAGATGAAATTACAACAAAGAAGTACAAAAGAATTATCAAAGCCTACTTACTCTATACAAATATATTCTAGTAAAATTGATCATATAAAAGAAGTAGAGGATTATCTGCAAAAACATAAAATACTTAGAACAACATGTAAAAATCTTAGCTACACACACACACACACACACACATATATATATATATATATATATATATATATATATATATATGTATGTATGTATGTATATATATTTGAAACTCCATTATTACCAAGTTGGATTTATACTAAAGATGCAAATAAATCAACATTGGGAAAACAATTGACCTAATCACATATTCATAATTACAAAATTATATCAGTTAATTCAGGAAATTTTTTTTAAATTGAAAAAAAAAAATTCAGGCATTTGCCTTTGACAAAGCCCAAAATCCACTTATGCTAAAACTCAAAAAATGTAGTCCTAGGAAATCTAAATAATGAATATTTTATATATATATATATATATATATATATATATATACATATATATATATATATATATATATATATCTCACATATATATGTACTTATATATAATATCTAAAACAAAAAACTGTTATTATTTGCATTGGAAAAATGAGTATCTTTTCCAATTAATACAAAAATAAAGGATGGATGTCCCTTTCCGCAGTATTATTTGCCATAGTTGTAGAAATACTAGCTGTAACAGTGAGGGTAAGAAAGGCTAAACATTCACCAAAAGGAAATAAAATAACCCCATTTGGAAAAGATATAATTATTTGCTTAGAAACAGATATCGTTTGCTTTCACTAAGTAGTAGAATATAAATTAAACACACAAAAACAATAAGCATTTTAATATATTAATAATAAAATCCAGGAGTCAAATAAAAAAGCATTTATTAAGCACTTACTATGTGCCAGGTACAATATTGCTGAGCTGTTTGCTCAAATTTGTGGGAGAATTGTACCTGTCATCCAGGATCCAGTGACTAGTTTCAAATCGGAGACTAGACTGAAACTAAAGAGATTCATTAACATATTAAGAAATCTGCTCTCACTAATAAGAAATCTAGCTCCATAGGATACAGATTTGGTTTTTATACCCTTTCATGCATACTTAGAGTACATAGTCAATTACCAGCATTCTGCAGAATCTTAGAATAGATAAGTAATAAAGAAGGAAGAGTAAAAAAAGAGGGGAAGAATAGATAAGTAATAAAGAAGGAAGAGTAAAGAAAGAGGGGATCAGTCAAAGGGATTATTTGAAATGCTAGTGTCAGGAAAAGCCTTTTACAATTGTGAAAGCAGTCTTTTAAGGTAAAATTGTAGTGTCTCTTATCTACTAACAAGTAGTTGTTACAATGGTCATTGAGACTATCTAGTTTACTATGATTTTGCAGAGGGATTTAAGACTTTCTAATATTAGGTCACTCAGTAGTTGAGGGATTGTTACTTTATCAGGATGTCATGAAAAGATAGTGGTTTTACTTTTTTCTACAGTGCTATACACTGGGGATACTAAAAAACAAAAACAAAATTAAAAAAACCCCTCAAAACAGTAACAACAACAACAACAAAAGGTGAAAAACACATCATTATTTCAAGAAGCTCCCGGACTAATGAGAGAGACGTTGTGTAAGCAAATATGTACATACAAGATATAGACAGGACAAATTGAAGAAAATATCAGGAGAAAGATACTAAGATTAATAAGAATTAGGAAAGAAAAGAAAAAAAGCAAAAACAAATCCCATTCAAACAACTACAAAATGAATAGAGTATCTGAGATTCAGTCTACAAAGATAACAATATTTATGTTACAAATTTATAATTTGTAATTGTAATTAAAATTTTGTATATAATTACAAAAATACAAATTACAAAAAATTACAAATATATATTGCAAAACATTATTTAGAGAAATAAAGAATTATTTAACTAATCAAATGCATATTAGCTACTATAGCAATAAGTTGGGCTGTAGCAATAGGGTTAAGATAATACTTCATAAAGTAATTTTATAGATGTAGTGCCATGACAGGCTACCAAGAGGTTTCTTTATAGATCTAGAAAAAAATAATTGCAAAATTCATTTAAAGGAGTAAAGGTCTGAAATCTCAAAGGAAATAATGAAAAGTGGGATTGAAAAAAAAGGGGGAATAGAACTTCCAGAACTCAAATTATATGATAAAACATTAATCATCAGAAGTATTTCATATTGGTGCAAAGGGTAGAAAAGTTGATCAAAAATAGAATAAAAATGTAAGAAATAAAACCATTTGAATTGAATGGTGACTGATTAGGAGATTAATAATCCTAGTTAGAGGGGACAAGGTCCTGTCCTAAGGTGGTGGCACTGTAACTAGACATAGAGGGATAGATAAGAGCAATATTATAGAGATAGAGTTAGTAAGACATGGCGATGACTTTTACAAGGGGATTGTTGTAGTCATTGTATATATTAATTTCTAATGCTCCTTACTTTATATTATTTGATCTTCTTTGGGTATCTGGTAGAGTAAAAAGTGCTACATTTGGAGACAAAGGCTCCTGGTCGAAATCTTGGCTCCACAATTTAATATTTCTGTGACCTTGGACAAATCACTTAACCACTCAGGACCTTAGTAACTCATTTTTTAAGGCAGAGGGCTTGATCACAGGTATCAAATTTTTTACATTATGGGCAAGATTGAACCATATTAAAATGTAATTTTTGGAATGTTAAACAAAATAAATAAAAATATTCAACACAGATAATGCCAATTTGTGGGCTTCTAAGTTGTCTTAGAAGCCCATCTAATGCCACCTACAGGGACCTACTTCTATTTGAGTTTGGCATCATTGGACTAGATGACATCTAAGATCTCTTTTATTCTGTATATGTGATCTATGTACTCACAGCTTTTCACCTGGGAACTATCTTCCCATTTTGTAACCATCTGCCCATTCTGGGATGGCTTCTTGGTCTTATGTATTTTTGTTAACTCTCTCTTTAACTTAAGTAACTGACACAAAGCTTTTTCTCAGTATGGGATTTCCCTCCTTATCCTACATGTATTCGATTTAATTTGTGCAAAATCTTTTCATTTTTGTGCTATCAAAATTATATGTTTTAGCTTTTGTGATCTTTTCTATCCATTTGGTTAAAAATTCTTCTGTTAATTACAGTTGATCAAAGTTATCGTCTATTTTTTAAAATTGTGTGGCCCTTGATAATTAGTTTGCAAAATCTTTTAAAGCTTCTTCTACTATGTGGCATAGAGTGTTCATCTAAGCCTGATTTCTGCCAAATGATTTTCCAGTTTTCCTAGAAGTTTTTTCTACAATCCATCCTCCATACAGCTGCCAAATTGATCTTCATAAAGCACAATTAAAAAAAAACACAAAAAAAAACAGTATAGAAGACTTAAAAAAAAAAATAAAGCACAATTTTGAGCACACAACTCTCTGATCAATAAACAGCAATGGTTCCTTTTTACCTTTAGAATCAAATATAAACTCATTTTTTTGTCAATTAAAACCTTGCAACATTCCTCTAACCTTAGTTTTTTAGGATGATTTCATCTTTCTCCTCATGCTTTTTATGTACCATTAAAACTGGTCAACTAAAAATTCTGCTATTTGGCACTAAAAATGTGGTCCTGGGACCCTTGTGGGTTTCCCTTTTAGGTGTTGTCTACAAGGTCAAAATAATTTTCTTAATAACACTAACATAATAATACAATAAATATTATCCACAATAATTTTTGAAAATATAAAGGAGTCCTGAGATCAAAACATTTGAGAACTGCTGTCCTATTCCCTATGACTAGAAAATTCTTTTGCCTCTCAACCTAAATCCCTTAAATGCTTTTCTTAATTTTCCCCACCTGTTAAGTGTTTTTTTCTGTCTTCACTGTTCCCCTTTTACCAAATGAAATATTTTTTTATTTATTTGTCTTTGTATACATTCCTTTTTCTTAATAGAATGTAAGTTCCTTGATAATAGGGAATTCTTTATTTTCATCTTTGTTACCCTAGCTAACCTTAACATAGTTCCTAAGACATGAAGGGAATTTAATAAATGCTTACTAAATTAAATTGTTAAATTGAATCTGGCAGCAATAGGAAAGATGGACTGGAGGGGAGAGAGAGTAATTATATGGAAGAAAGATTGATTAGTAGACTATTGAAGTAGTTTAAGTGGACAATAATACAGGCTTCAACAGGAGTGTTAGTAATTAGGATAGAGAAAATGGAGAGGAGGACAGAGAAAGAAAGACATGACGGAGGGGGCAGAAAGTGAAAAAAAGACACACAGAGGGAAGAGACATAGAGAGAAACAGAGGCAGATTCAGAGAGAAAAAGAAAGAATCAGAGATAGATCAATAATTTGGGGTTAATAACTGTCCTTTCCAATATGGGTTTATCCCAGATGCAGTACTTTAGTCACATTGATTTACTCCTAAGAGTAGTTTTTGGTGAAAGAATGGCAGTTTTGATTGATAGGAAAAATGAAAAGTTAATTTGGAAAATGAAGAACTGCTAAATAGAACAGGATAGATACCATAGAGTGGGATATGGGAGTGGAGCTGGCAAGAAAAGGACCTCCTAAGGACACTGGTATCTATGTGATAGAAAGGTCAGAAGAGGGCACAGAAGTGAGAGTGGGAGTATTCCAAAGATAAACAAGTTTTGCCATATATGTTAATAAAAACTAAATCATGCCATATTATAGTAATTTGGGGAAAATTAAGAAATCCTTAACATAGTGCTTAAGCATGAGTACCCCAATAAAACGAGAGCATAAAGTTAGGAAGACCGTAGTTCAAATCCTGCACTGGATACTGCTCATTAGCTCTTTATCCCTAGGTAAGTCACATACTATCTCTAAGCCTAAGTTTTCTCATCTAAAATGTGGATATTATTAAGACCTATTTCACAAGGTTGTTATGAGGATAAAATTAAATAATGTATATAAATTATTGTAAGCTTTAACATACATTAACATGTTAGCATTAACATTAACATATTAGCTATCATCATCTTCACTGTTAGTTTTTTTGTTTATGCTTTTTGTCTCTTCAGGAATTTGAAAATTATGTCTCTGAATTTAACCAGAAAGTAGAAGATTTGGATCGAAGATTAGGGATGGTCTTTGTCCAAGCTTTTGATGATATACCTGGCTTAGACCATGCTTTTAAGGTCTGTATCTGTTGCTGCAGAATCATCTCCAAGTATGACATTAAAATATTATCCAGAAGACCTTGTTAGGGAGGATCTGTGTGATTATTGTGTTCTTACAATGTTAGGATTTCTTGATCCACTAAGACTCCTGGGTAAGAGCATAATAGGGGCTTCTTTGAGCTGGAAGTATAGTCTATTTCAGTCTATTTTGGATGTATAGAAATATTCTGAAAATTCTGAATGTGGCTGAAAAAGTTTTCTCTGAAACTCTTCAGTTGGTCCAATCCTCATATTCAGGTAAAATGTTACAGAGAGAGAGAGAGAGAGAGAGAGAGAGAGAGAGAGAGAGAGAGAGAGAGAGAGAGAGAGAGAGAGGAAGGAGGGAAGGAGGGAGAGGAAGACAGAGACAGAGACAGGCAGAGACATACATAGAGGAGACAGAGAGAAAGAGACAAACAGAGAGAGAGAGAAAAAAAACCAAAGAAACAGAGAGAGAGACACACACTGTGGTCACCATCCAGACACAATGATTCTTAATATAATGAATGAAGAAAGGCAGTGTGGCAGAGTAGAAAAAAATTTGCATTTATTTCACTTATCACTTTTGTTATCTTGTCTAAGTCACTTAACGACTCTCCCTTAGTTTCCCCATTTATAAAATAAGGAACTTGGCTTTCATGATATTTATTGAACAGCAGACGGACATAAGTAGTTCTGATGTACCACAGTCAAAGCTGCAAGGAATCTTCCAACCCACAGTTCTATGCTTACGAAAGAAGACATTGGGGATTTTTTATGACCATCCCAACATGTGGGTTTAAATGAGAGCAGCTGCAAGAAACCAGCTTTGGTTTGTAGCTACATGTTCTTCCAAGGTAAAATCAGAAACATCAGAGATCCTTCAATGAAATGGTGGTTTCTTGGTACCTCTTGTGAATTTGTAATCACTTCAGGAAAGCTTTAGAATGCCTCAGAACTCTTCCTGAGTCTTAGAGGTATGCCATCCTTTAGCAAAACCCCTGACTGAGAGCTGCAGTTTTAGAATTCCTGGAACTGATTTTTTTTAATCCTTTGGATTTCCTTGCTTTATGTTAACCATTTTTTCTGCAGCTGCTTGAAATATTTGGAAGTCTGCTTGAAAGACCAGTAGTAGCCATGGAAGCATATGATAAATACCCTATCCTGATCACTATGTTCAACAGTGACTTGGATTCCATCAAAGCAATCTATTATCAACGGATCCAGGAGGAATCTGAACTTGGTATGATCTTAGTTTTCAAGAAATTCTGAGGAATATTCTGCTACCTCTTTTAGACCTTTGAAATGTCTTTAAGTCCTTGGTCAAATTGCTCCTGTACTATATCTAAATAAGGCCTGAATTTTTTTACTTGTTAAGGGCAACTCTTCTATCCACACTGATGTAACAATTTTCTATTGAATGGGAACAGGTGAGAGTGCAGGCAGGCCTTCAACAGCAGCCCTACCTAAAAAGCTGAAGTACTCAATTGTAATCCTAACTGTTGTAAGACATCTCTTCCACATAGATTGATGAGGATTTTTCAACTACAAAAAGAGTAAAAACTCCTGTTTCGCCCTCAAATGTCCATCTCAAAGGAGTAACACTACCTTCAGCTGCTATTGATTCCTACACCAGACATATAAGTGTTTGCCTTAATCTTTGGCAAATGACTGGGCTAACTGTCACCTCTTATGACTGTAAGATCTGCACCATATCTACCAACCTTTTTCTAAATGGCATGTCATTTACATAGATAATGAGCATAAGATGGTCAGCTGTAACAGCTGCAATTAAGAATATTCCTGGATTCTGTTGCTGGGAGTCAAAATCTGGGTAAATATCACCAGATTACTTATCAGGTATATGTATCAGTAAAACTGATGCTACTACTTCTATTGGTCACACATTGTCTACCTGTATTAGTGACTAGAATATTAGCTACACATTTGCCATTTTCCCAAATCAGTGTATGAATAGATACTGTTTTGTAAGCACTCTCAAGAGGTTACTGTGCCTGGAAGCAAAGGATCCATAGGCCAGATTTCACCTCTTCAGGTCTTGATCACTATGACTTGTGATAAAAACAAGACTTGATATAAGCAAGTACAGTTCTCATTTATTTGAATTCTTGAATACCTCAGAATCAGTAAATTGTCCGTTTCTATGTCTAAGATGAACACATGGATTACCCATTGTTTCTGGTCAGTAGAGGAAGAGAACAAAAATTGTAAGGATAAGAGAAGGTAGCCACAATTCCTGAATTATGATGAAATTTTCCCTATTCCTCAATTACTATTCCAATTGCTCAAAGTTTTTCTGACTCAGTACCTAGAACGCCAATGGCTGGGAGTGAAACTATATGTGCTCCTTTTCTTCTACTCTCAAGTTCACTGTATTTAAATGATTATAGAAGTAATTAATCTGTTGGCTACTTTGGATATATAGTATTATCAGAGAAATATTATGAAGTGCTTTTCTCCATTCTGATTCAAGCTCCTTATCCTATGAAAATACTTCAGATTTTCTTAAATTATTAGATTCAGTAACAGAATTGTGACACTGCTGTCACTTAACAATTTTCCTTATTCAAACATCAAGTGATTATTTCTCCAAGTGATCTGTAATTTGGGTGTCTACCATGAAAAATAGGCTTTATTGGGATTAAATGATACAGGAGACATTAAGCCAGGAGGAATGTTAGATATTTAAGAGTAAAACACACACACAAAGGGGAAACAATTTCAATTAGAAAGAAAAATGAGATTTGTTTGATGAAACAGATGTAGATGAATAGGAGATTCCCCAACCAATTTGAGTTTTAAAAAGAAATGTATAGAATTTGAAAGTGAGTCCAGGTCATAGAAAATGAGTTTGAGTATATTATGGACCTTTAAAAACAGAATCACTAAAACTCAGAATTAGTTGAGGCTGATGAAGGAAGCTAAGTACAACAAAAAAGGAATTTTAAAAACTGTTAGAAGAAGAAAGGATTTAAGCAAGCATAGTACTTTTGCTTGGGGTGGATGGGACTCAGATAACTAACAAGAGAAAAAGAATAGTGCATCTACTTGGAGTCTAAAACCCTTCATAAGCTGGTATTTTCCTACTTTTTAAGCATGCTTATATCTTGATCTCATCTATATCTTCTGCAATAATACAGTGATATTAGTCTTCTTGTTCTATAAACATGACAATCCATATTCCAACTGAGCACTTTTACAGACAATTCCCCAGATCTGAAACTTTTTTCCTCCTTATCTCTTTCTCCTGTTTTCCTTGGCTTCCTTCAAATCTCAGCTAAAGGATCATCTTGAGCAATAGCCCTTTCACTTTCCTCCATAATTCTCTTTGAGACCATCCCTAGTCTATCCTATATAGAGATATGTTATTTGTATGGAGCTGTATGCTGTCTCCTTCAATTGACTATGAACTTCTTTTAAACAAACACCTTTTTTGACATTTATTTCCCACGTACTTAGCATGGTACCTGATACTCAATAGGTACTTAAATAAATCTATTGATTGATGAATTTACGGCTCAATTCTCATTTTCTTCTATTTTCTTTGCCAAAGAGAATGTTTTCTTTTACATTGAAAATGACCAAAAATTTACTAAAAGGAGTTGATACTAAGGTATTTTAAGATAGCACCAGCTTCCCTTTAATGAATTTAGGTCACTTGAACTACATCCTCAGGTCTTGAAAGAACTGGCAGATCTGATTGCTAAACCATTTTCAGTAATACAATAAAGATGGAAAATAGGGAAAGTTGTATGAGTAGGAAGAAGGGAGTATATATAAGATAAATAAATATATATATATATATATGCATATATATATAAATTATATGACATGTTATTTTGTGAAGTTGGTATTAATAAGGATCTTATTCAGAGTCAGTATCTGAGACCAAATTTGGATTCAGTTCTTCATGACTCTAAGCCCAGAGCTCTTCTGCTTTATTAGTTCATTTTAAATAGTCTACTGCTAATAACAATGGTTTATAACATACTGTGTTAAGAGACTCAGTAACCCAGCTTTAGGAACTATTTTCTATCTTGCATATAAAACAGATCAATTTGAACATTTTGAATAAAATTTATATAAGATTTTTTGAACCAATAAAATTGAATGTAAGCTCCTTGACTATTTTATTTTTTTCCTTTGTATTAATCCCTGGCACATAGTAGACCCCTAATAAGTGTATATTTATGAATGAATGGACAGATTCTTAAACCGTTTTAATTACTGCAGTAGTTATTTGTAAACTGACAACACTTTTCCACTCTATTTCAAATCTCACCTCAGAATTCTAAAGAAAAATCCCTCCTAAAGTATCCTCTTCCTTAAATATCCTGAAAGTGACACCTTATTATAAGGCAAGACAAGATCAATGAATGCAATGGTAGAAAAATAAGTTATTCTCTTTCCTTTTTTGATATAATACTTGAAATAAAGCATCTTTTTAAAAGCAAAGCCTGTCTGAATTCCATCACTTTTAACCTCTTTATCTCTTTCCTCTTTATACTTCATTTTCTTTAGCTTAACTTTTAACTATCTTGCTTCTGGCTGCTTTCAGGAGCAACAATGAGTTATATGTAAGAAGTGGCATAAAAGACTTCCTTCTCCCTCTTTAGATCTGATTAGCTTTCTGTAAACAGAAGCAGACATGATTCCCACTTCCAAATGAGATAATATATTTATGTAATTTGAGAATTATAAATTGCTCTGGCAATGCAGAGTTCTGTTTCTTAGAAATTTGGTAATTCCATGTGCACTGATTTCAAGCAGGAAGGATCCTTTTCATTTTACAAATAAAGAAACTGAGATATAGAAGAGTTTGAATGAATAGCCCAAGGTCACACAGATGGCAAAATCTAAATTTGAACCAAGTTCCTCTTACCCCAGATCCAACACTCTTTCTGCTGTATCACATTGATTCCCTATGATTTAGAACTTGTGATTATACCTATAAGGGGCCCAGGTTCAAGATATTATGGACTGGTATCTGCTAACTTAGGATATCCCACTGATGTGTTTACTTGTAATGCCTATTTAAGGGACATAGTTTAATTTAGACATTTAATAAAATGGCATACTAGGGAATGTAGGAATAACACATTTCTCTCATAAAATTAAAGAACGCCTTCTCCCACAAATGCATACACCTATAGTTACATATGCTGAGGGGTAATGTAGTCAGAACCCATAGGTGGAAAGACAACTCACACCTCTGATGCTTTAGACTGATGTCTTTTAGTATTGTCAGTGTATTATTCCTACAGCACCTGTCACCTGCTGGGATCTTCTACCCATTGCTTAATTGTTAAATTAAATGTACATGTGGTCTCTGCTTCATATAACTCCACTACCTGATTTTCTACTGGATATGCAATTTACTATGCACTGCTACTGAATATATGTCTACGGAGCATCTCTTAATTTCCAGCTTCTGGCTTCAGCTGAAATCTTTTTTTCTGTCTCTTCCTCATGAAAACTGTGAGGTCCACAAATTTTATTTCAGTTTAAAAGCCTAAGGTATTTTATAGCTTATTAAAGAAAGCAACCAACCCCAGATATAGGACCAACAACTGCCCTAGGTAAGAGAAAGGGAGGAAGACTTTCCATGGTTTCTTTTTTAGTAACCTATTTTGTTCCTTACAAAATCTTTCCATTAATTAAGGCTTATCATCTCAAGCAGGAGATTCTCATTCCTAGGCAATAAGTTTTTTAGAAGAACAGAGTAACATGTTCTCAGTTTTTTTTTAATTAAACTTGGGTCTTTCTGTCAGAGATATCACTCTAGTTTATAATAAACATTTTCCACGCCTCCTGATTTTTGATTTCTGAAGTTGAGACTGTATTACTTTAGTTTCCCTGTATTATAATACCTCAGTTTCCCTGAATTAGTATGTTATACCCTGAATAAAATATTATGACCACCCGCCCTTCCTGGCTATTAGGACTGAGAGAAGTGGGGCTTTGAAGTTTTGTCCACTCACACATTCCAAAGAATCTTAAAACTCCAGATGGCCTGTCTGGAGTAGTATCTTGGTAGTTTTCACTATCTTTTTGGCTTAGACTTCCTGCTTCCTGCTTTTGACCCCCAATTTATCAGAATTTATGGTCCTTCCTGAAATCATGACTTACCAAATGTTCTCCCCCTTTGCCTTTGTTTCCCTTATAATTGGAGCTCTATAAAAGGTCTGTATTTTAATTGCTAGCGGTCAGATATCTTTCAAACAAGAGCCTTGTCTGACCAGCTAGCCTAAATTTTCCACTATTAAAATATTAAAAGCCTAATCTCTGTCTTGCCTCAGTTTCTCTGGCATTACAAGACATCCTCCCCTATCTCCTACCTTATTATTTAAAGTTAAGTCATTTTCTTCTCTGCCTTTCTAGCCATTCTTGTGGAGCTCACACATGTAATGGAATGCTAGTCTTAGAGTGAGATAAATAATAATAATAATAATAACTACTATTTATATAACAGCTATCATTTTATATAATAGCTTCCAGGCACCATGCTAAAGATTTTACAATATCTCCTGTGATCCACACAATAGTGCTGAGAAATAGATGCTATTACTATCCTAATTGAGTGTCAGGACAGATAGCAAGGCCCAGAAATCCTTAGAGATAGTGAAGAATATTCTTTGTAGCCAATAGGGGCTCTCAGAGTAGGTGAAGAAGAAATGTAATTCAGGCCTTTATATCACTAGAGTTACAACCCTCACCTTAATCAAAAGAGAGAAAAGGCATAGTCTTATCCCTAGCTCTGCTCAGTGATTCATGTATTTAGGGGTTATCTAGAGAAAAGAATTTCCTGGCACTAAAGAGTTGGGGGATAGCTTTTGCTTTCTTCAGTGAGAGAAGGAAGTTCTGTCTGAGAAGACACAGCTGCCAAAGGTCTTAGTCCTAATTTTAGTCAGGGAATAAAAACCTAAAGGAAAGGAAGAGATTCTTTTTTACTCAGATCTTGCTTTCTTGAATGAGGGCAGGAAATTCTTCCTGGAAAGTATGACTACTAAAGATCCTAATTCTAGGCCTGGTCAGCAATTTATGTGTCTAAGAAGAAATAGACATGTTTAAGCTGAAGCAAGAAGTTTAGCAACCCAGCCTTTGCTCTTTCTGGAGAAGACAAAGGGTAGCAGTGCTGCCTGTACCACCTTTTCAGCAGAGGTATGATTGACAGGAAACCTACACTCGTTTTGGTCAGAGGCTTATAAGCTTAAGCGAGAGATCAGGGATATAAGCTTGAAAAGTTGCCCCTCTAGGTGTTTTGGTTGGATTCTGACAGGAAGAAATGACTCCAGGTGACATCTGACTTGGGTCTTTAAGGGGCAGAAAGGTCACAACAAGTAAAATTGTGGAGCAAGTCGGTATTCCTCAATGGATAGATTATGTAGAATATGGCAGGAAGGAAGATATTGGACAAGGTCAGGTAATAGTAGTTTTGTTTTGCTAAAAATAAAGAGTACATTGGTTAGGTGAGATGGAACTTTAAATGCAAAAGTGAAGTGTTTTTATCCCTTGGACATTAGTGAGTCTTCTAAGCAAGAAAATGGGCTTCTAAG
Organism: Sminthopsis crassicaudata; assembly: GCF_048593235.1. Taxonomy (NCBI): domain Eukaryota; kingdom Metazoa; phylum Chordata; class Mammalia; order Dasyuromorphia; family Dasyuridae; genus Sminthopsis; species Sminthopsis crassicaudata. The sequence continues at coordinate 309,316,603 of NC_133620.1, read as the reverse complement.
CAAGAAAATGACACTATCAACAGGAAAACATTTAGGTTCTGCCAATAACTGCACAAGCTAGAAGTGGAATGATTTTTATCTCAGTTGATTTTTGCGCTTGAAACTTAACTTGGGTTTTATAAGCAAGAAAGTAGTTATTCATGTTAAGTAGATTACTAATCCAAAATAATAACCTAGAAATTTCATTTTAACCAATTGTTCCTCCTTCCAGATCATATTATTTCTAAGAAATAACCAGAATTAAAGAACATCTGAGTGGAACGGGTGCTAGACCCACTCACCCAACTGACTACTTAGAGGTATCTTTAAATGCAAGCAGGTAGCATTTATTCAGTTTTTGCAAGGGGTGATCCAAGCACACCAACTGAGTAAATACAGAGCCCTTCTGCTCCTATCTACCAAGATTGTACCTGGCTTAGTGACTCAGAAATAGTCAATTTGGTTAAAAATTAAAAGACTTGTGTTCATTGGATGGATTGTAAAGGAAGTAAACCAGTGACCAATAGTCAGCAATGCTGTCTACTTCCTGTGAGTCAAATAACTTCCTGAAGCTTAGACCTAGGGTCTGAACTTTTTTGCCCTACAGACCTCTAAGAATAGGGGTCATGGAACTTCCCAAAATTTAGGCCAAGGGTCTAATCCATTCCATCTCGAAGACTTTTTGAGAAATCTTCACAGTATGATAAATAGGTCTAGAATCTGCCTAGCTACTGAGGAGGGAAAGGATAAGTTACTTGAGGACATTTTTGCCTTTCTAACCCCAGCAAAATGCTTGGCACATAATAGGCCCTCAATAGATGAATACTAAGTTGAAATGAAATGGACTACAGAAAAAAATGGGGGAGGGGAGACTGCAAAACTGACTGGATAATGCAAAAACTGGATAATCATCTCTTAAATAAATGAGTCAATTGTTTTTCTGAGATATGAAAATAAATGACTTTTGTTAATTAAAAAAAAAAAAAAGAAATGACTCCAAAAGTCATTATACTCAGTCAGTCAATAAACACTTATTAAGTGTCTGTAATTTCTTAGGCACTGTGTTAAGCTTGAGGACACAAGAAGAGTAGAAGGAAGTCCCTGCTCTTAAGGTGCTTACAATTTATTGTTAAAAGACAATATACAAGCAAATAAACTACATTCAGGAAAGAGACCTGAAGCTAGAGAAGCCAATAAGCAAAGGTAAAGAGGTAAAGCATTAAGAAGTATAAGGCAGAAAATGTGCAGAACTGAGAAATGTAGTGTATTATTTGTGGAACAGCCAGGATGTCTGTCACTGTATTAAAGGGTACCTGTCAGAGAGAAAGGTATAAAAAGACTTAAAAATTAAAAAGGGACTAAGTTATGAAGGTTTTGAATACCATGTAGAAAATACTGTATTGATGCTGAAGGCAATAGGAAGCCATTGGAATTTATTGAGGAGCAGGTGTCATGGTTAAATCTAGGCTTTAAGGAAATTGCTTTAGTACTAAACCGCATGCTGGATGTATTGGAGCAGAGAGAGACTTGAGAGGACAATAGAGGAGAGAAAAGACATACTTAAAAGATATTATAAAGGTAAAGTCAATAGATAAAGAGGATGAGAGATAGTGAAGAATCAAGGATGACACAGATTTTGAGTAATAAAAAAGTAGAGAGTGGGGAACATAATGATTTCTGTTTTGGACATATTGAATTTAAGGTTCCTACAGGACATTAAAATTGAGATATCTGGAGGGCAATTGGAAATTCCAGATTGTAGGTCTGTAGAAAGATTTGGGTAGGATAGTTAGATTTGAGAATCATTAGCATAGGAATGGTAATTAATTTCTTGGAAATTGATGAGATTATCAAGTGCATAGTTTAAAAGAAGGAAAAAGGACCTAGGACAGAATGCTAGGACACTCCACATTTACAGAGAGTGATTTGAAGAAGATCTAGCAAAGGACCTTGTAAAAGAACAGTGTAAAAGATTGGAAGAGAACTAGGAGAGAGTGGTGTCCTGAAAACCTAGAGAGAAGAGAATGTCAAGATCAGAAGAGTGATCAACAATGTCAGAACAATTCAGATATCTTTTTTGAGTTGAAGTTTGCCCTCAGACACTTGGTAACTGTGTGACTCTGGGAAAATAATTAAACCTAATTTTCCTCCTTTTCCTCATCTGTAAGTTGAGCTGGAGAAGGAAATGGCAAACTATTCCAGTGTCTTTGCCAAGAAAACTCCAAATGAGGTCACAAAAAGTTGAACATGACTGAAATGGCTAAACAAGTCCATTTCATGAATTATCTTTCAGCAGAATGTTTCAAACCTTCTTCATTGATTTTGGTCTTCAGGGTAATTTTGGATCATAGAAAATAAATGAACTAAAAAGTGAAATGTTGAGTTCTTAGGTATATACATTGCTGGTGAGAGAGTAATGAAATGACTTCTAGATCTTTGATTTAAGGTGAATCTTTTTGTTTCTCTAGGATTTTCTCAATCACACAAGAACATGCCAGCAGTAGCTGGTGGTCTCTGCTGGGCTCAAGAACTCAAGGAACGAATTGAAATGTCATTCAACAACTTGAGACATATCAGTCACCCGTGAGTACCTTAGTGCAAGGCTTTGTTTTTTCTTTAGATATTATATTGTTTTATGAACTTTCAGTGTTGTGTAAGTGTAACTCACCTATACAAAAATCATCTTTTCTTTTGTCATTTTTACCAATTTTTTTTACCAACCTTTGCCGAAACATTAATGATGTTGATATACTTAAAGATTAATTTGAGATCAGATGATATAGATATTTAATTAACATTGTCTTTTTCCTCTCTATAATACTCTCTCAATTTTTAGAAGAATATGAGTTAAATTTTATCTAAGCCCTGAGGATTTTCTTGGCTTCACTCCTTTTTTTCTCCCACAAATATTTCTGCCTTGCCTTACAGATTCTTAGGGATGATATTTTATCCAAGTAATTGAGGCAGAAGATGAAGTTGAATAAGGACTTATTCTAGCCACAATGAGATATTCAATTTTAATACCCTCTGTTGTAGTGTTCTGTTTCTCTAAAATATAATTGTTCTCTTGGAGCAGGTTTCTTGGGGAGCTTCTGGAGGCAGCCTTAGTTTCAGTTCAGATCAATAATCCAAAAATGCAGCCAGAAGTTAAAGTCCTTTACTGTCTCTTTCCAAATCTTATCTCCAGATCCTTTATTTTCTCTTTCAAGTCTTGTCTCCTTCACTTGGGGCTTGGCTAGTTTTCTGGAAGCCTTTCTTTCTCTTTGGTTCCCGAGAGCTCTTGTCCAAATGTCTCCAGCCTCTCATCTTCCCAATGTCTCTAGCCAGCACCATGGTGGAATCTCTAATGACTCTTCACTCTGAATCTCCTAGAGTGTGGGAATCAGACTCTGCCTCTGAGAGTGGGCTTGTGGTTACTCCCTGGGCTTGTGGGAGTTTCTTAAAAGTATGCTCTCTTAAAAGGTGTGAAACTTATGGAATTCTAGTAAATACATTACTGAACCCTTAAGTACCATACTAACCTAGATAATTATATCCATTCCAGTGACTTAGCACCTTGTAAGAATCCTCTGTGAACTATTTCCCCAATTCAACAGTTACAAGTATGTAAACTCTCCCCAGATAGATTGACTACTCCCATGTTTCAGGTACTCTATGAACTGTCCCTCTGTCTCTGTTTCTTCCCTTCTCTTTATCTCTGTCTCTGTCTTTGTTTGTCTCTGTCCATCTCTCTTATTCGCTGTGTGTCTCTCTCTGTCTTTCTGTCACTCTGTCTCTCTCTATATATATATTTCTGTCTCTTTCTCTCTGATACCACAGCTGTTAAAGTTATAACTCACCAGCCAGGCAGTGCCTCTAATACTGGTAAATGCTAGAGGTGATATTTTTGGTAAACAGGCAAGTTTTTTTGTTTTCCAAGTTCCTTTTATTCCTTTTAATCTTTCCTTTAAGTGCATGCCTGAGTTTGGTTAAAAATATATGTAATAGAGTGCTAGTGTGTGGGTACAACTATTTGTTTGATTAAGTAGTAGTGGTTGATCCTAGATGATTATGCAAGAGATTCTCTGTTCATGTTACTGATATTAGCATTATATCTTCTATATGTTTATAGAATTGTCCAAGGATTGGGGGTAGGGATTTTGATGGATTTGGGGGATTAAATAATAGGTAAGTTTGAGCTTTAACAATTTCTTAATTGGTGGCTGCTTTTATGCGTTTCATTATCCTCTCAGAAAGTTTGTTTACGTGTCAAAAGAGTTGTCCCGAGTAGGCGGAGCCAAGATGGCAGAGAAGATACACACGATTTTGTGAGCTCCCTTCTTCCCTCAATACCAATTAGTTAAATCAGCCTCAAAAATAACACTGGACTTATAGAAACCACAAGGATTGGAAGCACGACTTACCAGCTGAATAGAATCTGGAGTTTCAATAGAAAAGGTCGGTTCCCAGGGGAGGAAAAAAAAAGCCCAGTACAGACAGGGTTAGGTGCTAGCACACTGCGCCGAACTAGCTGGGGAGAACTCTGGGATCAGAGAAGCCACTGAGATAGAGGAATCTGGCACAGGATGTTAACTCTTCTCTGCTTATAAAAAAAAAGCAGTCTAGAAGAGAAATCAAGCCACTTTAAAATATAAAGCCAGATCCTAGAACCACCCCAATCCAGAAGTGACCTAACAGATCTCAGCACAGCTGCGAAGCTGTCCGGGGCTTCACCTTGGGGTAGTTCAGAGCTTGAAAAGTGGAAACACAACCCAAGGCAACATATAATTCACATAGTGCCTGGCTTGGCTGGAGGCTGTGGAACTCAACCCAAAAGTCCCAGAGAAGCAGAACTTTTGAAATAGGGACCGTGGTTTCCGGGCAGACACTTCCAGTTTGAGCACAGGGGCTTTTCACTTCAGCTGCTGATATCCACACCCCACGGGACGCATTGGCTGGGCTTTGTGTCGCCTTTACTGTTCAGTTCTAAACCTCAGGGAAGTCTCTAGGACACACAGTGGGGCCCTTCACTGGGCAACCCTCACAGCACAGCAACAGCCATAGTAATCACCTCTGAAGCACTTCCAGGGAGGGGGAGGGGAACTCTCTCCCAGAGCTCTCTCTTAGCTCAGGCACAGGAGCCGCTGCATCCATCTGGTCTGGGAGGAAACTGGTAAAGAAATAAATAAATAATTTCTTACCCCAAGAACTGACCCCAAAAGATTTTTTAACCATGAGTAAAAAGCTAAAGAGAACCATTGATCCCTTCTACACAGAGAAAGAGCGGTTATCCAACCCCGAGGAAGTGAATAGCAGAGAGTCAGCAGATAACAGCCTAAAGGGGAATGATACCTTCCCCCCATCACATAACTCTCTCCTAGAAGAGACTATTAAAAAATTAAGAGAGTTTGAAGAAAAATGGGGAAAGGAAAGAGAAGCTATGATAGAGAATAATAACGTTCTGAAATTTGAGTTGGAAAGAATAAAGAATTCACAGGAGATTCAGGGAAACAAAATTTGTGAATTAGAAAAGGTTAAAAAAATCACAGAAAAGTAGGATTTCTGAATTGGAAAAGATAAAAAATTCTCAAGAAAATAGGATTTCCACTACTGATCAGAGAAATGCAAATTAAGACAACTCTGAGATGTAAGGGGCCTTTAAATGGGCGCCACAGCAAATCGGGAGATTGAGTGGTCCGGAAGTAATTTCTGTGGATATTAGGACTGCCCTTGGGTGGGATCCTGTCCATTTTGAGATAGCTTCATAATGGGTGACTAGCTCGCTGATTGGTTGTGTGTGTGACCTCACAGGTCTTTTATACGCCCACTGCAGGCAGCAGTCTCTCTCTTTAACCTGGCGTTCTTCACCCTGGCTTCCTAGCCTGGGTGGCCTAGCTAAGATGGATAGCCAAAAGAGGTAAGGATTTTGGTAGTGAACACATGGGTCTTCTGACCAGCTGTTCACTCGGGAACCAACAAGTCAGGGCATCAGTTAGGGCATTATGTGAGTAGGTATAATAAAGGCTTTTAAGATTACATGTGGCTGTTCTTGAGTGCGGTACCGGTTATTAAGCTATAGATTCAAGAGATTGTGACCAGAGACCTTTGAAGGTCTCAGAGGAGGCGAGCCGGGTAGTGGTCAAAGGTACTCTGGTGGGTCTAGGACAGACTAGTAATTGTAACTGCCAGGACAGCAAGTTACACTGAGATACCACTACACACCTGTCAGATTGGCTAAGATGACAGGAACAAATAATGATGAATGTTGGAGGGGATGTGGGAAAACTGGGACACTGATACATTATTGGTGGAGTTGTGAAAGAATCCAGCCATTCTAGAAAGCAATTTGGAACTATGCCCAAAAAGTTATCAAACTGTGCATACCCTTTGACCCAGCATTGCTGCTATTGGGATTATATCTCAAAGAAATACTAAAGGGCGGAAAGGGACCTGTATGTGCCAAAATGTTTGTGGCAGCTCTTTTTTGTTGTAGCTAGAAACTGGAAATTGAATGGATGCCCATCAATTGGAGAATGGTTGGGTAAATTATGGTATATGAAGGTTATGGAATATTATTGCTCTGTAACAAATGACCAGCAGGAGGAATACAGAGAGGCTTGGAGAGACTTACATCAACTGATGCTGAGTGAAATCAATAGAACCAGAAGATCACTGTACACTTCAATGCTGTATGAAGAGGTATTCTGATGGAAGTGGATATCTTCAACATAAAGAAGATCCAACTCACTTCCAGTTGATCAATGATGGATAGAAATAACTACACCCAGAGAAGGAACACTGGGAAGTGAATGTAAATTGTTAGCACTACTGTCTATCTACCCAGGTTACTTATACCTTCGGAATCTAATACTTAATGTGCAACAAGAAAATGGTATTTACACACATATATTGTATCTAGGTTATACTGTAACACATGTAAAATGTATGGGATTGCCTGTCATCAGGGGGAGGGAATGGAGGGGGGGGATGGTTTGGAAAAATGAATACAACAGATAATATTATAAAAAAATTGCTCATGCATATATACTGTGGGGAAAATTCTAAATAAAACAAAAAAAGAAAGTAGGATTTCTGAATTGGAAAAAGAAAATAATTCTCTAAAAAAAATTAGGGATATGGAAAAAAATTCAATAGAGCAAAATAATTCATTTTAAAACTCAATTGGGCATATACAAAAAGAACTAAAAACTGTGAATGAAGAAAATAACTCCTTAAAAATCAGGACGGAACAAATAGAAATTAATGATTCATTGAGAACCCAAGAATCAGTCAAAAAAAAAAAAAATGAAAAGCTGGAGAATAATGTCAAATACTTACTGGGAAAATCTATAGACCTGGAAAATAGATCTAGGAGAGATAATCTGAGGATCATTGGACTTCCCGAAAACTATGACCAAGAAAAGAGCCTAGATTCTATTTTACAGGAAATCATCAAAGAGAACTGTCCAGAGATAATAGAAACAGGAGGGAAAATAGGTGTGGAAAGAATTAATTGAAAACCTTCTGAAAAAGACCCTAAAAAAAAAAAAAAAAAACTCCATGGAATATTGTGGCTAAGCTGCAGAATTACCCCACAAAGGAAAGAATATTGCAAGCAGCTAGAAAAAAGCAATTCAAATATCAAGGGGCCACAATAAGGGTCACTCAAGATCTGGCTGCCTCCACATTAAAAGATCGAAGGGCCTAGAACCTGTTATTCCGAAAGGCAAAAGATCAAGGATTGCAACCAAAAATAAACTACCCAGCTAAGTTTAGCATTTTCTTCCGTGGAAGAAGATGCTCATTCATTGAAACAGAGGAATTGCATTAGTTTCTAAGAAAAAAAAAAACAGACTTAAACAAAAAATTTGATCTACATCTACAAGACTGAAGAGAAACAGAAAAAGGTATAGAGAACCCTTGAGAACTGTATCTCTGTTGTGGATATATAGAAAGTCCGCATGGATAATTTGATTTTACTGATATAAAAAAAGGGGGGAGTAGTAAAGGGAAGGGGGTAGTACCAAAAAAAGGGGAAAGAGTGATAAAAAGAGGGAAACTACATCCCAGGAAGAGGCATAGAAAATATACCATATCTGAAGGAATTTAGAGAGGGGGAGAAACATTGTGTGAATCTTACTCTCATCAGAAGAGGCTCAAAGAGTAAATAATTGACATATTTGTTTTTCAGAGAATTCTCTCTCACCTCATTAAAAGAGGGGAGAGAAAAAGGAAAAGGAAAAGGGGAATAAGGGAAGGGACTTGGAAGGAGGGGGGAGGGATACTAAAAAAGGAAGGGCTGCCAGTCACGAATGGGGTCTATAAATTAATATCGGGGAAGGGGTTCAGGGGGGTCAAGGGAAAAAGCATAATCTGGGGATAATATGATGGCAGGAAATACAGAATTAGTAATTTTAACTGTAAATGTGAATGGGATGAACTCTCCCATCAAATGGACACGGATAGCAGACTGGATCAAAAGTCAGAACCCTACAATATGTTGTTTACAGGAAACACACTTAAAGCAGGGAGATACATACAGAGTAAAGGTAAAAGGTTGGAGCAGAATCTATTATGCTTCAGGTAAAGCCAAAAAAGCAGGAGTAGTCATCCTTATCTCAGATCAAGCAAAAGCAAAAATTGATCTAATTAAAAGAGATAAGGAAGGAAACTATATCCTGCTGAAAGGTAGCATAAATAATGAAGCCATATCGATACTAAACATATATGCACCAAGTGGTATAGCATCTAACTTTCTAAAGGAAAAGTTAAGAGAGTTGCAAGAAGAAATAGACAGTAAAACTATAATAGTGGGAGATCTCAACCTTGCACTCTCAGATTTAGACAAATCAAACCACAAAACAAATAAGAAAGAAATTAAAAAAGTAAATAGAACATTAGAAAAACTAGGTATGATAGACCTTTGGAGAAAACTGAATGGTGATAGAAAGGAATATATTTTCTTCTCAGCAGTTCATACAAAAATTGACCATATATTAGGACATAAAGATCTCAAAATTAAATGTAGGAAGGCAGAAATAATAAATGCCTTCTTCTCCAGATCACAATGCAATAAAAGCTACATTCAGTAAGAAGTTATGGGTAAATAGACCAAACAGTAATTGGAAACTGAATAATACCATCTTAAAGAATGACTGGATGAAACAGCAAATTATAGAAACAATTAATAATTTCACCCAAGATAATGACAATGATGAGACATCATACCAAAATCTGTGGGATGCAGCTAAAGTGGTAATAAGGGGAAATTTTATATCTTTAGAGGCTTATTTGAACAAAATAGAGAAAAAGAAGATTAACAAATTGGGCCTGCAACTTAAAAAACTAGAAAAAGACCAAATTAAGAACCTCCCAACCAAATACTAAACTTGAAATTCTAAAATTAAAAGGAGAAATCAATAATATTGAAAGTAAAAAAAATCTATTGAATTAATAAATAAAACCAAGAGTTGGTTTTATAAAAAAAAGCCAATAAAATAGATAAACCTTTGGTAAATCTGATCAGAAAAAGGAAAGAGGAAATCAAATTGTTAGTCTTACAAATGAAAAGGGGGATCTTTCCACCAATGAAGAGGAAATTAGAGAAATAATGAGGCATTACTTTGCCCAACTTTATGCCCAGGACTAGATGGATTTACATGTGAATTCTACCAAACATTTAAAAAACAACTAGCCCCAATGTTATATAAACTATTTGAAAAAATAGGGGATGAAGGAGTCCTGTCAAACTCCTTTTATGACACAGACAAGGTACTGATACCTAACCAGGTAGATCGAAAACTGAGAAAGAAAACTATAGACCAATTTCCTTAATGGATATTGATGCTAAAATCTTAAATAAGATATTAGCGAAAAGACTTCAGAAAATCATCCCCAGGATAATACACTATGATCAAGTAGGATTTATACCAGGAATACAGGGCTGGTTTAATATTAGGAAAACTATTAGTATAATTGACCATATTAATAATCAAATTAATAAAAACCATATGGTCATCTTAATAGATGCAGAAAAAGCATTTGATAAAATCCAACATCCATTCCTACTAAAAACTCTTGAGAGTATAAGAATAAATGGATTATTCCTTAAAATAATAAGGAGCATACATTTAAAACTGTCAGTAAACATCATATGTGATAGCAATAAACTGGAACCTTTCCCAGTAAGATCAGGAGTGAAACAAGGTTGCCCACTATCACTATTACTATTCAATATTTTAATAGAAACACTAGCCTTGGCAATAAGAGCCAAGAAAGAGATTCAAGGAATTAGAGTAGGAAATGAGGAAATCAAACTGTCATTTGTTGCAGATGACATGATGGTATACTTAGAGAACCCCAAAGACTCTGCTAAAAAGCTATTAGAAATAATTCAGAATTTTAGCAAAGTTGCAGGATACAAAATAAATCTACATAAATCCTCAGCATTTTTATATATCACCAACAAAATGCAACAGCAAGAGATACAAAGAGAAATTCCATTCCAAACAAATGTTAAGTGTATAAAATATTTGGGGATCCATCTACCAAAGAATAGTCAGGAATTATATGAGAAAAATTATGAAACACTTGCCACAAAAATAAAGTCAGATTTATATCATTGGAAAGACATTCAGTGCTCTTGGATAGGCCGAGCAAATATAATAAAGATGACAATACTCCCCAAACTAATCTATTTATTTAGTGCCATACCAATCAGACTCCCAAGAAACTATTTTAATGACCAAGAAAAAATAACAACAAAATTCATATGGAAGAATAAAAGGTCGAGAATTGCAAGGGAACTAATGAAAAAAAAAAGTCAAATGAAGGTGATCTAGGTGTACCTGATATAAAGCTATATTATATAGCAGCAGTCACCAAAACCATTTGTTATTGGCTTAGAAATAGACCAGTCAATCAGTGGAACAGATTAGATACAAAGGACAAAAAAAGGGTACATCTATAGCAATCTAGTCTTTGACAAGCCCAAAGATACCAACATTAGGGATAAAAATCCATTATTTGGAAAAAACTGTTGGGAAAACTGGAAATTAGTATGCCAGACATTAGATATGGATCCACACTTAACACCATATACCAAGATAAAATCAAAATGGGTCCATGATTTAGGCATAAAGAATGAGATCATAAATAGATTAGAGGAACAGAGACTAGTCTACCTCTCAGACCTTTGAAAGAGGAAGGAATTTATGACCAGAGGAGAACTAGATATCATTATTGATCACAAAATAGAAGATTTTGATTACATCAAACTAAAAAGTTTCTGTACAAACAATACTAATGCAAACAAGATTAGAAGGGAAGTAACAAAATGGGGAAAATATTTTTAAAGTTAAAGGTTCTGATAAAGGTTTCATTTCCAAAATATATAGAGAACTGACCCTAATTTATAAGAAATCAAACAATTCTGCAATTGATAAATGGTCAAAGGATATGAACAGACAATTCTCAGATGATGAAATTGAAATTATATCCACTCATATGAAAGAGTGTTCCAAATCACTACTGATCAGAGAAATGCAAATTAAGACAACTCTGAGATACCACTACACACCTGTCAGATTGACTAAGATGACAGGAAGAAATAATGATGAATGTTGGAGGGGATGTGGGAAAACTGGGACACTAATACATTGTTGGTGGAGTTGTGAAAGAATCCAGCCATTCTGGAGAGCAATTTGGAACTATGCTCAAAAAGTTATCAAACTGTGCATAACCTTTAATCCATCATTGCTGCTATTGGGCTTATATCCCAAAGAAATACTGAGGAGGGGAAAGGGACCTGTATGTGCCAAAATGTTTGTGGCATCTCTTTTTGTTGTAGGTAGAAACTGGAAGTTGAATGGATGCCCATCAGTTGGAGAATGGTTGGGTAAATTATGGTATATGAAGGTTATTGAATATTATTGCTCTGTAAGAAATGACCAGCAGGAGGAATACAAAGAGGCTTGGAGAGACTTACATCAACTGATACTGAGTGAAATGAATAGAACCAGAAGATCGCTGTACACTTCAATGTTGTATGAAGATGTATTCTGATAGAAGTGGATATCTTCAACATAAAGAAGATCCAACTCACTTCCAGTTGATCAATGATGGACAGAAATAACTACACCCAGAGAAGGAACACTGGGAAGTGAATGTAAATTGTTAGCACTACTGTCTATCTACCCAGGTTACTTACACCTTCGGAATCTAATACTTAATGTGCAACAAGAAAATTGGATTTACACACACATATTGTATCTAGGTTATACTGTAACACATGTAAAATGTATGGGATTGCCTGTCATCTAGGGGAGGGAGTAGAGGGAGGGAAGGGATAATTTGGAAAAATGAATACAAGGGATAATGTTATAAAAAAATTATTCATGCATATATACTGTCAAAAAATTATAAATAAAAGAAAAAAAAGAAAAAAAGGTTAGAAAGATACTGACCCAAAAAAAGAAAATAAAAGGACAAAAATGATTATCTATGAAATCCTACACTTTTATTACATATATTTCAAAGCTTAATACATATTAAATTTAACAAAATAGTGATAAATATGAACTTCTTTTTGTTTGCTTTTGCGTGTTTTATAATGTTTAATTTGTGTCCTTGAGTTTTCTATCTTTTGGGAACGGAGATGAATTACTATCACTGTACAATAATTCTTCCCTCCCCACCAGAAATCCTTACTTTGTGCGTCTGATACATCAGTTGCATTTCTGCTAAGAGATGAAAAGTATGTTTCATTGTTTAATAAATTCATCAGAATTATACAATTCTGTTGGTTCTGGTCATTTCACCCTATCATGTTATTCATAAGTCTTCTAATATTTTTTTCTGAATTCATATGCCATTTTACAAGTACAGTAGTATTTTGTAACATTTATATACCATAATTTGTTCAGTTATTTTCAAATTGATTTATAGTTTATTTCCAGTTATTTGCTACAAAATTTCTACTATAAATATTTCTGTATGTATAAGTCCTTTCTATTTGTAACATATTTAAGATATACTTAGTATGCTCAATTTAGCAACTCTGAGGGTATTATATAAAATTGCTTTCCAGAACGTAGCAGCAACTTACAGTTCCTCCAGTCCATCACTGTTTTCTGTCCCATAATCACTCTAGTAATTGTCATTTTCACCTTTTTGTCTTTTTTGCCAAATTGATGAATATCAGGTAGAAATTCAAAACTGTTTTAAGTCATTTCTCTTATTATTTGATTTTGAATATTTGTACCTGATTGTTGTTAGTACAAGTACAAGACTTTTTAATATAAGATCATATTATTTCATTTTAAACTGATTATTTATATCCCCCAATAACTTACTCATGGAAGAATAGCTTACATTTTTATATATTCATATTATGTATAAAATGTATGTCGTATATATATATAATGTATATATATATATACATTATATATATAATGTATATATATACATTATAATGTATATATACACATATATATGTATATATGTATATATATATATATAATGTATATATAATGTATGTTGTAGATATCATTTTAACCAAAGACATTTGCTGCAAATATATGCCATTTAGATATTTCCTTCAATTTTTGACTGCATGGTTTTTTTTACACAAACATTTCAATTTTATATAAATGAAATCATTATATATTCATGTGATCAATACAAGCCATTGTTAGTTTAGACAGTTACTTATTTGTCTACTTTGCTAAATCTGATAATACTGATTAGCAAATAACAATTTCCTGAGCAGGACAAGGAGATGGTTGTATACTTCAACAACAATACTATATGCTGATCAATTCTAATGGATGTGGCCCTCTTCAACAATGAAATGAACCAAATCAGTTCCAATAGAGCAGTAATGAACTGAATCAGCTACACCCAGCAAAAGAACTCTGGGAGATGACTTTGAACCACTACATATAATTCCCAATCCCTCTATTTTTGTCTGCCTGCATTTTGGATTTCCTTTACAGGCTACACTATTACAAATAGTACACTATTTCACAGTCTGATTCTTTTTGTACAGCAAAACAACTGTTTGGACATGTGTATATATATATATATATATATATATATATATATATATATATATATGTGTGTGTGTGTGTGTGTATATATATATATACATATATATAATACAATATTTATACTTTAACATATTTAACATGTATTGGTCAACCTGCTATCTCAGGGCGGGGGGAAGGAGGGGAAAAATTAGAACAAAAAGTTTGGCAATTGTCAATGTTGTAAAATTACCCATGCATATATCTGGTAAATAAAAACTATTAAAAAATAACAATTTTCTATTTTTAAACTAATGCCAATGATTGTTGCTTTTTAAAATAGTTTGAGATGTGATACTGTTCAAATATTCTTCATATTTATTTTTTATTATGTCCATTGAGATTCTTAATCATTTATTCTTCCAGATAAATTTTGTTAATACTTCATTTATTCTCCAAAATAATTCCTTGGTAGTTTCATTGTTATAATGCTTAATATGTGCATTAATTGAGGTAGTATCAATTTATTATATTGGGAGGGCCCATCCATGAGCCATCAGTACCCTTTCAATTATATGAGATTTTTCTTTATTTCTTTAAAAATTGTCTTATGTATATATTTATCTAAGTATTGAGTGTGTTTTGATAGTTAAATTCAAGATAGTTTATACATTCTATAGTTATTTTGAATGTAATTTCCTTTTTCATGTCCTCCCATTATATTTTGTTAAGAAATATAAAACTAATCATTTATATTGTTTATTTATATTCTGTTTTGCTAAAGTGATCATTTCAATTAACATTAGATTTGTTATCTAGGGTTGATTATCTAGGATTCTCTAAATCATAACATCTATATCCCTGTGTTGTCAATTCTCAAAGTGTAGTCTGATAATCCCTTTGGATCCCTAATACCTCTAGAGTAAACAAGCATGTATTAAAAATAACAGTAACTTGTAATTTGTCTTTTTTAGTTTCATTCTCTTGCAAATGAATGAAAGATTTAGGAAGAGGGAAGAGGAAGAGAATAAGCTTTATGTGCAGACATGCAGACTAAGTTAATATCTCATTTGCAAAATTGTGATTTTGTCCTATAAATAAATTAATCTACAAATGTGGATGCACTCACAGTTTTTTTTTATTTATCCAGTACCAACACAAACTAATCACTGAAGAAAATATTTTATATTAATGCTTGACAATGCATAGTAGTGGTGTTGAAATAGAGTATGGAATAAATTTTTTGAATTTCATGATTAAAATTTCATTTCCTGAGTTTAAATCTGGTCTTAGATACTTACTTAGCTGTGTGACTCTGGGCAAGTCATTTGACTTATTTGTCTTTGTTTATTCATCTGTAAAATGAGCTGTGAAATGAGCCAAGAAAAGACCAAATGGGTTCATCAAAAATGAGACAAGACTAAAAACAATGGAGCAATAGCAACAATTATGTTAATGCTACAACCGAAGGAGGTAAAAGTGCCAGAATCGCAACAGCATAAATTATACTAATAATCATTGCCCTGTCTACAATCATGCACACAGTTTATAATGCCAATTTTATCTAAGAGTGTCCTTGATGAAGCAATAAAAATTATTCACTTTTATGGAATTTCATGTCTTGAGTGTGCATCTTTTTTAATATTCTTTGTGATGAAAGAGGAAGTATACCTGAAAATTAAAGTCTTGAAAGCAACTGAGTTGCAAGCTAAACTAGGCACTGTTTTTCATGGAATACCATTTTTAATTGTGAAAATGATTGACAATCTGATTACTCATTCCTGTATTTTTACAGAAATTTTCTTAAAAATTAATGAAGTAAGCCTGTCACTTTAAGGAAAACAACTGACAGTATGCATTGCTAATAATACAATTCTACCTTTCATCTCAATTTTGGAAAACTTTTTAAGTTTTCCGAAGTGCTGAAAGATACCAGTGGAGTTGATGTAGCTCAACATAATTCTTTTTATAGCAGGAAAAACTGAGGTCCTTGGAGGTTGTGACTTGCTCAAGATCACAAAAATTCTATTTGCCTTAGTGATGTATTAAAAGTATGCTTTATTTGGACACAAGGCTCATATTACAGAAAAGATGCAGGTTCACTTGTTAGAAACCTCTTGTTTATAACTTCAACATCAAATGATATATATATCCTTTTTAAAAATTTATTTTAAATTTATTTTTAATTAAAGCTTTTTATTTACAAAACATATGCATGGGTAATTTTTCAACAGTGACCCTTGCAAAACCTTGTGTTCCAAATCATACCTTGCTTCCCCCCACTCCCTCCTCTGGATGGCAGGTAGTCCAATACATGTTAAATATGATAAAATATGTATACATATTTATACAGTTATCTTGCTGCACAAGAAAAATTGGATCAAGAAGGAAAAAATTGAGAAAGAAAACAAAATGTAAGCAAACAAGAATAGAGTGGGAATGCTATGTTGTGGTCCATACTCAGCTCCCACAGTCCTCTCTTTGGTTGTAGATGGCTCTCTTCATCACTGAACAATTGGAATTGGTTTGAATCATCTCATTGTCAAGGAGAGCCACATCTATCAGAATTGATCATCATATAGTATTGTTTTTGGCATGTATAATGATCTCCTGGTTCTGCTCATTTTAGTTAGCATCAGTTCATGTAAGTCTCTCCAGATCCCTCTGAAATTATCCTGGCTAGTCATTTCTTACAAAATAATAATATTCCAAAACATTCATATACAATAATTTATTCAGCCATTCTCCCATTGATGTATATTTATTCAGTTTCTAGTTTCTTGCTACTACAAAAGGACTTCCTCAAACATTTTTGCACATGTGGGTCCCTTTCCCTCCTTTAAGATCTCTTTGGAATATAAGCCCAGTAGAAATACTGCTGGGTCAAAAGGGTATGTTCAGTTTGATAACGTTTAAGCTAATTCCAAATTGCTCTCCAGAATGGTTGGATCCATTCACAATTCCACCAAGAATGGGTCGGTGTCCTAATTATCCCATATCCCCTCCAACATTCGTCATTATCTTTTCCTGTCATCTTAGCCAATCTGAGAGGTGTGTAATGGTATATCAGAGTTGTCTTAAATTGAATTTCTCTGATCAATAGTGATTCGGAGCATCTTTTCATATGACTAGAAATAGTTTCAATTTCTTCATCTGAAAATTGTTTGTAGACTTTGACCATTTATAAATTAGAGAATGCCTTGAATTCTTATAAATTTGAGCCAATTCTCTCTATATTTTAAAAATGAGGCTTTTATGAGAATGTTTGAATATCAAAATGTTTCCCAGTTTATTCTTCCCTTCTAATCTTGTCTGCGTTAGTTTTGTTTGTACAAAAACTTTTCAATTTGATATAATCAAAATTTTCTATTTTGTGATCAATAATGATCTCTAGTTCTTCTTTGGTCAAAAATTCCTTCCTCTTCTACAGATCTGAGAGGTAAACCATCCTATGGTCTTCTAATTTGTTTATAATATCATTCTTTATGTCTAGATCATGAAGCCATTTTCACCTTTGCTTGGTGTTCATTGTTAGGTGTGGGGTCAATGCCTAGTTTCTGCCATACTAGTTTCTAATTTTCCTTGCAGTTTTTGTCAAATAATGAATTCTTATTCCCAAAGCTAGGGTCTTTAGGTTTGTCAAACACTAAATTGCTATAGTCATTGAATATTTTGTTCTGTGAACCTAACCTATTCCACTGATAAACTGTTCTATTTCTTAACCAGTACCAAATGGTTTTGATGACTACTGCTTTATAATATAGTTTTAGATCTGGTACAGCTAGACCACCTTCATTTAGTTTTTTTTTTTCATTAGTTCCCTTGAAATTCTTGACCTTTTGTTGTTCCAGATGAATTTTGTTGTTATTATTTCTAGATCAGCAAAATAGTTTCTTGGGAGTTTTATTGAAAATAGCACTAAATAGAAAGATGGCGGAGAAGAAACACACGACTCAGTGAACGTCCTCACTCCCTCACAACCAATTAGATAAATTAAGTCTCAAAATTAGCTCAGGACTGATAGATACCACAAGGACTGGAAGCACGACTTACCAGCTGAAGAGAATCTGGAGTTTCAACAGGAAAGGTCAGTTCTCAGGGGAGGAATAAGAAAGACCAGCACAGACGGTGGGGTAGGGGCACACTGCGCCCATTGCGCTGGGAGGGGCTCTGGGATCAGAGAAGCCACTGAGGTAAAGGAATCTGGCACAGGCTGTTAGCTCTTCTCTGCTAATTATTTAGCAGTTCAGAAGAGAAAGCCAAAATATTTTAAAACTCAGATTAGATTTTCCCCCCCCCCCCCACCCTGGGGGTGACTCGGCAGACGGCACCAGGGGGTGTGGCCTCAGCTACCTCCTGAGAATAGTTAAAGAGACTGACAAGTGGGTGGATACGGCCCAAGGCAACACACACTGCCTAGCTTAGCTGGAGGGAGTGGAACTCAGCTCCAGGAAGTCCCAGAGAAGCGGAACCTTTGAACTAGGGACCGCGGTTTCTGGCAGACACTTCCAGTTTGAGCGCAGGGGCTTCTTACGTCACCTGCTGCAGACACCCACTCCCCACCCGGACACATAGCCTGGGCTTCTTGCTGTCTTCACTATTCTACGCCCTCGAAGCACAGTAGTGCTAATCACCTCTGAGGCACTTCCAGGGAGGGGGTGGGGAACTCTCTCCCAGAGCTCTCTCTTAGCGCGGGCGCGGGGGCCGCTGCATCCATCCGGTCTGGGAGGAAGCTGGTAAAGAAGTAAATAATTTCCTACCCCAGGGAAGACCCCAAAACATTTTTTAAGTATGAGCAAAAAAGCTAGAAAAACTATAGATTCCTTCTATACAGAGAAAGAGCGGGTATCCAACCCCGAGGAAGTTAACAGCAAAGATTCAGAAGATAACAACCTAAAGGGGAACGATTCCTGCCCCCCATCACATAACTCTCTCCTAGAAGAAGCTCTTAAGAAATTGAGGGAGATCGAAGAAAAATGGGGCAAGGAAAGGGAAGTTATGATAGAGAATAACAACGTCCTGAAATTGGAGTTGGAAAAAATAAAGAATTCACAGGAGATGCAGGGAAACAAAATTAGTGAATTAGAAAAGGTTAAAAAAACACAGGAAAGTAGGATTTCTGAATTGGAAAAGATAAAAAAGTCTCAAGAAAATAGAATTTCTGAATTGGAAAAAGAAAATAATTCTCAAAAAAAAAAAATTAGGGAAATGGAAAAAAATTCAATAGAGCAAAATAATTCATTTAAAAACGAAATTGGACATTTACAAAAAGAACTAAAAACTGTGAAAGAAGAAAATAACTCCTTAAAAGTCAGGATGGAACAAATAGAAATGAATGATTCACAGAGAACCCAAGAATCAGTCAAACAAAACAAAAAAAATGAGAAGCTGGAGAACAACGTCAAATACTTACTGGGAAAATCTATAGACCTGGAAAATAGATCTAGGAGAGATAATCTGCGGATTATTGGACTTCCAGAAAACTATGACCAAAAAAAGAGCCTAGATTCTATTTTACAGGAAATTATCAAAGAGAACTGTCCAGAGATAATAGAAACAGAAGGGAAAGTAGATGTGGAAAGAATTCATCGAACTCCTTCTGAAATAGACCCTAAAAAAAGAACACCACGGAATATTGTGGCTAAGCTGCAGAATTACCACACAAAGGAGAAAATCCTGCAAGCAGCTAGAAAAAAACAATTTAAATACCAAGGTGCCACAATAAGGGTCACCCAAGATCTGGCTGCCTCCACATTAAAAGATAGAAGGGCCTGGAACCTGATATTCCGTAAGGCAAAAGATCAAGGACTGCAACCAAGAATGAACTACCCAGCTAAGTTTAGCATCTTTTTCCACGGAAGAAGATGGTCATTCAATGAAACAGAGGAATTCTATATGTTTCTAAGAAAAAAACCAGACTTAAACAAAAAATTTGATCTACATCCACAAGACTGAAGAGAAACAGAAAAAGGTACACAGAACCCTTGAGAACTGTAACTCTGTTGTGGGTATATAAAAAATACTCAAGGATAATTTGATTTTACTGATATAAAAGAAAAAAAGGGGGGTGTAGTAAAGGGAAGGAGGTCGGTTCAGAAAAAGGGGAAGAAGTGATAAAAAGAGGGAAACTACATCCCAGGAAGAGACATAGAAAATACACCATATCTGAGGGAACTTAGTGAGGGGGAGAATCATTGTGTGAATCTTACTCTCATCAGAAGAGGCTCAAAGAGTAAATAATTAACATATTTGTTTTTCAGAGAATTTTCTCTCACCTCATTAAAAGGGGGGAGAGGAAAAGGGAAAAGGAAAAGGGGAATAAGTGAAGGGACTTGGAGGGAGGGGGGAGGGATCCTAAAAAAAAAAAAAAAAAAAAGAGGGAGGGTTGCGCGTCACAAGGGGGGTCTGTAAATTAAATATCGGGGAGGGGGATCAGGGGGGTCAAGGGAAAAAAGCATAATCTGGGGATAATACGATGGCAGGAAATACAGAATTAGTAATTTTAACTGTAAATGTAAATGGGATGAACGATCCCATCAAACGGAGACGGATAGTAGATTGGATCAAAAAGCAGAACCCTACAATATGTTGCCTACAGGAAACACACTTAAAGCAGGGAGATACATACAGAGTAAAGGTAAAAGGTTGGAACAGAGCCTATTATGCTTCAGGTAAAGCCAAAAAAGCAGGGGTAGCTATCCTTATCTCAGATCAAGCAAAAGCAGAAGTAGATCTCGTTAAAAAAGATAAGGAAGGAAACTATATCCTGCTGAAAGGTAGCATAAATAATGAAGCCATATCAATACTAAACATATATGCACCAAGTGGTATAGCATCTAACTTTCTAAAGGAAAAGTTAAGAGAACTGCAAGAGGAAATAGACAGTAAAACTATAATAGTGGGAGATCTCAACCTTGCACTCTCAGATTTAGACAAATCAAACCACAAAACAAACAAGAAAGAAATTAAAAAAGTAAATAGAACATTAGAAAAACTAGGTATGATAGACCTTTGGAGAAAACTGAATGGCAATAGGAAGGAATATACTTTCTTCTCAGCAGTTCATGGATCCTATACAAAAATTGACCATATACTAGGACATAAAGATCTCAAAATTAAATGTAGGAAGGCAGAAATAATAAATGCCTTCTTCTCAGATCACAATGCAATAAAAGCTACATTCAGTAAAAAGTTAGGGGTAAATAGACCAAAAAGTAATTGGAAACTGAATAATCTCATCTTAAAGAATGACTGGGTGAAAGAGCAAATTATAGAAACAATTAACAATTTCACCCAAGATAATGATAATGATGAGACATCATATCAAAATCTTTGGGATGCAGCTAAAGCGGTAATAAGGGGAAATTTTATATCTTTAGAGGCTTATTTGAAGAAAATTGAGAAAGAGAAGATTAACGAATTGGGCTTACAACTTAAAAGGCTAGAAAAAGACCAAATTATAAACCCCCAACCAAAAATTAAACTCGAAATACAAAAATTAAAAGGAGAAATCAATAAAATTGAAAGTAAAAAAAAACTATTGAATTAATAAATAAAACCAAGAGTTGGTTTTATGAAAAAGCCAATAAAATAGATAAACCTTTGGTAAATTTGATCAAAAAAAAGAAAGAGGAAAATCAAATTGATAGTCTTACAAATGAAAAGGGGGATCTTTCCACCAATGAAGAGGAAATTAGAGAAATAATAAGGAGTTACTTTGCCCAACTTTATGCCAATAAATTTGATAACTTAAGTGAAATGGATGACTTCCTCCAAAAATATAGGCTCCCTAGATTAACAGAGGAGGAGATAAATTGCTTAAATAGTCCCATTTCAGAAAAAGAAATAGAACAAGCTATTAATCAACTCCCCAGGAAAAAATCCCCAGGGCCAGATGGATTCACATGTGAATTCTACCAAACATTTAAAGAACAATTAGCCCCAATGTTATATAAATTATTTGAAAAAATAGGGGATGAAGGAGTCCTACCAAATTCCTTTTATGACACAGACATGGTACTGATACCTAAACCTGGTAGATCGAAAACTGAGAAAGAAAATTATAGACCAATCTCCTTAATGAATATTGATGCTAAAATCTTAAATAAGATATTAGCAAAAAGACTTCAGAAAATCATCTCCAAGATAATACACTATGATCAAGTAGGATTTATTCCAGGAATGCAGGGCTGGTTTAATATTAGGAAAACTATTAATATAATTGACCATATTAATAATCAAATTAATAAGAACCATATGATCATCTCAATAGATGCAGAAAAAGCATTTGACAAAATCCAACATCCATTCCTACTAAAAACTCTTGAGAGTATAGGAATAAATGGATTATTCCTTAGAATAATCAGGAGTATATATTTAAGACCGTCAGTAAGCATAATATGCAATAGAAATAAACTGCAACCTTTCCCAGTAAGATCAGGAGTGAAACAAGGTTGCCCACTATCACCATTACTATTCAATATAGTACTAGAAACGCTAGCCTCGAGAGATTCAAGGAATTAGAGTAGGAAATGAGGAAATTAAACTATCACTTTTTGCAGATGACATGATGGTATATTTAGAGAACCCCAAAGACTCTGCTAAAAAGCTACTGGAAATAATTCAAAATTTCAGCAAAGTGGCAGGATACAAAATAAATCCACATAAATCCTCGGCATTTTTATATATCACTAACAAAATGCAACAGCAAGAGATACAAAGAGAAATTCCATTCCAAACAAATGTTGAGAGTATAAAATATTTGGGAATCCATCTACCAAAGAAAAGTCAGGAATTATATGAGAAAAATTACAAAACACTTGCCACAAAAATAAAATCAGATTTAAATAATTGGAAAGACATTCAGTGCTCTTGGATAGGCCGAGCGAATATAATAAAGATGACAATACTCCCCAAACTAATCTATTTATTTAGTGCTATACCAATCAGACTCCCAAGAAACTATTTTAATGACCTAGAAAAAATAACAACAAAATTCATATGGAAGAATAAAAGGTCAAGAATTGCAAGGGAACTAATGAAAAAAAACTCAGAGGAAGGTGGTCTAAGTGTACCTGATCTAAAGCTATATTATATAGCAGCAGTCACCAAAACCATTTGGTATTGGCTACGAAATAGACCGGTAGATCAGTGGAACAGATTAGATACAAAGGACAAAAAAGGGTACATCTATAGCAATCTAATCTTTGACAAACCCAAAGATTCCAACATTAGGGATAAAAATTCATTATTCGGAAAAAACTGTTGGGAAAACTGGAAATTAGTATGGCAGAAATTAGATATGGATCCACACTTAACACCATATACCAAGATAAGATCAAAATGGGTCCATGATTTAGGCATAAAGAGGGAGATAATAAATAGATTAGAGGAACAGAGGATAATCTACCTCTCAGACTTGTGGAGGAGGAAGGAATTTATGACCAGAGGAGAACTAGAGATCATTATTGATCACAAAATAGAAGATTTTGATTACATCAAACTAAAAAGTTTCTGTACAAATAATACTAATGCAAACAAGATTAGAAGGGAAGTAACAAATTGGGAAAATATTTTTAAAAACAAAGGTTCTGACAAAGGTCTCATTTCCAAAATATATAGAGAACTGACCATAATTTATAAGAAACCAAACCATTCTCCAATTGATAAATGGTCAAAGGATATGAACAGACAATTCTCAGAGGAAGAAATTGAAACTATATCCACTCACATGAAAGAGTGTTCCAAATCACTACTGATCAGAGAAATGCAAATTAAGACCACTCTGAGATACCACTACACACCTGTCAGATTGGCTAAGATGACAGGAACAAATAATGACAAATGTTGGAGGGGATGTGGGGAAATTGGGACACTAATACATTGCTGGTGGAGTTGTGAAAGAATCCAGCCATTCTGGAGAGCAATCTGGAATTATGCCCAAAAAGTTATCAAACTGTGCATACCCTTTGACCCAGCAGCGCTACTACTGGGATTATATCCCAAAGAAATACTAAAGAGCGGAAAGAGACATATATGTGCCAAAATGTTTGTGGCAGCTCTTTTTGTTGTAGCTAGAAACTGGAAGATGAATGGATGTCCATCAGTTGGAGAATGGTTGGGTAAATTGTGGTATATGAAAGTTATGGAATATTATTGCTCAGTAAGAAATGACCAGCAGGAGGAATACAGAGAGGGTTGGAGAGACTTAAATCAACTGATGCTGAGTGAAATGAGCAGAACCAGAAGATCACTGTATACTTCAACAACGATACTGTATGAGGATGTATTCTGATGGAAGTGGAAATCTTCAACATAAAGAAGATCCAACTCACTTCCAGTTGATCAATGATGGACAGAGGTAGATACACCCAGAGAAGAAACACTGGGAGGGGAATGTAAATTGTTAGCACTAATATCTGTCTGCCCAGGTTGCATGTACCTTCGGATTCTAATGTTTATTGTGCAACAAGAAAATGATATTCACACACATGTATTGTACTTAGACTATATTGTAACACATGTAAAATGTATGGTATTGCCTGTCGTCGGGGGGAGGGAATAAGGGAGGGGGGATAATTTGGAAAAATGAATACAAGGGATAATATTATAAAATATATATATATATATAATAAAAAAAAAAATAAATAAAAAAAGAAAAAAAAAAAAAAAAAAAAAAAAAAAAAAAAAAAGAAAATAGCACTAAATAAGTAGATTACTTTAGGTAGTATTGTAATCTTTATTATATTTGCTCGACCTATTCAACAGCACTTTATTTTTTCCAGTTGTTTAGATCTGACTTTGTTTGTGTGGAATGTGCCTGGTAGTTTTTCTCATATAGTTCCTGACTTGGCAGATATATTCCCAAATATTTTATACTATCAACAGTTATTTTAAATGAAATTTCTCTTTGTATCTTTTGCTGTTGAATTTTATTAGTGATGTATAAAAATTCTGAGGATTTATGTGGATTTATTATATATCCTAAAACTTTGCTAAAGTTATGGATAATTTCTAATTCTTTAGAGTTCTCTAAGTATACCATCATATCATCTGCAAAGAGTGACAGTTTGGTTTCCTATTCTAATTTCTTTAATCTCGTTTTCTTCTCTTATTGTCAAAGCTAGCATTTCTAATACAACTTGAATGGTAATGGTGATAGTGGGCAACCTTGTTTCACCCCTGATTTTATTGGGAATAATTTCAGTTTATCCCCATTACATATGATTCTTGCTGATGGTTTTAAATAGATGCTACTGACTATTTTAAGGAAAATTCCATTTATTCCTATACTTTCTAGTGTTTATAATAGGAATGGATGTTGGATTTTATCAAATGCTTTTTCTGCATCTATCGGGATTCCTCTACATAGATTCTTCATCGTGGGGAGCTCCCACAGTCCCAGGTCTGCACTGCCACACTGGAGTCTGTGCTCAGCCTGCTTGCACTTAGCGCATCTCCTTCCATGTCCAATTAAAACAGACTTTTTCTGACAATATTTGAAATTCTCTTCTTCTGGTAATTTGTTGCACTCCCAATATTCATGGATTCTGCCAGTCCTGAACTAATTCAGAGGCTGGATTTACTAATTAGTCTGAGAGTTGTAGGAGGAGGTCAGAAAGAAATGTGTGCCCTCTTTCCCATCTTGGTTCCGCCCTTTGAGATGAGGAACATACAATTGATCCAAATAATATATATGTAAAAATAATAATAGAACTGGGCCTTAGGGTTAGGAGATAGGAGACTTTATTCAGAGCACATATTAGATACTTAGATAGTTATGTAGAGAAGAGTAAATCTTGTAACTTTCCTGAACTTCAGTTTCTTCACCTGTAAAATACTTGTACATCTACCTGTCAAAGGTTATGTTAAACGAAGTGTTATAGGAAACCATAAAGTACTATATAAATGTGATTTTGATTTATGGATTTATTGATTGATAGCCCTACTGACTATACATAATAGGTTTTCCTAGAGTAATGGGGATTGTAATCTGAGTCATGAACTCATATCCCCACTTGGGGTTTCTATTGGAAACTATAGTTAAAGCAGACTACTAAATTTGAAGTATCAGAACAGCTACCAAACCACAAATTATATGTGGTGGTTATCTCTGGAGGTGCAGATGATAGAGAGCTAATTTACTTGAAACATTTGTGAAATGTAATATTTAAAGCAATTCTTTCATCTACTAAACTTTTTAAAGATGTCATTTTGTTTCACAAACATTGTTTCAACTTCACTAATCAGATGCTGTTTCTTTATGTTATCCATTTTTACTAGTTGTATGGAAGCCTCTGAAGGTAAAGAGATGCTACAAAAGTATGAAGACATGTTTCAGCTACTGGAAAAGTAAGTAAATTACATGACCAGTTATTCTCTCTTATATTTTTCAGCTACAGTAAGATACATAGTACATTGACTACAATATAGTGACATCATTTGGGTCATCTTTGAGAAGGAGAAATAAGCAACTACAAAAGCTTCAGTCTGCTTTACATTAAGGATCATAGAAGTCCACTGCCATGCTCAGCTGTTCACATTATTTTCTAAATTATGTAGTTCTCCTGTTGTTGCTGGTTTTGTAACAAATTTCAGCAAGCCTGGAATGTTACTATTTTTATGATACTAAAGTGGTTTATTCATTATCTTTATTATAGCTTTTTATTTACAAGATATATGCATGGGTAATTTTTCAGCACTGACACTTGTAAAAACCTTCTTTTCCCCTCCTTCCCCTTCCACCCTTTCCCTAGATGGAAGGTAGACCAATACATATTAAATATGTTAAAGTATATTTTAAATACAACATATGTATACACATATCCATACAGTTATTATGCTGCACAAGAAAATCGGACTTAGAAATAAGGTAAAATTAACCTGAGAAGGAAATCAAAAATGCAATCGGACAAAAACAGAGGGAGTGGAAATGCTATGTTGTGGTTCACACTCATTTCCCAGAGTTCTTTCGCTGGGTGTAGCTGGTTCTCTTCATTATTGAATAAATGGAACTGATTTGATTAATTTCATTGTTAAAGAAAGTCACGTCCATCAGAACTGATCATCATATAGTATTGTTGTTGAAGTTTATAATGATCTCCTGGTCCTGCTCATTTCACTCAGCATCAGTTCATGTAAGTCTCAACAGGCTTTTCTGAAATCATCCTGCTGATCATTTCTTACAAAACAATAATATTCCATAACATTCATATACCACAATTTCTTCAGCCATTCTCCAACTGATGGGCATCCTTTCAATTTCCATTTTCTAGCCACTACAAAAAATACTGCTACAAACATGGTTGCACATATAGGTCCTTTTCCCTTCTTTAAGATCTCTTTGGAACATAAGCCCAGTAGTAACACTGCTGGATCAAAGGGTATGCACTATTTGATAACTTTTTGAGCATAGCTCCAATTGCTCTCCAGAATGGCTGGATGAATTCACAATTCCATTAACAATGTATCAGTGTCCAAGTTTTCCCACATTCTCTCCAACATTCAGCATTATCTTTTCCTGTCAGCCTAGCCAATCTGAGAGGTGTGGTGGTTATCTCAGAGTTGTCTTAATTTGCATTTTTCTGATTAATAATGACTTAGAACACCTTTTCATATGAATAGAAATAGTTTCAATTTCATCCTCCAAAAATTGTCTGTTCATATCCTTTGACCATTTATCAATTGGAGAATGGCTTGCTTTCTTATAAATTAGAATCAATTCTCTATATATTTTGGAAATGAGGCCTTTATTAGAACCTTTGACTGCAAAAATGTTTTTCCAGTTCATTGCTTCCCTTCTAATCTTGTCTGCATTAGTTTTGTTTGTACAAAAGCTTTTTAATTTAACATAATCAAAATTTCCTATTTTGTGATCAGTAATGACCTGTACTTCTAATTTGGTCACAAATTCCTTCCTCCTCCACAGATCTGAAAGACAAACTATCCTATGTTCTTCTAATTTATTTACTAGTTTATTTACTCTTTCTTTATGTCTATTCTACTCTTTATTTATTTACTCTTTCTTTATGTCTACATCATGAACCCATTTTGACCTTATCTTGGTATATAGTTAAGTGTGTGTCAAGGCCTAGTTTCTGCCATACTAATTTCCAATTTTCCCAGCAGTTTTTTTTTTTTTTTAAATAGTGAATTCTTATTTCAAAAGCTGGAGTCTTTGGGTTTGTCAAACACTAGATTATTAAAGTTATTGACTGTTTTGTCCTGTTCTACTAACATGTTCCACTATTCAACTAGTCTGTTTCTTAGCCAATACCAAATGGTTTTTAGTGACCGCTGCTTTGTAATATAGTTTTAGATTTGGTACAGCTAGGCCTCCTTCATTTGATTGTATTTTCATTAGTTCTCTTGAAAGTCTTGACCTTTTGTTCTTCCAGATGAATTTTGTTATTTTTTCTAAGTCATTAAAATAGTTTTTTTTAATGACTCTGATTGGTATATCACTAATTAAATAGATTAGTTTAGGTAGTATTATCATCTTTATTATATTTACTCGACCTATCCAAGAGCACTTAATATTTAAATGTGACTTTATTTGTGTGGAAAGTGTTTTGTAGTTTTGCTTCTATAGTTCCTAATTTTCCCTTGGCAGATAGATTCCCAAATATTTTATACTATTGGTAGTTAGTTTAAATGGAATTTCTCTTTGTAACTCTAACAGTTGGATTTATTCTGCAACTTTGCTAAAGTTGTAGATTATTTCTAATAGCTTTTTAATAGAATCTCTAGGGTTCTCAAAGTATCCCATCATATCATCAGCAAAGAGTGATAATTTGGTTTCCTCATTATCTACTCTAATTCCTTTCATTCTTTTTCTCAACTATTATTGCTGAAGCTAGCACTTCTAAAACAATATTGAATAGTAATGGTGATAATGGGCAATCTTGTTTCACTCCTGATCTTATAGGGAATGGTTCTAATTTATCCCCATTACATATGATGCTTACTGATGGTTTTAAATGAATGCTACTGACTATTTTAAGGAAAACTCCATTTATTCCTATCTTGTAGTGTTTGATCTCCAAGTTCTGTTCATTTCACTCAGCATCAGAGAGGTTTGGAGAGACCAACATGAACTGATGCTAAGTGAAATGAGCAGAACCAGGAGATCATTATACACTTCAACAACAATACTATATGAGGATCAATTCTGATGAAAGTGGCTATCTTCAACAATGAGAGGATCCAAATCAGTTCCAACTGATCAGTAATGAACAGAATCAGCTACATCCAGTGAAAGAACACTGGGAAATGAGTATGGAGCACAATATAGCATTTACACTCTTTCTGTTATTATTTGCTTCCATTTTGTTTTTCTTCCCAGATTATTTTTACCTTCTTTCTATTTATTTATTTATTTGTTTGTTTTTTTGTCTGTTTGCTTATTTATTTATTTTCTGAGGCTGGGGTTAAGTGACTTGCCCAGGGTCACACAGCTAGGAAGTGTTAAGTGTCTGAGACCACATTTGAACTCAGGTCCTCCTGAATTCAAGGCTGGTACTCTATGCACTGTGCCATCTAGCTGCCCCTACACAAGAAGGTAACTTCTTTCTAAATCTGATTTTTCTTGTGTAGTAAGACAACTGTATAAATATATATGCATATATTAACATTACTTTAACATATTTAGCATGTATGAGGAGGGTGTTGGATGAAAGGAAAGGAAAAGTTGGAACAGAAGGTTTTGCAAGGGTCATTGTTGAAAAATTACCCATGCACATGTTTTGTCAAAAAAAAAAAAAAAAAACTACAGTAGTCTTGGCTAAGAAAATAATCCCATAATACCCCAATTGTATCAAGAATAGAAGTAAAGACAGAGAGAAGGAGGAGGAATAAAAAAGACAGTTTGTCATTCTTTTAAAAAAAAAAAGTTCTATTAATAAATCTATGTATTTTCAAGTATAAAAAACAGAATTAGAGATTTTTATCTCTTTTCATCCCTTATTTCCTCTAGGATAAAATGCAAACTCCTCTAACTGATATTGAAAAATTTTCACAACCCAGATTCTACTTCCCTTTCCAGAGTTACTTATTCTCTTTAAGGTCCAGTTGACTTTGAGTTTGCTGTTTCTCCCATAGTCTTGTGTTATGGGCCAGAACTCTGAACTTAAAATAAGGATTCTTATAAAGTGCTAATTCAGTGGAATTGACAAAGACAATGGTTATCTAGTTTAGCATGGTGATTAATAGTTCTCTAGTTCAGTATGGGTACTTAGTACTTAATATAGTTCTACAAGATTCATACCTATGATGTAATTAAAATAGAGCATATAAAGCTGAGATAAACTCAGCCAGAATCAGAACCAGAGAAGCCAAGGAGAGACATATTCATTTCATCTTACACCACCATGGTGGCTATCCTCCTGCACTTCCCCCACTGAGACCAAGGCCCATATGAAAGGCTCTCCAGAAAGCTAACCAGGCCCCAGGCAAAGAAACAATAAAGAATTTGGACTTTGGACTGTAACACCTATCCATTCTTATGGTGATTACTCTACTGAAAGGAAGGCTGGCTCCAAGATCTCCAGAAAACCAACCAGAACATTATATTTGGGGTCTGAACATGGGACTAAGGATTTACAGTTTGACACAATCCCGAGTTCAGTGGAAAAGCCTTCTTTCCTGAGTTCAATGGAAAAAGTCTTCTATCCTGATTTCAGTGGAAATCTCTATGACCCAGAAATTACTGTAAATACAAAAATAGACAAGAAGGGAACTTTGTTAAGGGTTAGTGTTTCAGCTGAAATGGGAAAAACTTTTAGAAAACAGCCTTCTTTTTCCACCTTAAGGAAAATGTGTCAAAACCATAGTTAAACTCATAAAAAACCAAGGTTTGATTGTAACTTGGGAGCAGATAATTCTACTTTTAGAAACATTACATTAGAAACATTTTCTCTAAAGAAAAAGAATTAGATCCAGATGAGTGAAAATTAGTAGGAGAGCACCTATGTGAATATTACAATGATAATGGCCCTGATTCAATTCTAAAATAAATAACTCTATACATATAATTTAATACAATTGTCTTTAAGGAATTATATAAGTTATAGAAAAAGGAAAAAGAAGAAAGTGCAGAGGGATGAGGACACTGACAAACTAGATGATAATGATGAAGAATTAGACAACAATGGAGTTAAGTACAATTCTTATGAAATTAAGGAATGTGATGCTTTACAGCAGGAGCCATTAGGGCATTCCCCAACCCCTCACCAATCCCCCTCAATTAACCTTTCATGGGTAGAGGGGGAAAGGGGGGGAGGGACAGTGACACAATCAGTACCATCTATGAAGCAGCCTATGACAAGATTACAAAAGGCACTAGTTAAAGCTAAAAAGGGGCAGGATATATCTGATTTAGTAAAAGCATACCCTGTGATTGAAGAATTTAATTCTTCAGGTCAAGCCTGGAGAAGATGTATTCCTTTTGATCGGGGTGCACTCTTTATGGGGTTGCATCATCTTATGTTAAGTTAATATTAGAGAATTTGGTTTATGAAATTTTAACCCCTAGTGATTAGAAAGCAAGGACATGTTTAGAACCTGGACAAAACTTATTGTGGCTTTCAGAGTATAGTGAACTATGTAGAATACAAGCCCTGATGGAAGGTGGAAGTGGAGCATGAGCAGGAGGCCGAGCCGGGGGAGTGGCTCTTGTAGCTCCCCTGGGCTCCAGACCTCACAGGAAGGAGGCCGGTCCTGCCACTGCCTGGCACCTGAAGTCATCATGATGGCTGTGACCTAAATTCCTTCAGGAAGCCCCGGGGTCATGGCCCAGCAGCACCCCAGGGAAAGGAAGCTATACAGGGCACCCCATAGTGGCTCTTCAGTTTGGACTTCAGGGCCCACTGTGGGCCCCGACAAACTCTCATTCTCAGGATTTGGGGACTCGGTGGAGACTGCACCCAATGGTACCTATTGCCTTACAAGACATCCTTGTTCCACAAATACACCCCCCCAAGAGCCCCACCCACCAATTGGATCCAAGCCAAGGCACTCCAGGGGACCCAGGACCCCCTGTGGAGGGAGAAGACCTCAATCAGACTGAAGCATCTTCAAAAGAGGAAATGGGAGTGGACAAGGAGCTTTCAAGGGACAATGGGGCTGGGGACCTGGAGGACAGGGACTCTTCCATCCTACCTGTACCATCCATCTGTAATTGTCAGGGATCTCCCAGTGTTCCTGAGGAACCTTTCTCTGAGGGAGGAGATAGTTCCTTTAGTAACTTTTGTACCTGCTGTACCCCTCCCAGCCTTTGGGGAAGATGAAGATGATGAGGAACCATCCTCCAGGGTTCCCAGTGACCCTTCTCCTGTGTCCAGTGGAAAAAAGCCTCCACTCAGGAGACAGCGGCATCATATGCCAACCAAAGAGGAGCCTAGGGAGAGTGGTCAAAGGGACCCCCAGGCCTCTGGAAACGGAGCCAGGCAGACCGGCGTTGGTATTTGGTGGTGTGGGGGTCAGAGGAACTGTACAGACTGGGACAGAAAGGGTTCTGGTCGCTAATTGAATTGTTGGTGTTAGTGGGGGAGTATGTGGAAACTGGTGGGCACCTTATCTATTCTTGTGGACAGTTGAGAGGCAATGATCTTGATCTGCTTCGAGTATGGGTGGGAATCTGGGTGGGGCAACTGGGGAGCTGGGCTCAGTTGGGGTTCCTGTGTCTGTGCCGGGGACTTTGCTGTGGGGCAGGGCTTTTTTCCCACCTGCTCCGTCTCCTGTGTGCTGTACTACTATTGGTTCTGGCCTTGCTGTTGGGCTGTCTTCAGCTGAGCTGGCGAGTCTTAGTGTGCATGGGAGATCAATTGGGTTGGCATGCTCAGGCCACCTGGCTCATCTCCAGGCTGGATTCACCTGCTGTGCACCGATGTTGGACTTACCTCAAAGAAAGCAGGACATGGCAACAGTTGGTGGGGCTGGTGCAGAGGGGTTGGCTGGAGATTCCTTGGGTCAAGCAGAGGATGGGCCAGTATCTAGTGGGCAATATTGCCAACCTGGAGAGGAGTTATCTCAGCTCTTGACTATGTCTGGGATCCCAGAAGATGAGCTAAATCTCTTCCAGGTTCTAGGGGTAGAAGCCACAGCATCAGATATGGAACTGAAGAAGGCATATAGGCAGCTGGCAGTGATGGTTCATCCTGACAAGAACCACCACACCACGGCTGAGGAGGCCTTCAAAGTGTTGAGGGCTGCCTGGGATATTGTCAGTCCTGAGAGACGGAAAGAATATGAGATGAAATGAATGGTAGAGAGTGAGCTGAGCAGGTCAGTGAATGAATTTCTGTCCAAGCTGCAGGATGAACTCAAAGAGGCCATGATTACTATGATGTGCAGCTGGTGTCAAGGGAAGCACAGGAGGTTTGATCGAGAGTCTCAGAATGCTCGATACTGTGCTGAGTGCAATAAGATGCATTCTGCTGAGGAAGGTGACTTCTGGGCAGAGTTAAGTATGTTGGGTCTCAAGATCACTTATTTTGCCATGATGGATGGAAAAGTATATGACATCACAGAATGGGCTGGGTTCAACGTGTGGGCATCTCCCCAGATACCCACAGAGTCCCCTATCATATCTCATTTGGGTCCTGGATTCCTGGTTCTGTTCGGCAACAGAGAGCCACTCCAGATGCCCCTCCTGATTCAGTTGCTGACCTTCAGGATTTCTTCAGCCGTATCTTTTAGGTTCCCCCAGGCCAAATGCCCAATGGAAATTTCTTTGCAGCTTCCCAACATCCAGCATCCCAGCTTCCCTGGGGCCACCCCATCCTCCAGGCCAGACAGCTCCACAGCACCCAAAAGTTCAGAAGCCAAACCGAAGTGTCGGAAAAAAGTCAGGAGGCCCTTCCAGAGCTGATTCCCTGTCTCTTCCTCTTCTCCACCCTACCCAGCCTTAGTGTCAGGGAGTCATAAGGGGTGTGTACAACATAGGATGGAATTTGTTTTGTTTTGTTTTGTTTTTAATTTTGAATATTAAAAAAAAAGAATACAAGCCCAATGAACTAGGCAATCTGGAATTAATATACAAGTCACTTTTGATCAACTAGCAGGTAAAAGTCAGTATGCAAACGCTTCTGCACAGATTAATTACCCTTTATATATGAGCAAATTGCTGCTGCTGCTACCAAAGCATGGGGCACCCTCTCAGGACAAGATAGAGGAGAAGCCTTCACAAAAATAGAGCAAGATCCAAATGAACCCTTTGCTGATTTTGTGGGAAGTCTGCAGACAGCTGTCATACAAATTATGGATGAAATATGTAGCTCCAGGAATAATGATCAAACACCTTGCTAATGAGGTTTGTAGAAGAATCACTCTAGGACTATACAAGGATGCTCCTTTAGAGGAGATCATAAGACGTTGTGCCACAGTGGGGTTTTATATTTAGGCTATGATGCAGAGAACATGGGAAGATGAGGTCCCTCTTGGCAAGGGACTTCCAGAGAGACTCATTGGTGCTTTCCATGTGGTAAAGTAAGGCATCTGAAAGCTCACTGTTGGCATAGAGATAGAGTGAGAGGACAGTATGACAGAACAAGACCCAAAACCCTATGTCCAAAATGCAACAAGGGTTTCCACTGGGCCTCAGAATGTACATTGACTCAGGGAAATGAGAGGCAGGGTCCAGCTTCAAGACCTCAAACAAAAAACAGGTGGGGCATGATGGCAGCCGAGGTTACACCCACAGAGTCTTTAGAAGTTCTGATATGATCAATCAGCCAGAAATCAATCAGATGGGAGAAAGGGATTACAATTGGGGAGAATACAGGCTTTTTAACCTGACACAAGGACAATACAGGCTTTTTAACCTGGCACAAAGGTACAAGCAGCTCCAATATAATCTCCAGGTGATGTGAAGAGATTCAGAAAAGGGTGAATAGAAGGGACTAGATAGGTTAACTGCTTGGGGGAGTGGCTTTGCTTGTATCTCTACAGATGGAGAAGGAATCAGAGGGGTGTCAACGAGCCATATTCACCTTGTCCATCAGAGAGAGACAGAAAAAGAGAAAAACCTTGAAACAAAGGAGAAGGCCTAAGAAACATCTGACACTGAAAAAGCATGGCTGTTAATGAGACTGTTAGAGAACTTCAAAACTAGAAAGAATCATTGGATTCCCTGAGACATGATGAGACTGATGATACAGAACTTCAAAATCTGCAGGAATCATTGGGTTCCCTGACACATAGAGTAATGGATAATAGATGGTCTTGGTTTTGGACTATTTCTAGGACTTATGGACAAGTATAATTCCTCATGTTGATTCACGTTGTTTGTTTGTAATACCTCCCATGTTGATGGATTTATGTATACCTGTTTCAAGTGAGATCCTTCAGAAACCTGCTAATCTGATTTGATTCCCCATTTTCCTTTGGTTTTCATTTTCTTTCCTTCCTTCAGGAATGGCATGGTCACCTCCTTTTGGTGGTTCTCACCTCATTAAGAAGCCAGGGAGCCATGACCACCTAAGTTCTAAAACAAAAGAAATAGGGAAATGTTATGGGCCAGAACTCTGTACTTAAAACAAAGATTCTTACAAGGTGCTAAGTGGAATTAATAAAGACAATGGTTATCTAGTTTACCATGGTGATTAATAGTTCTCTAGTTCAGTATGATTGATTTAATCTTAGAACAAATAGTGGTTTCCTAGTGATTGATTATACTCAATATACTGTAAATGATCTAATTATTTAAGAGCATATAAACTGGGACAAACTCAGCCAGGTCCAACTCAGAGTCACATTCATTCCATTTCCCATCTTTGTGGTGGCTGGAGGCTGGAGCACAAGTCTTTGGACTCAGAGAGAGATTCACTCCATCTCATACCACTGTGGTGGCTGGCCTGTCCTCCTGCACTTCCTCCACTGAGACCAAGCTAGCCTGGGCCCCCAGGCAAGGAGACAATAAAGAACTTGGACTTTTAAATCTGGCTATTCTTGTGGTGACTAATCTGCTGAAGCAAAGGCTGCTCTAAGACCTCCAGAAAACCAACATGAACACTACAAAAATTGTCTGTTTATATTCTTTGACCATTTATACATAATAAATTACCTTGTATTCTTATAAATTTGAGCCAATTCTCTATAATTTAGAAATAAGGTTTTGATCAAATATCTTGGATATAAAAATTTTCCCAGTTTATTGCTTCCTTACTAATCTTGTCTGCATTGGTTTTGTTTGTACAAAACCTTTTTAATGTAATATATTCAAAATTATCCATTTTGCATTTTATAAGGTTCCTCTTTAGACACAAATTCCTTCCTTCTCCACAGAACTGAGAGATGAACTACTCTAGGTTCTTCTACTTTGCTTATAATATCACTCTTTATCTAAATCATGAACCCGTTTCAACCTTATCTTGGAATACGGTGTTAGGTATGGGTCAATGCCTAATTTCTGCCATATTAATTTCTATTTTTCCCAGTAGCTTTTGTCAAATTGTCAGTTCTTATCCTAGAAGCTGGGTTCTTTGGGTTTATCAAACACTAGATTACTATAGTCATTGACTATGTCTTGTGAACCTAACATGGTCCATTGATCAACTACTCTATTTCTTAGCCAGTACCAAATGGTTTTGATGTCTGCTGCTATATAGACTGCTGTTTTAGATCTGGTACAACCAGGCCACCTTCATTTGCATTTTTTTTCATTATTTCCCTTGAAATTCTTGACCTTTTGTTCTTTCAGATGAACTTTGTTATTATTTTTTCTAGTTTTGTAAAATAATTTTTAAGAGTTTGACTGGTATGGCACTGAATAAGATTAATTTAATCAGATTGTTATTTTTAATATATTAATTAGCTCAGCCTACCCATGAGTACTTCATATTCTTCCAATTAATTAGATCTGATTTTATTTGTGTGGAAAGTGTTTTGTAATTGTGTTCATATGATTCTTGATTTTGTCTTGGAGATAGACTCCCAAATATTTTATATTATCTACAATTATTTTAAATGGAATTTCTCTTTGTATCTCTTGCTTCTAGACTTTGTAGATAATATATAGAAATGCTGATGATTTATGTGGATTTATTTTGTATCCTGAAACTTTGCTAAAGTTGTGAATTGTTTCTAGTAGTTTTTAAGGTGATTTTGTAGGATTCTCATATCATATCATCTCATATCATATCATCTCATATCATCTGCAAAGAATGATAATTTGTTTTCCCCATTACCTGCTATAATTCCTTTATTTTCCTTCTCTTATTGCTAAAATTAACATTTCTAATTTAATATTGAATAGCAATGGCAATAGGGGTCAACCTTGTTTCACCCCAATTTTATTAGGAATGCTTCTAATTTATCCCCATTATATATGATGTTTGCTGATGATTTTAAATAGATGATACTGATCATTTTAAGGAAAACTCCATTTATTCCTGTGTTCTCTAGTGTTTTTAATAGGAATGGGTATTAGATTTTTTTCAAATGCTTTTTCTGCATCTATTGAGATAATCATATGATTTGAAAATTTTAATATTTTCTATTACTCATGTTGCTAAATAAAACACATATAAAATAAAAAATAGAAATAAAGGAAGAAAAAAGTATGCTTTAGTCAGTTCTTTAAGGGTATAGAGCAATTATTTTTATCATTAGTCCTTTAGAATTGTCTTGGATTATTCATACAATATTGCTAATACTGTGTACAGTTTTCTTCTGGTTCTGGTACCTTTATTTTGTGGCAGTTCATAAAAATCTTCCCAGGTATTTCTGAAACCATCTTGCTGATCATTTCTTATAGAACAATAGTATTACATCACAATCACATATACTATAATTTATTCAATTATTTATCAAGTGGAAATTCCCTCAGTTTCCAATTCTTTGCCATCAAAAAGAGCTGCTATAAATATTTTTGTACATTATGGTTGGATTTTGGTATTTAATTTATTTTGCTATCTCCTCCTGTTTTATGGATGAATTTATTCCTTACACAATCATAGTTGATTACTAACTATACCTTTCCCTCAATCCTATTTTCTCCTGTTTATCCATCTCTCTCCTTTTAGAAAGTCTCTCCTTTAAATTTTGTTTTGCTTCTAACCACTGCCTTCATCTATTTACCCTTCCTTTTATCATTCCCCCATCTCTTTCCATCCTATTTTCCAGTTGGTAAGACAGATTCTATTACAATTAGGCATTTATGTGTGTGTGTGTCTATATATATATATAGACACACACACACATACACACACACACACACACACACACACACACACACACACACACACGGCAACTGTGTGCTATAGGAAATAGAGTAATGGGCCTGGAGTCAGGAAGATTCATCTTCCTAAATTCAAATCTGGCTGCAAATACTTATAGTTGTATGACCCTTGTCAAGTCACATATTTTCCTCAGTTTCCTTATAAGTAAAGTAAATTGAAGAAGGAAATGCCAAATATCTCTGGTAAATTTGCCAAGAAAACTCTAAATGGGGTCATGAAGATTGAAAATGATTGAAAAATGATTGAACAACAACAAATATATGTGTATGTGGTATATGTGTGTGTGTTTCTCTTCCCATATGTATTTCCCTCTTTGAAGCAATTTAGATGTGAGTGAGGGTCAAGTGTTACTTTTGTCCATTTTCCCCTTCACTGTAAAAGTTCTTTCTTGTGTGCCTTTTTTATGTGAGATAATTTCCCCATTCTCTTTCTTACTTCCCTATTTTCCTAGGTCATCCCATTTTTTCACTCCAAAGTTTTTTACATCATAATTGATTCACTCTTTCTATGTAGAATTCTTCTAACTTCACTAATAATAATAAGATTCAGAAGATATATGGGAAGTCAACTTCCCATAAAAAGAAAAATAGTTTAACCTTATTAAGTCTTTCATGATTTCTTATATGTATTTAACCTTTTTTGTGTTTCTTTTGAAGATGGCATTTCAAGGTAATATTTTTTATTCAGTTCTAGTCTTTTCTTCAGGAATGTTTAAAAGTTCTCTATTTCAGTTCATATCCATGTTTTTTCCTTGAAGAATTATATTCAATTTTCTCTGGATAGGTTATTTTACACTTTAAGCTTAGTGTTTTTTAAACTTTCTGTAACATCATCTTTTAAGCCCTCCATCCCAAAAAGTATTGCTACTAAATTTTGTATAATACTGACTGTGGCTCCATGGTATTTGAATGTTTTTTTTACCTTGTTGCTTTAATCTAGGAGCTCTGGAATTTGGCCATTAATATTCCTGGGAGGTTTTTTTTTTGCCATTTTTTTTATTTTTTTCAGATGGTAATTAATAGATTTTTTCCTATTTTTCTTTATCCTTTGGATCTAAAATATTAGGACAATTTTTCTTAATAATTTCTTGAATTATGGTATTTATGCTTTTTCTTTGATTATGGCTTTCAGATAATACAGTAATTCTTAAATTATCTCCCCTTGATTTATTTTGTAAGTCAGTTCTTTTTTCCTATGAGATACTTTATATTTTTCTTCCTTTTTCCATTTATTTTATTATTTCTTGATATCTTGTGGAGTCATCAACTTCCACTTGCCCAATTTTAAGTTTTAGGAAAATGTTTTCTTTAGTGAACATTTTTAAACTTCTTTTTGCATTTGGCCAGTTATTCTTTTAAAATTATTTTTCTCAGTGAAGTTTTGTACCCCATCTTCTAGTTGGCTAATTATGTTTTTAAGGTGTTATTTTCTTCAGTATTTTTGTGTCTCTTTGCTAGTCTAATTTTCCTTACTTAATTTTCTTCCTTGGCTTTCATTTCTTTACTTAATTTTTCCTCTACTTCTCTTACTTGATTTTGAAAAGAATTTTTAACTCTTCCAGGAATTCTTTCTGGGCTTGTGTCCAATTTTTCTTTTTCTTTTTGTAACTGTTTTGACTTCATTGTCTTCTGAGTTTGTGTCTTGATCTTCCCTGCTAACATAAGTTCTTTTGTTTTCTTTGCTAATTTTTTTCTATCTTTTTTCTCTATCCTCTTTTTTGATTTGAAGCTTAATGTTAATTTTGGGCTTTATTCCCAGCATAGGGGTGGAAAGATGCACATTGTCTCAAACTTCAAACATTGTGTATTGCTATTTTAAGAGCTGGCTTTGGGAGCTTTAAAGTTTTCAGTGCTTCTGAGGTAGTATGATTTAGAGAAAAGAGTGAACACTGCTCTATTGGTATGTACTCTGATCCATATTGATATTGTCCCCCAGGACTTCCACTATTTTTTGACTGAAAATGTGCCATTGTACCCTTGACATATGACCCAGAAGGGGATCTAACCAAAATTATTGCCAAACAGTGTTTGGTTCTAATATAGAGGTGCCATATAATTTTTTATATTCAGTTCCCAGGTTTCCAGAGACAATAAGTTTCTGGCTTGAGAGTTCCAGAAGCTGCTGCTGCTTCTTTCACCACCATCTAGTCCCACCACTATTTCATTTACATTGGTTCTGCCTCAGCCTTCAGCTCTACATTGCAGATCTTTCTTTATAACCTCCTGTGTTATCTTTGACTATGACCTTTTGTTCATTTTGCCATTGCCAAATTCTATTTGAAGAATTATTTTATTTTTTGTCTCACTTATTTTTGTTTATCTCAATATCAAAATATCTCAAATATTTTTCCAAATACATGTGATAGTTTTCATTCTTTATTTTTGTAAGACTTTGTGTTCTAAATTTTTCTCCCTCTCTCCCTTCTTTCCTCCTTTTCCAAAACAGCAAGCAATCTGATAGAAATTAAATATATGCAATCCTTTAAAAAATTTTTTCAATATATTTTCTGTTGTGCAAAAAAACAAACCAAAAGGGAAAAATAAAAATAAAAAGCAATCAAACAAAAAGATGAAAATACTATGCTGCAAACCACAGTCAGTTTCCATAGTTCTCTCTTTGGATGTGGATGGCAATTTCTCTCCCACATCTTTTGGAATTGTCTTGAATCACAGCATGAGAAGTACATAGATAATCTTCTTATTACTGTTTATTATTTATTATATTACTTATTACTTCTTATTAATGTTTCCCTGGTTCTTTTCAGTTCACTCAGAATCTAATTATGTAAATCTCTCCAGACTTTTCTGAAATTGGTGTGCTCATCATTTATTATAGAACAATAATGTTCCATTAATTTCAAATATGAGAACTTATTTAACCATTCCCAAATCGATCAATGTCCAGTTCCTTGCCACTACAAAAAAACTGCTATAAATATATTTCATATATGGTCCTTTTCTCTCTCTCTCTCTCTCTCTCTCTCTCTCTCTCTCTCTCTCTCTCTCTCTCTCTTTCAATTATCTCTTTAGGATAATACTCCTAGTTTACCTAGTAGTGATTCTCCTCATTTTGAACTCATTATTGTTTATATCATATTAGCACCAGGTATTGGAAGGTGCTGGTATGGGTACTAATTAGAAGCTTGCTATACCCTTGCAGGTATGAAAGAAAGCTTTATGACAACTGGTGCCAGACAGTATCAGAGAAGTCACAGTATAATCTCACTCAGCCACTACTCTGTCATGATCCAGAAACCAAGCAGATCACTGTCAACTTTAACCCACAGGTAAACAAGCTATAGAGATAGCTAATGGTAATCCACTTCGAGACTCCAAAGTAATCTATTTAATATTTCTGATTTTATTGACAAAATGAGTTAGAATGGGCAAGGGACACTAATCAAGGTATTTTCTTTTACTTTCTTCTGGTAGTCAGATCTTATCATTTCCTGGTCAAATATATGATATTTGAAAGCAGAGACTTTTGTTTTTGTTTTTGTTTTTGTACATAAGAAAGTACATGATGTATAATAGTAAATGCTTAATGACTATTTTTTAATAGATTGATTAGTTTTTAGTGTTTCTTCAGTGTTTTCACATGGTTCTACATTCATGTAAGTTCACAAAAATCTTTAAGAAAATTTTGACTTTTGTAGGTCTACATCAGTGTGATATAGTGTATTGAGAGCAGATCAGAATTAGGAAGATTTGGGTTCAAGTCCTTTCTCTGACATGTGGTGACTGTGAAACTCTGGGTGAATCACTTTATCTCTCAAGGCTACAGGCATCTAAGATCTCTCAAGGCCACAGGCATCTTCCCTTTCAGGGAAGGGATCAATTTGCATCAGTAAAGAGTGATTCATCACCAGGAATTCCCCATACCAGTGAAATCACTGATCTAGTTTCATAAAGATCATGATAGTCAAAAAATCATTTGTTGAATTCCTGTTATGTACCTGGTAGTAAGGAATACAATGACAATTTTAATTCAACCAGAATTTAAGTGCCTCCTATATGTAAGGTTCTATGCTAAATAATGTGTAGATGAAAACAAATATAGATATTCCTTACCTCAAAAAAGTTCTATTCCAGTTAAGAATATGCACATAAGTAGGTAACTTTCACATCCTCCCTTCTCAAATCAAACCTATGCTCAATATATTTCTTACTTTCATGATGATAGAAAGATCTTAAAAAATAAAAGGACAGTAGTTTATCATTTCAGTGATTAACAAATGCTTTTTTTGTTGTTTTTGTTCATTTCACTCATTGAATCATTAGTTCATTCATTTTTTTTCATGAGAGCTTAGAACATGGAAGCACAGGAATTATACATAAGATATATCACTGTTGTTATATATATAATTGTCTCAAAAAATCCATCTCCTGACTGTCAAATCACCCCCTTCTTCTCAAGTTGTTACTTAGCCAATCCCTATATTATATGAGGCATATAACCCAAGTGACAAAGTGCTTCTCTGTTATTATTATTTCTGTTTTTCTTTCTGTCCCTCGTCTTCTTCCTGCTTTGATTCATACAGCTGGAAAATAAAAAGGGATTTTTAAAGTTAGATTTTCTACATTTGTACCTAATAATTGTTTTCAGTTCTGTGATGTAACTAATTTCAAATTGCCTTTTGCCATCTTTATACCTTTATACCTTTAGCTGTGATGGAGTCTCTTCATCTATATTCCTCTTCCATCTTCAGCTTTACCTATTGAAACCTTCCTTTCAAGGCCTAAACTTGTCAAAGACTTACCTTTTCTATGAAGCCTTCCCTAATTTTATCCCAGATGAAAATCATCGCTTTTCAAATTTCTCATAGTATACTTTTATGTGGACTTCTCATATACACTGATTTTATTACAGGTATTTGTACAGGTATTACAGGTATTAATCTGCTCAACAAATTTATAAGTTTCTTGAGGAAAATTTTATTTTTATATCTTTGCAACCAAGGACATCATGGGAATTTATTAATTGCTTTTTAAATAAAGTGATCTCCTTCCAATTTGTCAACTATGAGGCTAAAATTTTAGAGATTTTTTTTAGAGGGCACATGCATGTCCTGATCCAAATTTTTGAGTTGTTGTTATATAATTCATTTCTTTAGCATAAAGTGAATAGAGCTTCAAAGTAAGTAACAGAATCTAAACAACTTTGGGACTCTTTATTCATAATGTGTTATGTAACTTACCTAGTGCCATGACCTCTTCATATTAAATGAGGCAAAGAAAACCCCTCCATCCTCACTCCAGATAATATTTTACTGGATCTGAAAAATGCAAACAAATCTTACCCTACTTGTGTTGATTCTTTTTTTTTCCAGCTGATTTCTGTGTTGAGAGAAGTAAATTACCTCAAAATGAGACAGACAAGGTACATTCCTGAGATAGCAACAGAAATCTTTTCCTCCAGGGAGTATTATCGAAAACTTATTGCTAATTTAGAACTGATGACAAACTGGTACAACAAGATTCTAAAAACTGTGCTAGAAGTGGAGTTTCCTTTAGTGGAGGAGAAGCTGCAGGATATTAACCTCCAACTAAGAACAGCAGAAGAGACACTGAACTGGAAGACAGAAGGTAACAGAACTCACTCTGATAGAAGTCTGAGGGAAATTAATGAGGCTAGGAAAGCCCTATTAATTCTTTCCATTGTCTACTAATAAGTAAACTGGCTTAGGATTTGAAATTGGCCTACTTCTTTGTGTATTGTTTTTTTACAGAGCAATTACTTTGTTTTTCATTTAGGAAGACTTGGAATGCTTGTGATGGTCATGAAACATTAATCAGTTTACAAAAGTTCAAATGTGAATTTTACCTAAAGAAGCAATTTTCAGATCAAGACCTTGAAAAAAATAGATTATCATATGTGTATGTATAGAAGTATATAATTGTATAGAGGTAGATGTATATATGTATGTGTGTATATACATACATATATACATATATATTTATATATACTTATATATATATATTTATGCCTCTTACAGCTATATCTTTAATCTTGATCTTTGACTATACTATATTCCAATATTTTCAACAATTGATAAAAGGCATTGCCACTTATTTATACCATAACCACTTCAAATGTAACATATAAAATACTTTATTTTCTATTCTCTTCCTTCTGCTGTGTTAAATACTAGCTCCCTTTTCCAATTTCCATATTGTGTTCTACCCACTACCATCAAGGAAAGACTGGACATATTTTTTTAAAACAAATGATTA
Source organism: Sminthopsis crassicaudata (assembly GCF_048593235.1). Lineage (NCBI taxonomy): Eukaryota > Metazoa > Chordata > Mammalia > Dasyuromorphia > Dasyuridae > Sminthopsis > Sminthopsis crassicaudata. Next base: position 309,272,152 of record NC_133620.1, on the reverse strand, counting down.
TGACAATTATTAGTGACTCAGGTCAAGAATATTGAACTCACATTGAACAAAGAGTTTAATCAATAGTGAGAGTCAGGTGATTAGCGTGAGATTGGAAATATGAAGATTGAATTAGAGTATGAGAGATGAAAATTAGATGTGACAAACAAGAAACCAAGTCAGGAATGCTGGAAGTCAAATTTAAGAGAGCTAGAAGCAGCACCAAAATTCACACTTGGGAATTGGAAGAGGGAATGAAGGTCTTAAATTCTAGATGCCTTCTACTTCTACATTTCACCTTGCTTTGCAGCTTATAAGTTTTTTTTTCTTTTAACCTGCTTGCTTCTGTATCTAGTTTTGACAACCAATTGATGACAATTTATTTATAGCTTTTCTTTCACAATTTGCTTTATATTTTTATGTATATATGTATACACAGATATGTACTATCTATCCGATATAGATTCTCCTTCAAAATTTGCTTTCTGTTTTCTGTGTATATATGTATACATATGTTGTACATGTATATACATATTGTATATATTTGTATGTATAGAGTCCAGAAGTCCCCAATCAAGAAAATTCTGAACCTCTTCTCCCACCCCAACCAAGGGATAAGCTAATGATAAAGAAAGAAACAGGGAGTTCCATTATGATCATATAAGTGATTTAATAATCATAATGGATCACTTACATAGGGACTATCTTAGGGAAGCTGCCATTCAATTCATTGGATCTCAGATTTCTGCCATGCAACCTGAGACAATGACCAGAATATTCAGTGGATATCCAGGAAGAAAAAAAAACAAAAAACAAAAAACATAAGTCTCATGATATTTATAGAAAGCAAGGAAAGGTAGGAGGTGATGCAAAGTATCATTACATATGTTATTGTGGGTTTGCATTATGCATAGCAAGGAGTTATAATTTTGAAGTGTGGTTCCTAGGACTTGGGCAACATGCCCACACCCTTGGGTGAATGCCATATACCCAAAGTTTTATGTTAAGTACAGTGAAGATTATGTTCTGGTTATGGTGTCATTGTTATGAATTGCTATGGATAGCACCTAGTTACTATATCCTTGTTATGGTTTTTAACACTATAGAGACCTTGCAAGGTCATGTGTTGGTTAGGTTGAGTAGGTTCCCAGAAACTCTCAAGATTATTTGTTAGGCACAATGTCTTTGTAGTAGTCTTTGTCACACTCCCCCTTAGAATGATATTCGCCCCAATAGTATGGCTTTCACCAATTGGTACCCCATAGTATGTATATATGTGTGTTTGTCTGTGTGTCTCTGTATGTGTATAAAAAGAAAGAGAGAAATACTATCCATAGTATTTTAGCCATGTAGAACTACATAGTAGTAGTTTAACCATAATTTAATGCCATATATGCAGTAAACAAACTCAGTAAAATGTTTTCACACACACATATAGACATATATATGTATATATGTTTACAATCAGAGGGAGCAATGTCACTACCTTACTCAAGAATTTGCATTGGTTCTCTATTCTGATCAAATTCAAAATGCTCTTTCAAGATTTTCCTAGCATAGGACTTTTCCTCTATTCAAACTAGTTTTACATTTCTCTATGTGTCATACTTATTTTTGACTCTTCTATTGCAGTTTTACTTTTCTTCCATTTTTTCCATCTGTCTAGACTATTTACCTCCTACAAAGCTCAGTTCTCCAAACTTGCCCTCCAAGACAATGTATTCTACTAGGAAAGATAAGACATTATCTAGATAGATAGATAGATAGACAGACAGACAGATAGATAGATGAATTTAAGACCTCACCAAGATATAAATGTGTATACATTGAATTTTATAGATTATGTGCTTTTTTCTCTAATTGATTTAAATGACGCCATTTCAGCCTAAGTGATATTTAAAGCCTTTCCTAATTGTCCTAATTGCTGGTATCTCCCCTCTCCAAAATATTTTTGTTATTGTTTTCTTCTTATTCCCGTTGTTTTTATACTATTACAATACTATTGTCTAACTCTTCATGATGTTAATTGAAGTTTTTCTTGGCAAAAAATACTAGAGGCAAAAAAATACATTTTCTTCCTCAAGACCATTTTTACAGATGAGGAAAACTGAGAAAAAAACAGGGTTAAGTGACTTGTTCAGGGTTCCATAAGTAGTAAGTATTTGATCTAGATTTGGGACTCAAGAATGAATTGTTTCTGACTCTAGGCCTGGTACTCTATTGTGCTATCTAGCTACCTTACCTCCTCCCAAAATAATCTTATGCTTATTTTGTGTATAACTTTATATGTAATTGTTGTCTCTCTTGATAGAATATTTCATTTCATTTTTTTATTCCCAGTGTCTAATAGTAGATGTTCAATAAATGCTTAATGAGTAATTTATTTGTCAATATAATTAATATGTAAATCTTTAGGGGTAGCAATGATTTTTATCTCTTCATTTCCCTCCTCATGGCACTTATTTAATGGCTGTATACTGACTTAATAATTTAAATATTGATTGATTAATTAGCTTTAAAATGACTATTGATAAAGGATTTAAGTATAAAGATTCATCACCTAATCTTCCTGGATTGATTATTTGAGTTCTTGATATATGTTCATTATATATATATATATATATATATATATATATATATACATAGAGATGAGCTACTTCAATGGGCTTTCTTTCTTTTTTGGGGAGAGCAGGTATTTGGGATTATATTATAAAAATCACTGCTAGTGTCCATGATCTTGAGCAAAGGATTCAGAAAACAAAAGACAATGTAAATGAGATTCAAACTATCATGAAAACTTGGGAATCTCCAATTTTTAAGAGGAAAGCTGGAAAAAAGGAATCTCTACTTTATCTAGAAGAACATCAAGAACAACTGGAAAAATATTATTCTTTTATCAAAGAGTCTGGCCTTAAGATCCATGCCCTTGTGCAGGTAACAACTATATTAAGAGAAACCTACCAAGAATGGGGGGGAAAGGCGTATTAATAAACTAGAGAGGGAAGTTTGTGTTTTAGATAAATAGATAGAAACAAAGAAAGAAAGAAAGAAAGAAAGAAAGAAAGAAAGAAAGAAAGAAAGAAAGAAAGAAAGAAAGAAAGAAAGAAAGAGAGAGAGAGAGAGAGAGAGAGAAAGAAAGAAAGAAAGAAAGAAAGAAAGAAAGAAAGAAAGAAAGAAAGAAAGAAAGAAAGAAAGAAAGAAAGAAAGAAAGAAAGAAAGAAAGAAAGAAAGAAAGAAAGAAAGAAAGAAAGAAAGAAAGAAAGAAAGAAAGAAAGAAAGGAAGGAAGAAACTTCTGTGTATGTATATGTATGCACACATACATATGCATTTATTCTATAGGTAATTTAGAGATGAAAGAAATCAGTGAATTCTGTAATTCTCTGTCAATTTGTAAAGGCTTATTTATACTGAAACAAAAAGAACTAAAGCATGGTTCAACTGACATATAAAAAATCCCAAAGAAAACTAAATGAAAAAACTATAAAAAAAAATAAATTTAAAAAGACATCAACCATGTAATCCTAAAATACATCAAATTATTCCATCTCCATGAATTTCATGGTAACACAGACCAAAGATTCTTGTCTTTATGCATATAGGCTAATAACGATAGCTCACCAATCTGAAAAGTCACCCCTGTGCTTATAATAGTAAAAGCATCAGGAATTTGAACATTATCCTATGAAAGGATAATGTTGGACTTGAAATCCTTTTAATATAATATAATTTTGTAATCAATGTTACTATCTGTCCTGATATCATAATCAGGGATTAAATATGGGGATGATGTTTCAAACACTCTAAAAGATCTCTGATTTCACTGTTGTGCACATACCTTGAATTAATACAGATTTTAACTTCTTCATGTTTTTGTAACTAATTTTCGTGAGTACTTGACATTTATATATATATCCTAATGCCTGAACCAATACTTCCATGCTTTCTTTCCTTTCCAGGAAAACCTGAATCTTTTCCTTTCAGACCCAACATCCAGTAAGTGGAAGGCATACATTGACTATCTTGATAACATGGTGCTTCATGGATTCTTCCTTGCTATTAAATCTTCCCTCAAATATCTACTGGAAAATACTGGTAAATGACTTTTTCACTGTATGTCATTATTGTGGAATATGAATGCTGATGAAATATCTTAGCTGGAAGAAAATGGTAAACCTGCATCCTGAAACCTAAGGTATCAACTAAATGAAAGTTCAGTTAATGAATCAATCTTGGATTCCTTACATAAAAGAGGTCTACAGCAAAATTAACTACATCTCCACTTCAGAGTATTATTCATTACTTTCAATATGTTCATTCACTAACCTCAGTTTCTGTGTCAGGTAATTACATTCCTAGTGTATTTCTCCCACTATTTCTCAACAGTAATTCATTCCTCAATGCCATTTAAGTAATTAACATCAATTAGCTTTTCCAAAGGAATTTTGTAAGCACAGAAGTACATTTTCCCTCATATCCAGTACCTGAAGGGTATACTATCCCCAGGACTACCTTTGTCCCTTGGGAGATTAGACTTCAACTTAATGTAGATTTCTACATATCATTCCACTAAATTCATGTCCAAATCTTACAGACTTATTGTAGCTATCCCTGAGGTGATGGTGTTGATACTGAACTAGCTGACTCTCAAACCTAATATGTACTCTGATTCTAGATCTGCTAGTTGTGTGCTTTTCTGGACCTTCTGATACTCAGAAAATCATAAACATTTCCAATATTCTTCTTCTATAGATAGGAAAGAATGTCAACAGTAATAACAAAAGCATCTTGGGGCCATGTGTGCTTGGATTTGTGCTGGTTGCAAATAAGAGGGACTGAAGTCTGCCCTGTGTGCCAATCCTCACTCAGTGTCTTTTTTTTCTCCAGAAAGTTCACAAGAGAACAAATTCTGACTGATTAGTGTCTTTTTCAAAATAAAACAGTAAGGATGATCAATAATGATGGACATGGCTTTCTTCAACAATGAAATGATTCAGGCCAGTTTTAATGGTCTTATGATGAAGAGAGCCATCTGAATGTGGATCACAACATAATATCACTCTTTTGTTATTGTTTGCTTGCTTTTTTTGTTGTTTTTTTTTATTTTTTTTCCTAATTTTTTTCCTTTTTGATTTGATACTTCTTGTACAGCATGAACATTATGGAAATATGTTAGAAAAATTCATTTTTTAATATATATTGGATTACTTGCCATCTAAGGGAAGAGGTGGGAGGAAGGGAGAGAAAAAAATTAGAACACTAGATTTTATAAGGTTGAATGTCGAAAATTATCCATATATATATATTTTTTTTGAAAATAAAGTGATTTACTTAAAAATATATACCAAAAGGACGCTATAGCTAACCAAGAAAGTTTCTACTCATGTTAATCTCCTGATTAACACATAAAAATCAATTTCAGAATATCTGTCTTGGCGTGTTACATATCTTTCCATGGCCTTTCTATTAAATCTACCTCATCAAACCTTTCTGGAAACAAGTTTCCCACTCTCTTCCACAAAGGTGAAGAGGTAAAGGGGGAGGAGACTACAAAAAGGAAAACAACAGTGGGAGGGGGTGTCACTGATAAGCATTTCTTTAGGGGAAGAGAAATCTTTCAAGGGAGATAGGGACCTTATATTAGATATAATAGCAAGGATTTGGTGCACACTCTCATCCTGCCTAAGAAGAGAAATGAAAATGGGGCAGTAATGAGTGAGAATACCTGGACCCAGGCAGGAGATTTCAAGACAACTAGAAAGAGCATGTGCCCTTTATGTCCATCAGATGAACATATAGCAAAAAATTTTAAGGAGGGGCAATTTCTCTTTAACACCTATATGAATTAATATTTTTAAGACAAAAGGACAGAAGAAAAAGGGTATAGGGGCAAGCTCTATAAGATTATAACATAGAAAGTGTTTAGAAGAAGCTAGGACTGAAATGGAAAATAAATAATAAAAAATAAAGAAAATAATTATTACTTTTATTATAATTTTTAAAAACAATTAGTGCCTAACACTTAAACTGGCAGAGAAATAAAAACATGGAAGAATTATAGAATAATATAATTAGTTATTAATAAATTCATATCTACTTTGAATTAATATTCAAAAACTGAACATTTTTAAATAAAATCCTATTAAGCAAAACATAGCAATTCATTCAAGAAATTATTCACCAACAACAAATTGGATTTGTACTAGTAGTGCAAGAATGATTCAACATTAGATAATTAATTCAATCATATTTGGAACAAAAACAGCAAAAATCCAAAGCCACATGATATCTCAATAGATTCAGAAAAGGTGATTTAATGAAATACATTTATTCTGAAAACCCTATGAAATATGGGCATAGAGGGAACTTTTTAAGACCATAAGAATATCTAATAACCAAATATATAAATTTTATAAACAATTAGGATTCACTAGAATTTTCCTAATAAATATGTTTAAAACAAGGATGTCTATTGTTACCAGTCATTAAATATAATGCTGGGAAAATGGCAATAAAATTAAAGAAAATAAAGGCATAAAGATAGGCAAAAAGAAAATTGAACTATATTTATTGTTCATAAGATAGTTTATTTAGAAAAATCACAATTAGCAAAGACATTAATTGAAACAATACACTCTAGAAAATTAACCCTAAAAAATCAACATTGTTTCTTTATAATAACAACAAAAACCAAGAGGAAATAATACAAAGGAAATCTCATTCTAGGAAAAAATGTGAAACACAGAAAATATCTAAGGAGTGATTTTCTACAGCTCTAAAATCCTTATATTAATGCAATTACAAAGTATTTCTTAAAGAAATTAATAATAGATAGCTGGAAGAATATTTAGTTACTGATCATGGCTGGCCCATGGTAATATAATAATAATAAAAATGACAATATTGTCAAATTTAATTACATTTAGCTATGCCAGAACTTTCCAGAATTCAATAAAATAGCAAAATTCAATTAGAAAAAGATAGAACATCTAGGATGTTAAGGGAAATGATGAAAATAAGTCAGGAAGAAGTGAGGATAGTTCTTCTAAACCTCATTCTACATAAGCAAAAATCACCCAAATCATCTATTTTTGTCTTTAAAAATTAGAGAAATAAATTGATGGGTTAAATGAAGGAGAATCAGCAGCAATGGAACTCAATTACATCATGTTCAACACCCAGGAAAACATAAATTATTTAGGAAAAAACTTCCTATTTAATAAACTACTAGAAAAATTAATGGGCAGTTTGGAAAAAATTAAGCTTAGGCTCTCACATTACATCATCTTCCATAATACTTCCTAAATGGAATAATAACCTTAATCATAATCAAAAATAATTAGTAAAAGAGCAAATCATATACCTTTCACAGCTATGGGTGGTAAATGAATGCTTAACCAGATAAAAGACAGATTCCATTTGAAAAGTAAAGGTAGATAACTTTTCACAAAATTTAAAAGCTTCTGCACAAAGAAAATTACTGCACCAAAGCTAAAAAAGAAGTAATCAGATGGGAACTCAGATCCAACACAAGTGAATTGACATTAGCTAAAGGGTGAAGGGTAGGGCACTGACAGTCTGCTTAGGATGTTGTCTTTTTGAGGAAGAAGTTCCCAATATGTTTGTTCCTCTAGTTGAAACTGAAGTTAATACAGTTGCTGTTCTTATTTAATCATGTCTGACTCTTTGTGATCCTATTTGAGATTTCTTGACAAAGTTATTTGCCATTTTTTTCTCCAAGTCATTTCACAGATGAAGAGACTGAAGTGAGCAGAATTAAGTGACTTGTTTAGGGTCACACAGCTAGAAAATTTCTCAGGCCAAATTTGAACTCATCAAGATGAGAATTCCCGATTCCAAGCCCAGGGCTCCACCCAATGTACTACCTAGCTGCAAAATTAATTAATAGACAGAAATACATATTATTTTATTATGTAACCCCCAAATAATGTAATATTATATATATATATACATATATATATATAGTTATAGTTTTAGTTATGTAATTTCCATAAGTGGTAAGGATAAGTTTTTATACATAATGGGGAAAAAAGATAAAAAAGAGAGAACTATATAGTTCCTAACAAAAGAAGAATCAGAATAAGTACCCTATATTTTGACCAAACTGTAATAACAACTTATTGCTTTTTAACTTATACCTTTCTGACTATTTGATCTTGCTCATCCCATTCTTTCCTCTTAATCATTTTCTCCCTTCCATCTAGTTTAAATCATATTCATTTTTTCAAGGCCTAGAGTAATGTTACCTCCTTCAGTGAAGGCCTTCTCTAATTACAATAGAGATAAGAGAACTCTCCTTCCTCCAAACTCATACAGGCTTTTTATGCATACATAATCGTGGCATTTAAAACATACTACCTTACATTGTTGTTTATTCATGAATTATTGGGGACTGTTATATATTTTTGTATTCTCTCTCTATAGGGCTTAGCTAGCTCAGCTTCTATACTCAATAATTATTTATGAGGGAATCGAATAATAGAATAGAATGATTAATTGAACCATGATTGCTAACAATTTGTTTACTTCTTAAGATATTTAATGTTTTCTTTAAGTAACATTTCTTTTAAGTTTTTAAAATAATCTGATAGATATCTTTTTTATTAATTTTATAATTATACATTTTAACAGTATATATGCATGAGTATTTTTATAACATTACCCTTGTATTCATTTTTCCAAATTTTCCCCTCCCTCCCTCTACTCCCTCCCCTAGATGACAGGCAATCTCATACAATTTACATGTGTTACAGTATAACCTACATAGAATATATGTGTATAAATCCAATTTTCTTGTTGCACATTAAATATTGGATTCCGAAGGGATAAGTAACCTGAGTAGATAGATAGTAGTGCTAATATTTTACATTCAATTCCCAGTGTTCCTTCTCTGGGTGTAGTTGTTTCTGTCCATCATTGATCATCTGGAAGTGAGTTGGATCTTCTTTATGTTGAAGATATCCACTTCCATCAGAATACATCTTCATACAGTATTGTTGTTGAAGTGTATAGATTCTGGGTCTGCTCATTTCACTCAGCATCAGTTCATGCAAGTCTCTCCAAACCTTTCTGAATTCATCCTGCTGGTCATTTCTTACAGAGCAATAATATTCCATAGCCTTCATATACCATAATTTACCCAACCATTCTCCAATTGATGGACATCCATTCATCTTCCAATTTCTAACCACTACGAAAAGAGCTGCTACAAACATTTTGGCACACACAGGTTCCTTTCCCCTCTTCAGTATTTCTTTGAGATATAAGCCCAATAGTAGCACTGCTGGATCAAAGGGTATGCACAGTTTGATAACTTTTTGAGCATAGTTCCAAATTGCTCTCCAGAATGGCTGGATTCTTTCACAACTCCACCAACAATGTATTAGTGTCCCAGTTTTCCCACATCCCTTCCAACATTCATCATTATTTATTCCTGTCATCTTAGCCAATCTGACAGGTATGAAGTGATATCTCAAAGTTGTCTTAATTTGCATTTCTCTGATCAGTAGTAATTTGGAACACTCTTTCATATGAGTGGATATAGTTTCAATTTCATTATCTGAGAATTGTCTGTTCATATCCTTTGACCATTTATCAACTGGATAATGGTTTGATTTCTTATAAATTAGGATCAATTCTCTATGTATTTTAGAAATGAGACCTTTATCAGAACCTATAATTGTAAAAATATTTTCTCAATTTGTTACTTCCCTTCTAATCTTGTTTGAATTAGTATTGTTTGTACAGAAACCTTTTAGTTTGATGTAATCAAAATCTTCTATTTTGTGATCAATAATGATCTCTAGTTCTTCTCTAATCATAAATTCCTTCCTCTTTCACAGGTCTGAGAGGTAGACTATCCTCTGTTCCTCTAAACTATTTATGACCTCATTCTTTATGCCTAAATCATGGGCCCATTTTGATGTTATCTTGGTATATGGTGTTAAGTGTGGATCCATATCTAATTTCTGGCATACTAATTTCCAGTTTTCCCAACAGGCTTTTTAAAATAATAAATTTTTATCCCTAATGTTGGTATCTTTGGGTTTATCAAACACTAGATTCCTATAGTTGTACCCTTTTTTGTCCTTTGTATCTAATCTGTTCCACTGATCAACTGGACTATTTCTTAGCCAATACCAAATGGTTTTGGTGACTGCTGCTATATAATATAGCTTTGGATCAGGTATACCTAGACCACCTTCATCTGACTTTTTTTTTCATTAATTCCCTTGAAATTCTCGACCTTTTATTCTTCCATATGAACTTTGTTGTTATTTTTTCTAGGTCACTAAAATAGTTTCTTGGGAGTCTGAATGGTATGGCACTAAATAAATAGATTAGTTTGGGGAGTATTGTCATCTTTATTATATTCGCTCAGCCTAGCCAGGAGCACTGGATGTCTTTCCAATGATTTAAATCTCACTTTATTTTTGAGGCAAGTGTTTCATAATTTTGCTCATGTAATTCCTGACTTTTCTTTGGTAGATGGATTCCCAAATATTTTATACTCTCAACATTTGTTTGGAATGGAATTTCTCTTTGTATCTCTTGCTTTTGCACTTTGTTGGGGATGTATAAAAATGCTGAGGATTTATGTGGATTTATTTTGTATCTAGCAACTTTGCTAAAGTTGTAAATTATTTCTAATAACTTATTATTAGAATCTCTGGCGTTTTCTAAGTATACCATTATATCATCTGCAAAGAGTGACAGTTTGATTTCCTCATTACCTATTCTTATTCCTTTAATCTCTTTCTCGACTCTTATTGCCGAGGCTAACATTTCTAATACAATATTGAATAGTAATGGTGATAGTGGGCAACCTTGTTTCACTCCTGATCTTACTGGGAAAGGTTCCAGTTTATCTCCATTGCATATTATGCTTACTGACGGTCGTAAATATATGCTCCTGATTATTCTAAAGAATAGTCCATTTATTCCTATACTCTCAAGCGTTTTTAGTAGGAATGGATATTGGATTTTGTCAAATGCTTTTTCTGCACCTATTGAGATGATCATATGGTTTTTATTAATTTGATTATTAATATGGTCAATTATACTAATAGTTTTCCTAATATTAAACCAGCCCTGTATTCCTGGTATAAATCCTACTTGATCACAGTGTATTATCCTGGGGATGATTTTCTGAAGTCTTTTTGCTAATATCTTATTTAAGATTTTAGCATCAATATCCATTAAGGAAATTGGTCTATAGTTTTCTTTCTCAGTTTTCGATCTACCTGGTTTAGATATCAGTACCCTGTCTGTGTCATAAAAGGAGTTTGGTAGGACTCCTTCATCCCCTATTTTTTCAAATAGTTTATATAACATTGGGGCTAGTTGTTCTTTAAATGTTTGGTAGAATTCACATGTAAATCCATCTAGTCCTGGGGATGTTTTCCTGGGGAGTTGATTAATAGCTTCTTCTATTTCTTTTTCTGAAATGGGACTATTTAAGCAATTTATCTCCTCCTCTGTTAATCTAGGAAGCCTATATTTTTGGAGGAAGTCATCCATTTCACTTAAGTTATCAAATTTATTGGCATAAAGTTGGGCAAAGTAATACCTCATTATTTCTCTAATTTCCTCTTCATTGGTGGAAAGATCCCCCTTTTCATTTGTAAGACTAACAATTTGATTTTCCTCTTTCCTTTTTCTGATCAGATTTACCAAAGGTTTATCTATTTTATTGATTTTTTCATAAAACCTACTCTTGGTTTTATTTATTAATTCAATAGTTTTTTGTACTTTCAATATTATTGATTTCTCCTTTTAATTTTAGAATTTCAAGTTTAGTATTTGGTTGGGGGGTTCTTAATTTGGTCTTTTTCTAGCTTTTTAAGTTGCAGGCCCAATTCAATAATCTTCTCTTTCTCTATTTTGTTCAAATAAGCCTCTAAAGATATAAAATTCCCCTTATTACCACTTTAGCTGCATCCCACAGATTTTTGTATGATGTCTCATCATTGTCATTATCTTGGGTGAAATTATTAATTGTTTCTATAATTTGCTGTTTCACCCAGTCATTCTTTAAGATGAGATTATTCAGTTTCCAATTACTTTCTGGTCCAGTTACCCCTAACTTCTTACTGAATGTAGCTTTTATTGCATTGTGGTCTGAGAAGAAGGCATTTATTATTTCTGCCTTCCTGCATTTAATTTCGAGATCTTTATGTCCTAATATATGGTCAATTTTTGTATAGATTCCATGAACTGCTGAGAAGAAAATATATTCCTTTCTATCACCATTCAGTTTTCTCCAAAGGTCTATCATACCTAGTTTTTCTAATGTTCTATTAACTTTTTTAATTTCTTTCTTATTTGTTTTGTGGTTTGATTTGTCTAAATCTGAGAGTGCAAGGTTGAGATCTCCCACTATTATAGTTTTACTGTCTATTTCTTCTTGCAATTCTCTTAACTTTTCCTTTAGAAAGTTAGATGCTATACCACTTGGTGCATATATGTTTAATATTGATATGGCTTCATTGTTTATGCTACCTTATCTCTTTTAATTAGATCAATTTCTGCTTTTGCTTGATCTGAGATAAGGATGGCTACCCCTGCTTTTTTGGCTTTACCTGAAGCATAATAGATTCTGCTCCAACCTTTTACCTTTACTCTGTATGTATCTCCCTGCTTTAAGTGTGTTTCCTATAAACAACATATTGTAGGGTTCTGACTTTTGATCCAGTCTGCTATCTGTCTCCGTTTGATGGGAGAGTTCATCCCATTCACATTTACAGTTAAAATTACTAATTCTGTATTTCCTGCCATCATATTATCCCCAGATTATGCTTTTTTCCCTTGACCCCCTGAGCCCTTTCCCCAATATTTAATTTATAGACCCCACTTGTGATCCGCTTTTTAGTATCCCTCCCCCCTCCTTCCAAGTCCCTTCCCTTTTCTTGTGCCCTTCCCTTCTTCCCCTTTTCCTTTTCCCTTTTCCTTTCCCCCTTTTAATGAGGTGAGAGAGAATTCTCTGAAAAACAAATATGTCAATTATTTACTCTTTGAGCCTACTCTGATGAGAGTAATATTCACACAATGATTCTCCCCCTCTCTAAATTCCCTCACATGTGGTATATTTTCTATGCCTATTCCTGGGATGTAGTTTCCCTCTTTTTATCACTCTTTCCCATTTTTCTGATACTACCCCCTTCCCTTTACTACTCCCCCTTTTTTTATATCAGTAAAATCAAATTATCCATGCAGACTTTCTGTATATCCACAACAGAGATACATTTCTCAAGAGTTCTTTTTACCTTTTTCTGTTTTTTTTGTTTAAGTCTGGTTTCTTAGAAACAAATGGAATTCCTCTGTTTCATTAAATGACCATCTTCTTCCATGGAAGAAAATGCTAAACTTAGCTGGGTAGTTTATTTTTGGTTGCAATCCTTGATCTTTTGCCTTTTGGAATATCGGGTTCCAGGCCCTTCAATCTTTTAATGTGCAGGCAGCCAGATCTTGAGTGACCCTTATTGTGGCACCTTGGTATTTAAATTGTTTTTTTTCTAGCTGCTTGCAATATTTTTTCCTTTGTTTGGTAGTTCTGCAGCTTAGCCACAATGTTCCATGGAATTCTTTTTTTAGGGTCTTTTTCAGAAGGTGTTTGATGAATTCTTTCCACGCCTATTTTCCCTTCTGTTTCTATTATCTCTGGACAGTTCTCTTTGATGATTTCCTGTAAAATAGAATCTAGGCTCTTTTTTTGATCATAGTTTTCAGGAAGTCCAATGATCCTCAGATTATCTCTCCTAGATCTATTTTCCAGGTCTATAGATTTTCCCAGTAAGTATTTGACGTTATTCTCCAGCTTTTCATTTTTTTGTTTTGTTTGACTGATTCTTGGGTTCTCAATGAATCATTCATTTCTATTTTTTCCGTCCTGATTTTTAATGAGTTATTTTCTTCATTCACATTTTTAGTTCTTTTTGTATATGCCCAATTGAGTTTTTAAATGAATTATTTTGCTCTATTGATTTTTTCCATTTCCCTAATTTTTTAGAGAGTTATTTTCTTTTTCCAATTCAGAAATCCTACTTTCTTGAGACTTTTTTATCTTTTCCAATTCACAAATCCTACTTTCCTGTGATTTTTTAACCTTTTCTAATTCACAAATTTTGTTTCCCTGCATCTCCTGTGAATTCTTTATATTTTTTCCAACTCAAATTTCAGAACATTGTTATTCTCTATCATAGCTTCTCTTTCCTTTCCTATTTTTCTTCAAACTCTCTTAACTTTTTAATAGTCTGTTCTAGGAGAGAGTTGTGATGGGAGGCAGGTATCGTTCCCCTTTAGGTTGTTATCTGCTGACTTTCTGCTGTTAACTTCCCTGGGGTTGGATATCCACGCTTTCTCTGTGTAGAAGGTCTCAATCATTCTCTTCAGCTTTTTACTCATTGTTAAAAATCTTTTGGGGTCTGCCCTTGGGGTAAGAAGTTTATTTATATACTTATTTATTTACCAGCTTCTTCCCAGACCAGATGGATGCAGCAGCTCCTATGCCTGAGCTAAGAGAGAGCTCTGGGAGAGAGTTCCCCTCCCCCTCCCCGGAAATGCCCCAGAGGTGATACGGCTGTGCTGTGAGGGTTGCCCAATGAAGGACCCTGCTGTGTGTCCCAGCAGCTGCCCTGGGGTTTAAGACTGAACAGTAAAAGCGACACAAAGCCCAGCCAATGCGTCCCGTGGGGCGTGGATATCAGCAGATGACGTGAAAACCCCCTGTGCTCAAACTGGAAGTGTCTGCCTGGAAACCGCGGTCCCTATTTCAAAGGTTCTGCTTCTCTGGGACTTCTGGGCTGAGTTCCACAGCCTCCAGCCAAGCCAGGCACTTTGTGAATTATATGTTGCCTTGGGCTGTGTTCCTGCTTTTCAAGCTCTTAACTACCCCAAGGTGAAGCCCCGGACAGCTTCACAGCTGTGCTGAGATCTGTTAGGTCACTTCCGGATTGGGGTGGTTCTAGGATCTAGCTTTATATTTTAAAGTGGCTTGATTTCTCTTCTGAACTGCTGTTTTATAAGCAAAGAAGAGCTTACAGCCTTTGTCAGATTCCTCTATCTCAGTGGCTTCTCTGATCCCAGAGTTCTCCCCAGTGTGCTAGCATCCAACCATCTGTGCTGGCCTTTTTTCTTCCTCCCCTTGGAACTGACCTTTTCTTTAGAGACTCCAGATTCTCTTGAGCTGGTAAATCGTGCTTTCAGTCCAGCGTGAAGGGAGCTTACAATTCTCATTTATCTTCTCCTCCATCTTGTCTCTACCCCCTAATAGATATCTGATAATAATTTTATAATCGCTTTTTGTTTTCAGAATACATGCAAATAGTTTTAAACATTCACCTTTGAAAAACTTTGTGTTGCAAATTTTTTCCCTTCTTTCCCACCATCTTTTTCTCCTAGACAGCAAGTAATCTAATGTAGATTAAACAGTTGCAATTTTTCTAAAGATATTTCCACATTTATTATTCTACACAAGAAAAATCAAATCAAAATAAAAAAATGTAAAAAAAGCAAGCAAACAACAACAAAGAGTGTAAAAATACTGTTGTGATCCACATTTATCCCCATAGTCTTCTTTCTGAATGCAGATGGCTTTCTCCATCACAAATCTATTGGAATTAACCTGAATCACTTCATTGTTGAAAATAGCCAAGTCCATCACAGGTGGTTATCACATAATCTTCTTTTTGTATGCAAAGCTCTCTTGGTTCTACTTATTTCACTTAGCATCTTATAATGATTTAAACCAATGTTGTCAAACTCAAACAAAAAAGGGGCCACTAAATAGGATATTAATGATCTTGAAGGCTTCACATTGACTTAGAAAATGTAATTTGCTATAGATAATATTATCTATGTTATATTGTATTTTTATTCATTTTGGTAAACATTTCCAATTATATTTTAATTTGGTTTAGACAGAACTAAGGAGTCTTCATCATGTTTGAAACTTCTGGCTTAAACAATTGTTTTAATTGCATTCTTTTTATTGAAAAAAAAAGATTGGTTATTGGTATTTATTGGTATTATTTCTGTTATTCTTAATTTTCTACACCTGATAGGTCTTTTGGATATATAAAGTTATTAATACATACCATAATTCACAAGTTGATTAGTGGAACTATAGAGGAAATAATTAGCTTAGTACAATAGAGTATTAAACATGAAAAAATATTTCGTCTAAATTCCTATCTTCTAATTGAATTAATTGATTCTGGAGAGATATTGACAAATTCAAAATCACAATGTTTTAATTAGAAAGATGACTCAGGCCTCCTGTTACCTACTACATTTCATTCTATTAAAAGTTTCTTATATCTGGTCTTCTAAAACCAAAACTAAATGGTTCATAAGATCTCACCCATATTTTTTAGAGTTTTAACAAATAATACATTTATCTTTACTAGGATGAGAACTGCCTCTGATGTGTGTTGAGGTCCCTTTAAGATTCCTTTCTGATTCCCAACCCCCACAAACATCTTCCTCCTTATCTAAAAATCCATTGAATTCTATTCAATTCTAACCCCTGCTAAAGCTCCAGCCAGAGGCCAATCTGGGATTCTACCCACCTTCAAGATCACCAAAAGCACCCTTTTGAATTCCAATGATATTCAGCTTTCCCAGCCCCCACTCTAATGATCTGCTCAGGTTTCCCCAATCCACACAACCCCATTATAAAAAAAGGACCCTGTCTGCCCAGCAACCAGCTCTGACCCTGACATCTTTCTACCTTTACCCTTACTTCCAAACCCCTACAATAAACCTTTTTTTATCAATCTAGGTTTTGGGGCCTGTAAATTCCTTTACAGGGGACTCTGCGCCATCACTAGACTGCCTTTAACTATGTATCCTTGCGCTGAACCAAAAGGGGTTACCCCTTACCTAACTCTCATCACCTCTATGGCTCATACAGTTTTGGGTTCACCCAGGCCAGGTGTAATGTCTTGCAATAGTACTTAGTAATAATTTAGAACTGATTTAGGCAATGTCTGAATTTGACTGACTTCTAGCTTTCTATTAGAGGTCTTCTGTGTTCTTTCATGTGAATACCCCAAAAGATTCAATTTATATCCAAATGTTGCTAGCACAGGAAGAGTTTCATAATGTTTTCGAAGGAGTGTCATTTCCTCCTTTCTCTCCCCTTCACCTATCTAGACTTCTTTACATAAAACAACAACAAAAAAAGTGTCAATTGGTTGGGTCTACTTCCTGCAGTGTTCTCAGGGGTCCTTGGACAAGTTTAATCAACTGCTTGCTTTTTTCTTGGTGATCTGTATCCTCTCTTGCTATGGTAGCTTCTCTTGGTCTCTATCTGCCTTGGGGCCTTGTGGAACCTAGATGGTATCACTACTTTATAGATACTCATGGCTCTGGAAATTTTTCATATTCAACCAGCAGTAGATTCACTTTAGCCCAGCTACAGACTCACCTTTCTCACATAGATACTTTATGCAGAAACTCCTTAGTTCTCTATATTTTTTCTCTCTCAGCAAATCCTGCTCATGACTGTGTGCATATGGTTTAGAATTCTTTTTCTTCATTCATGGGAGGGATAAAAGGAATCCCCTTTGGAATTGTATTTCATCTCTTTGTATACTATAATATTATTTTAATATATCCTTTTTGATCATTCACTTTGGCTCCTTTTGCTTTTTCAGATTCTAAGGTCAGACATCCTCCCTTTTTTGAAGCACAGCTGGATCTAGTTATATCAGAACTAATCTTTTATCCTTCTCTGGACCCCACTGCTAAAGATGGGTTTCATACTATTGTTGAGGGACTTATCAATGATATTTTCAGGATATCTTCTATGGTCCCACGACTTGCACAGAAAACTTTCCCTCATTACCAGGTATTGCCTCTGCATTCATCATTTTATCCTCTCATATTTGGAGTAATATTCCAATGTATTTGTAATCTTGAATTTCTAATTCCATCTCTCTAGGCTGACATGGAAGATATAGGATATCTGTCAAACCTTAGGAATGTATTAATGGAGAGAGTCAATAATATGATGACCATCTGCTGTGACTATCGGAACTCTTTTGACCATTATTCTTTCCTTTACATGGATAATCGTAAGGAATTTATGCGACATTTTCTGTTATATGGACATATGCTCACTGCAGAGGAATTAGAAACTCATGGAGAAGAGAGGATCCCTGAGAATCCTCCCACTCTTCAGCAATTTAAATTGCAGATTGATTCCTATGAAAAACTCTATGAAGAGGTGAACCAACTAGAACCTTTCAAGATTTTTGACAACTGGATGAAAATTGATATTCGCCCATTTAAGATGTCTCTCCTGAATGTAATTAAGAAATGGAGTCTCATGCTTAAACAGCATCTCATTGATCATGTCACCCACAGGTAATCTTGTCTATTGCTCTTTCCCTTTTCCCTTTTTCCATTTTATTCCTTGTCTGTGGCTCCTAGAAAACTATTTATTTAAAAATAGTCAGGATTTCAGAAATACTTCTCTAAAATAATCATATTTATAGTCACACAGTTAATTGAAAGTCATAGTGAATATACCTGTGTTAGTTTATTTTTAAAAAAATATTTGATTCAGAGAGCAAAATTCAGCTATTTTAGTTATTGGAAAACAGGGAGAATCATATATATGATCAGATCAGAGAAGACTTCTTGATAAATGCAATAACAAAGATAATTATTCAGTGAATCATTGATCATTAATATTCAATAAAGTATAAGTTGTGATGTTCACTATTTTTATGGAGAATATCTTTGCATACTCCACATAGAAGAGAGATCAGGTCCTGCAGGTGATCTTATTTGTGGATCATACGTTGTTTATTGCACCAACCCCAACAACATTACAAAACCTCCTGGTTGAGATCTATAATTATTTAAAATTGATTGGTCTAAAAATCCATAGAAGAAAAACTAAACAGGTTGGTGGAAATGTTTTGTTTGTTTTTTACTCAATCAAGAAATATCTGTTAAGCACTAACCATGTACTAGGCACTGTGCAAAGTTCTGGGAATATAAAGAAAGGCAAAAGATAAAATAAAATAACCAGTTCCCATCTTCAGGGAGCATATGTCTCAATTGGGGAGACAACATATTAATCTGAAAGAGGAAAGAATTATCATTTCAGAGAATCTTTTAGAAGATGGGATCTGAGCTAAGTGAAGACATCCAAGAGGCAGTTGGAAACTCACATTGGCTGCTGATGCTGGGGCTAGATCCTGTATTCTTGGAGACCATAGTCTCATTCAGGCCTGGGACCCAACCATGGATCCATTTGATCCCAGTAAATTTCTCCCTTTCAAATAAATTATTTAAAACTCTCTAATCTCTACCTTGCCTCAGTTTCTCTGGCATTACAATAGTGTATAGGGAAGAGAGTAAAGGCAGAATGGAAATGCTATGTTGTGCATACCATAATTTATTCAGCCATTCCACAATTGATGGGTATCCAATAATTTTTTGTTTTGTTTTGTTTTGTTTTTTGTTTGTTTGTTTGTTTGTTTTTAAATGAAGCATTTGGGGTTAAGTGACTTGCCCAGGATCACACAGTTAATAAGTATTAAGTGTCTGAGACTGGATTTGAATTCAGGTCCTCCTGACTTCAGGGATGGTGCTCTATCAATTTTCCACTTTTTTTTGCTACCACAAAAAGCTACTAATTGAGGTCTGGAGAGACTTACATGAACTGATGCTAAGTTAAATGAGCAGAACCAGGAGATCATTGTACACAGCAACAGCAATAATATATGACTATCAGTTCTATGGACGTGACTCTTTCCAACGAGATGACTGAGATCATTTTCAGTGATCTCTTGATGAAGAGAGCAATCTACACCCAGAGAGAGGACTGTGGGAACTGAGTGTGGATCATAGCATTACATTCTCACTCTTTTTGTTGTTGTTCATTTTGCATTTTTTTCTTATTCATTTTCTTTCCTTTTTGATCTGATCTTTCTTGTGCAGCAAGATAATTGTACAAATAGATTTACATATATTGAATTTAACATATATGTAATACATATATTGGATTACTTATCATCTAGGGGATGAAGTGGGAGTAAAAAGAGGGAAATTTGGAACACAAAGCTATGCAAGGATAAATGTTGAAAAATTATCTGTACATATGTTTTGAAAATAAAAAGCTTTAATTAAAAAAAGCTTTTAATTTAAAAAAGCTACTCATCATTTCTTATAGCAAAATAGTAGACCATTATAATCACATGGCACAATTTTTTCAGCATTCCCCAATTAATGGGCATCCCCTCAATTTCCAATTCAGCCACCAGAAAAGAACTGCTATAAGTATTTTTGTACAAAAAGACCTTTTATTTTGTTTTATTTATTTATTTATTTATTTTGGTTAGAGACCCAGCAGTGGTATTGCTAGATCAAAGGATTTTATAATCTTTTCAGTATAGTTCCAAATTACTCTAAAGAATGATTAATCATTTTACAACTCTACCAACAGTACATTGATATCTCATTTTTCCTGTATCCCCTCCAATATTTGTCATTTTCCTTTTCTGCCCTATTAGCTAATCTAATGGAAAACAGGTAGTATCCCAGAATTATTTTACTTTCCATTTTCCAGTCAACAGTAATTTGGAGTATTTTTCATATGAATATGAATAGTTTTGATTATTTCATCTAAAAATTGTTCATATCTTTTGATTATTCATTCTATTCTCTCCTTTCACCCTGTTCCTTTTCAAAAGTATTTTGCATCTGACTCTCCCAATCTGCCATCCCTTCTATCAACGCCCCCACTTCTTTTATGACCTTCCCCTCCTACTTTTCTAAAGGGTAAAATAGATTTCTATACGCAATTAAATGTGTTTTATTCACTCTTTGAGCCAATTCTGATGAGACTTCACTTCACTCATTTCCCTTGCACCATATCCCCCCATGTCTCTATCTTTCTACATTGTAAAGATTTTTTCTTATCTCTTTTATATGAGATAATTTACTCCATTCTGCCTCTCCCTTTCCCCTTTCCCCAGTTTATTCCTCTTTCTCATCTCTTAATTTTATTTTTATTTTTAGATGTCACCCCTTCATATTCAACTCATACCTGTGCCCTTTGTCTATATATGTGCTCTGTCCAACTGCTATAGTAATGGGAAAGTTCTTATGAATTACCAGTATAATTTTCCATACAGGAATATAAATAGTTTAACCATAATAAATGCCTAATAATTTTGCTTTCCTGTTAATCTTTTTGTACTTCTCTTGAGTCTTGTATTTGAAAGCCAACTTTTCTAGTCAGCTCTGGTCTTTTCATCAAGAATGCTTGAAAATTCTCTATTTCATTGAATATTATTTTTTCCCCTGAAGGATTATACTCAGATTTTTTGGATAGGTGATTTTTAGTTGTAATCCTAGCTCCTTTGCCCTATGGAATGTCAAATTCTAAGCTCTTTTATCCTTTAATATAGAAGCTATTAAATCATGTGTTATCTCAATTGTGGTTCCATGATACTTGAATCATTTCTTTCTGACTACTTGCATTTTTCTCTCCTTGACTTGAACTCTGGAATTTAGTATAATATTCCCAAAAGTTTTCATTTGGGGTTCTCTTTTGGGAAGTGATCAGTAGAGTCTTTCAATTTCTATTTTTACCCTATGGTACTAAAATATTAGGGCATTACTTTTTGACTTTCAAGTCTATGTTAAAGTGGGGCTCTGATTCCAGGGGGAGGGCACACTCTCAGACTTCCTGGGTTTTAGGAAGTTGTTTTCAGAGATATTTCTAGGGACCGACAAGTTTTTCAGTTCTTCCAAGTTCTTCCAGTTCTTCTTATGTTCGAAGAAGATGTATATTTGTTACTCTTCTGACCAGTGCCCTGGTCAGTAAGTAACCACAAGCACTTTTCTGTCCTGAAATTGTGACAAGGATCCCCCCTTCACTGGGGCTGTAAACTCCTGTGTGCTAGGATTCATCCTTACCTGAAATTGCACTCAGAACAGCTTCTCAGATCTGAGTGTGGGCAAAGCAATGAGTCTTGCCTCCATTATAATGAAAAGAACCTAATAGTCTCTTTCTGATCAGTTGTTCAACACCCTTATTATCTGTGAGAGCTTCATGAGAAGCAGCCATTGCCACAGCTGATTCAATGGCTCCCAAAAATCTGCTCCTGGTTGTCTAAGGTCTGCACTAGGCGTGTTCTACTCTACCGCCCTTTTGTTCTAGCAGACCTTTTCTTCTAAAATCTTCTAAGTTGTCTCTGGCTGGAAAGTTACTTCACCCCATCCCTTTGTGGTTTCTTCCCCTTCAGGAATTGTTTTATGGCATTATTTAATTTTTATTCTGAATTAAACACCAAAAAATACATTCAGCAGAACACAAAAAAGAAGATTCTGGGGATCTCCATTTTGTGCTCCTTTTTTAAAGAAAAAAAATAGTATAATATAAATTCTGCACTTTAGTTACAAAAGTATTTTGTTTGTGTTTCTAAACATCTGTTCTTTAGTGTAATTTTAAAAAATGTTTCCATGGCTTTTTTTTTAGCACTATGGCTAATCCTTCCTTCTCCTGTAACACTTCTTTTTCTCTAATCTATATACCCTTCCCTTTTTCCCCCTCTTAAAAATCAAGAAAAAAAAACAGCCTTGTAACAAATAGTCAAACAAAATAAACCCACTGATTGGCCATGTCTAAAAATGTGTGTCTTTCTATACTTTGAATCCATGACCTCTCTTTTGGTAGGTGCGTAATATACTTCATGATTTCCTGGAGACATTTTACATAGTTGATCATTTTATCAAAGTTCTTAAGTCTTCCAAAATTTCTTTTCTTTGCAATGTTGCTGTCATTGTATAAATTGTTATCATAATTCTGTTCACTTCACACTGAAATAATTCATAATATTTGCTATTCTACAAAATCATCTCATCTCTTTCAATTCAATAATATTCCATTGCATTAATATACCACAATTTTTCAACTATTTTCCAATTGTCTAAGATACCCCTCTTATATTTTAGTTCTATGATTTTTCCCCATCCTTCTAATCTTCATTTAGGATCAGGAAATTTGTTTTACTTTTTCTGCCCTGATATTATCTTCCCTTTTAACATTCTCTCTCCCCCTCCTTATCTCAGCTTATTTGCTATTTTGTTAATTCTATTTTTTATTCTATTAATATTTCTATTGATAGATTGCTGTATCAAACTCTGTGTGTATTCAACTCTTAACTGTCTGTTTCAGATGGCAGTGAAGTCATCTTCCCACTTCTTCCTTGTTTGTATACTCTTCTCATATGCTACAACAACAACAAAAAAAAACAAATTCCATTCTATTCTTTCTCCTTTCTCCTTTCCATACCACTGAATCCCTTCTATCCTTCCTCTTCAAATACTCAGAAAATAATGAATATATCTTTCAATGCCCTTTGAGAACATTAAGTTTATTTTTTTATCATTTTGTTAGTGTTTTATTTTCCCCCAACTATATGTAAAATTTTAACATTCATTTTTAAAATTTTGAGTTCCAAATTCTCTTGCTTCCTTCTTGTGCCACACACATTGAGACAATAAGCAATCTAATATACATTGCACATGGGTTATGTTGTGCAAAATATATTTGTATATTAGGAAAGGAAAACAAAGACTGAAAAAAGACATGAAAAAATTAGAAAATTTTAAAAAGTGTGCTGTCATCAATATTCAGACTTCATCAGTTCTTTCTTTGGGTATGGATAGAATTTTTCAACATAGGTAATTACTGGGCATCCACTCAATTTCCAATTCATAAGAAAAAAGCTGCTATATTTTCATGTATATAGGTCCTTTTCTTTCTTTTTTTAATCTCTTTTTGGGCTACAGATCTAGTAGTGGTATAGCTATGTCAAAAGGTAAATATAGTTTTATTGCTCCATGGACATAAAGAACATTAAAGTTCTTAAGAGACAACTAGTTCCTCTTCTTTTATTAGAATATTAGCAACATGTCATCATAAATGCTTACACATTTCTACAAAACATTTTCCTGCTGGTCAGTATTTTCTTGGATTTACATATCTTTCTACCTTTAGTTCTTGAATCAGGGTTTGACTCCCTACTATGCTTCTGGGTGACATGTCAACCCTGTTTAGTTTTATTCTTTTATTCCCTAGATTCCTTCACTGCACTCTACCCCTTATGAAAATTCTATTCCTTTCAGTTTTGCAATGGTGGAAATGTAAGGCCTTCTCTGGAATCTTATTGACGGTTCTGAGATCTGAAAGCCCTTTGACCTAGGGTGTCCTTATTTGCCCTGTGACAATGCCCCTGTGGCTATCTGCCACAATTCCCCCAGGCTTCCCAGATCTCTACTGTAGGGCTTTTTCAGGCTAAGACTCCATCCATGCTGCCTCTGGAACTGGAGCCTTACAGAATACAAATGTTTCTGAACCATCTGTGGTCAAACTGACTTTGCTAATTGCTTCATGTTTTATTTTCTGTAACCTTTTGGATGTCTTTTAATGAAGTTCTGGTATAGAAGAAATCACTTAAAATAGTTTTTTTTTTCATTCAATTTCTTGATAAATATTTGTTCTAATGCAAACATTGGATTTTGTTGGAATAGGTATGTGGGAATTGGATGGTCTGTTCTTCATGCAGGAGCCTATATTGACCAGGAGTCAATGCTGCATTCTTCTGGTCTAATATGAGATTTTAAAATCTAAAATGATCATGGACAATCTAACTTTGTCCTAAACTCAAAAGCTCATGGGAAGCTGGGAAGATCTTACATTTTTTAAAGGGCTCTCATTTAGAAGAGGTATTAGATTCAGAGCAAGAGGTGTAAATAGTAAAAAGATAAATTTACATTTCATATAATAAAAAGCTTCCTAAACAATCCAAAATTGGAATCAGTTATTTTCTGAGGTAGTACATTCTCCTTCATTGTAGACCTTCAAAGAAAGACTGGATAAGCACTTATTTGTTATATTATAGAGTTCATTTTTCTTTATGTATGAATTAGACTGGATGACTACTGAGTTTTCTTCAAATTATGGACTTCAGTAATTCTATAAATGGAACAGAAAAGCAGGTTTTTCTCGACAATTGCACTCCCTGTTCCTCTTCAGTGAAATCCCAGAAAATTGTAGAAGGGCAGTTGACCAAAAGAAAATGGGGTAGCAAGAGCTTAGAAATCCCCGAGGATAAGGTTTTTAAATCTATCACTTTTATTATTTACCAGTTGAGGATCTCTGTAACAAATATTTGTTGACAAATAATCAAATACTTAATATTTAAGCATTCAAATACTTTTTTAAAAATAATACTTTTTTTATTTTCAAAGTATATGCAAAGATAGTTTTCAACATTCCCCCTAGCAAAACCTTATGTTCCAAATTTTTCTCCCTACTCCCTCTACCCCATCCCTAGACAGAAAGTAATTCAATATATGTTAAACATGTATAATTCTTCTATACATATTTCCACATTTATGAAGGCATTCAAATTATTAAAAGGAAGTTAGGTGCTACATAATATAGTGGAACTTTCACTTAGGAATAAGACCTGTGTCACTACCTGTTGACCTTTGGCAATTTATTTAATTTTTCCAGGCCTTTATTTACTCTTCTGTAAAATGAAAGGAAAAAAAATAATGTGATTCCTAAGAACCCTTCCAATTCTAATATTCTGCCATTCTATTAATACATCTTCTATATTGCATTATATGGTTTGTGAATCAGTAACTAAAACTATGTGATAGGCTTCTTGAAGCATAATATGATACATAAATAGAGATATTGTTAATTCTGCTTAGCTTGGCTGACCTTGAAGTCTTCATAAGAAATGGTGAGAATGGTTTGAGCAAGAAAATAGAAAAAGGTGATTTCACTGGTTTGGTCAAGATTATGAGACTTCTAATGGCTCTTAAAGAACGACAGAGTAGCACTGATGAAATGTTTGAGCCCTTGAAACACACAATTGAACTACTGAAGCTCTATGAACAAGAATTGCCTGATGCAGTATTTAAGCAGCTAGAAGTAAGTATATATATTTTTTAATCATCAAGGGCAAATTGAAGGAAAATATGATTAGGAATATATATATTGCAAAATTTAATGATGAAGTGGCTTAAGGTCAGAGAGAAACTGAGGATTTAATTCAAGACTATATACTTGAAAACTGTTCAGTGAACATAGAGGCACTGTAGAAGGCATCTGGTTTGGGGTGGGAAAAACTTTTTAATACTAGTACGAAATAAATGCCAAAAAGAAAAAGAATCAGAAAAGAAGAAAATATGCAATCAAATGTTAAAAGGTATGTAGAAGGGAAAAGCCAAGATGGCAGAATAAAGTCAGGGACTTAAATGAGCTCTCCTAAATTCCTCTGCAAAGAACTTTAAAATAATCCTCAAAATGAATTCTGGAGGAGAAGAATCAACAAAAGGACAAGGTGAAACAACTTTCAAGATAAACAAGAAAGAGATATCAAAAAGGATTCAATAAGGTAAAATTTTTTATATTCCCATATGATAAGAGGATATTAGTAACCCATAAGAACTTTAAAGGGGGAAGAAGGAGTAAAATGGGGTAAATTATCTCATATGAGAGAAGAACAAAAGAACTTTTACAATGGAGGGAAGATGTAGGATTGATGATAAAAGTTCAAAGAGGAATAGCATACACATTTAGAGGGGTATAGAAACTTATCTTACCCTATTGAGTATCTTTACTTATCTTTACCTATTGGGTAAATATTTAGAGTAGCTCTTGGGTGGTGACAAAGAATCAGAAATGAAGTGGAGGTCCATCAATTGGGGAATGGCTAAACAAGTTGTATTATATGATTGTGCTATTGTGCTATAAGAAATACCAAGTATTTTATTAATGCATATGGATGCAAAAATCTTAAACACTTGTTAAAAGTTACAACAATGTATTCCAAATATTATACATTATGATCAAATGAGATTTATACTAGGAATGCAGGGATAATTTAACATAAGGAAAAAAATTTAATATAATTGATTATATCTATAATAAAAATTAAAAAAATAATATGATTATGTATAGGCAGACTTTTATTTATAAAATTCAACATTCATTTTTATTTTTTAAAAATTTAAAAGTATTGGTATAAATGAATTTTCCTTAAATTGAAAAAAAAATTATTTATCTAAAACCATGCCCATCATTTGGGGAATGGCTAAACAAGTTGTACTATATCATGATGGAATACTATTGTACTGTATATTTCAAAGATTATACATTATGGATTTATACCAGGAATGCGGGAATTATTTAGCATAAGGAAAAAATGTTAATATAATTGATTACATCTATAATGAAAATTCAAAAACTAATATGAATATGTGTATGCAGAATTTTTATAAGATTCAATATTCATTTTTATTTTTAAAAATTTAAAAGTATTGGTATAAATGAATTTTCCTTAAATTTAAAAAAAATTCATTTATGTAAAACCATCAGCAAGCATTATTTGTAATGGGGATAAACTAGAAGCTTTCTCAGTAAGTTCAGATATAAAACAACAATGCCTACTGTCACCAACATTATTCAATATTTTATTGGAAATTTTAGAAATGATAGAAGAAAAAGAAATAGAGGGAATCACAGTGAAGAATGAAGTAATAAAACTATCTGTTTTTGAGGATAATATGATGATATACTTGTAAATTCCCTAAGACACAACTAAAAAGTTAGTTGAAATAATAATTTTAGTAAAGTAGCAAAATATAAAGTAAACCCACACAAATTATCAGCATTCCTTTATGGCATAAAGAAAAGTCTGAAACAAGAGATAGTAAAAAGCAAATACTCCATTGAAAATAACTCAATAGCATAAAATACCTGAATGTATACTTGTCAAAGAAAACTCAGGAACTATAAACTAAATTACTTCTTAAAATGTATACAAATAAGAACAGATTTAAATAATTGAAAAAATATTAACTCTTCATGGGTAAACAGGGCCAATATAATAAAAATGACAATTTTACCCAAATTCAGTATCATCTCAATTAAATTATAAAGAAAAATTGAAGTAGGGGGCAGCTAGGTGGCGCAGTGGATAGAGTATCAGCTTTGAATTCAGGAGGACCCAAGTTCAAATTTGGTCTCGGACACTTAAGGTCTCGGACACTTAACACTTCCTAGCTGTGTGACCTTGGGCAAGTCACTTAACCCCAGCCTCAGGGGGGAAAAAAAAAAGAAGAAAAAATTGAAGTAGAAAAAATAATAAAAATTCATTTGGAAAAAATAATGGATCAAAATTTCAAAGGAAGTAATAAAAAATTAAATTAGCAATACCACATCTTATACTATATTATAAACAGTTTTATCAAAACTATCTGCCTCTAAGAATTAGTAAGGTAGATCAAATAGAATAGAATAGAAATACAATTTACAGCAGCAAATAAGTTGGGAAAACCAGAAAGGAGTACGGTAGAAACTGGGCATAGACAAGTTTCTAATGAAAATTAGAAGAATACAGAACATATTATGTACAGACTTATAGATAGGTGAACAGTTTATAAATAAACAAGAGATAAGAGCAAAATTAGGTGTAAATTTTATAATCTTGATAACATAAATTAAAAAGGTTTTGTACAAATAAGACAAGTGTAGGCAAGACCACCAAAAGGAAAGCAGAAAATTGGAGAAAAAAAAGTTAATAGTTTATCAGATAAAGATTCTCATATCTAGCATATATAAAGAACTTTGTTGAATCTATAAGAATATGAACCTTTCCCAATTGATAAATGATCAAAGTATATGAATAGGCTTTTTTCAATTGAAATCAAAATAGCATAGTTATACATAAAATGCCCTATATATCATTATTGATTAGAAAATGCAAATTAAAACAACCTTGAGATATCATTTTACTCTTACCAGATTACCTAAAATGATAGAAGGGAAAAGCAACAAATGTTGGCAAGGATGTGGAAAAATTGGGACACTAATTCATGGAATTGTGAAATGAACCAACTGTTTTAGAGAAAAACTGGAATTGTGTCCCAAATTATTAAACTTAAACTTTGACCTAACAATACTACTACTTGATTTATTTCCAAAGAAGATTAAGGGAGAAGGAAAAGGATCTATATGTTCTAAAATATTTATAGCAGCTCTCTGTGTGGTGGCAAAAGAATGGAAATTGTGGGAGTCTGTCAATTACGGGCGCTTGTCAATTGTGAGATGACCAAAAGAGCTGTGGATATGATTGTGATGGAATATTATTGTGCTAGGAAAAATGATGAGCTCAGGGATGTAGGAAAGTACAGAAAGACTTGGACAAAGTATTGAAGACTAAAATGAGCAGAACCAAAAAAGCATTGTATATAGTAATCATAATTTTGTTTTAAGAATGATTTTGAGCAAATAATTTATTTTTACTATTCTAAATATCTGAATTAAATAGAAAGGGCATATGAAGAAAGATGCTTTCTGCATCCAAAGGGAAAACTGATAAATAGAATTATTTAGAAAACCATTTTATATATGTATGTATGTATGTATGTATGTATGTATATAATCTAATGGTAGCCATCTCTGGTGGGAGAGAGAATAAAATGGGAAAAAAAATATATAAATTTACACAATAATGTATATTTGAAAGGAATGGCAAGTTATACATGAATTGCAGTTTCATGTGCAATCATATTTTTATTGTACTATATAATGAAAATGCTTATTTTATTTCATTAATTAAAATTTTAAATAAAAAAAGAAATTATGAACAAAATACTTTCAAAAAAACTTGGAGAAACTTACATTAACTGATGCAAAATGAAGTAGAACCAGGAAAGCATCACATATAGTAATAGAAATATTAGTGGTGATCAGTGAGGAATGACTTAGCTGTTAATGATCCAAGGACATTCTAAAAGACTTATACTGAAAAATACTATCCACCTATAGACGAATAGCTGATAAATCTGAATGTAAATCAAAATATACTTTTTTTAAAATTTTTATTTTTCTTGGTTCTTTTTTTGGTCTGATTTCTTTCACAACATTACTAATATGGAAATAGGTTTTGCATAATATATTAAATTTCTTGTCTTCTCAATATTAAAAAGTGTTTTAGATGTAATTGTAAAAAATAAAATATAAAAAAGTTATGTGAAAAGATGGATAAATAGCTGATCAGATAGAATATTGGGGAATACATGAAGAAATGTATTAGAGGTTAAAAAAAAAAAAAGAATAAGAGGTTAAACTAAAAAAAAAAAAAAACAAGTACTGAGGTTGACATAGGGGAATTAGAAAAAGGGAAAAAAATGATATTAAAAAGATGTAAGTTGGGGCAGCTAGGTGGCTCAGTGGATTTAGAGCACTAGTCCTGAGTCAGGAGGACCTGGGTTCAAATCTGTTCTCAGATACTTAACACTTCCTAGCTGTGTGACCCAGGGCAAGTGGCTTAACTCTAACTGCCTCACTTAAAAAAAAAAAAAAAAAAAGTAAGAGAAGTTAGTGGACATGAGGAAATTGTTGAATAATAGAATCCCATTATGGAACCATTTTCTGATAGAGTTAAGTAAAAGAAACCCAGGTTGTTTCCTTACATGATAAGGCAGGGGAAAAAGTATAATATAGTCACACTGAGATGTTCCTTGCAGGAATTACCAGAGAAATGGAACAATATAAAGAAGATGGCAGTCATGATGAAACAACATGTAGCGCCACTGCAGGAAGATGAAGTAATAATTCTACGCCAAAAATGTGCTGCTTTTGGTGTGGAACAGTATACATTCCGAGAGCAATTCCACAAAGAAGCCCCCTTCAGGTACCTATAGACCCACCTAAGCTGTATCTTAGTGCCTGCCTTCCAATTGTAAATTAAAAAACTGTTCTTGGTAATTGCAGTCATTGTGAATTGGTGATCTTTCTGTTGTAGAATCTATTTTAGGATAAAGATTAATCAGTGGTAACCATCAATTCCACAAATATGTATGAAGTGTCCCCTCTAGTCATGGCACTGTGCAAGTCTATGGAGATAAAAAGATTAAAATGGCATAGTCACTACTCTCAAGGACCACCCACCTTTCAATTTAATAGTAAGGATTAAGGAAGGCTATGTTGGACAAGAAAAAGAGCTCTCCAGAGAGAGAGGATTTATATTTAAATTCTAGGTGTTTAGGACTTGTGGGACCTTGAACAAACCATTTAACCTCACTTGGCCTCAATTTCTTTATCTGTAAAATGAAGAGCTAGATTGCCTCTGAGGTCCTGTCCAGTTAAATGTGCCTCTTCTAACTTCCCTATTTCTGTTGATGTTATCAAAATTTTCCTATTTTCTCAGGTTTGAAACATTAAAGATTTCCTTATTCTTTATTGTTTCTGCTCTCTCTTCTCCAATTAATTGACAGTTTCTCCCTAATACATTCCTTTCTATTAAACTATACCCATTTAAGTCCATGCCTTTATAACCTCTCATCTGTATTATTGGACTAGTAATTGTTCTCCCTGAATAAAAATGAAATATTTATTTTCATACTCTTATGTCCTTACTTGTTTGTTAACTACTTAAAGGGCAGATATTGTGCCCTTTTTCATGTTTGTATTGCCAGTACCACTTTCAGTGTCTTTATAATAGGTTCTTAATAAGCATCTATTGGATTAGAACTCCTATTGGCTATTACAGCCTCTGCATATGTTATAGTTTCTTTTATATGTATATATATATAGCTTCTGCCTTCCTAGGAAGAAGGAAAAATTACAAGCAAAGTGTTCTCTTGAATTAGCACTATTCCTATCTCAGGTTCCCATTCATTTTTACTATAATTTCTTCCCATGATTCAAAATATTAAGAAGTCCCTGCAATTCTTCAGTCTTTAGAGATAGCAGCTTGAATTTCAGACCAGTATTATAGGGGAGATTCTGGAAATTTTTCTGTAATAAACTAAAGCAGTTGCTTTTTTTTAACTTAAAAAGGAAATAAATTATGTTTTTTAGGTATGATAGCATTAAGCCTTACCAAGTCTTGGATGCAAAAAACATTCAGATCCAACAGATGGAATCTTTCATGTCTTCCATTTCTGATTCTACAAGTTTGTTTGAAGTCAGCATTCCTGATTATAAACATTTAAAGCAATGCAGGAAGGATATATGCCTGCTGAAGGAACTTTGGGATATGATTGACCTGGTGAATTCTAGCATTAATAACTGGAAGGTAACTAAATGGAAGAATATCAATGTGGAGAATATGGACTCAGAATGCAAAACTTTTGCTAAACAAATCTGGAAACTTGATAAGGAGATGAGGCCTTGGGATGCTTTCACAGGGCTGGACAACACTGTGAAAAACATTTTAACATCCTTGAAGGCTGTGGCTGAACTGCAGAATCCAGCCATTAGAGAGAGGCATTGGAACCAGTTGATGCAGGCTACCGGTGTGAAGTTCATCATGAATGATGATACCACCCTTAATGATTTACTTAAGCTTGAGCTACACAATTTTGAGGAGGAGATCCAGGGTATTGTGGACAAAGCTGTGAAAGAGATGGCCATGGAAAAAATTCTAAAGGAACTAAAAAGTACTTGGACAGGTATGGAATTTCAGTATGAACCCCATTCACGGACAACTGTCCCACTGCTGAAGTTTGATAAAGACCTTATTGAGACACTTGAAGATAACCAAGTCCAATTGCAGAACCTGATGACATCCAAGTGCATAGCCTTCTTTCTGGAAGAAGTGTCTGACTGGCAGAAGAAGCTTGCAACAAGTGATGCTGTCATTTCAATCTGGTTTGAAGTACAACGCACATGGTCTCATCTGGAAAGCATTTTTATTGGGTCTGAAGATATACGAACCCAGCTTCCTAAGGTACATGGTGATGGAGAAAAGTTATCTTTCATTGAGATCAGAATCAAATTATACCATTTTTAGATTCCTATTCCTTTTTTATTTTTCTTTCCCTTGATCCAGATCAGAATTACTTCCATCAAAGGGTAACACCATCAAAAAATGAACAAAGGAAATAGAAGAGGTGAAATTCATTACTGATAATTTTACTCACTGACTAGCAACTGGAAAATTTTGGGTAGAAAGGGAAGTTGGAAATAAAATCTAATTATAGTTTGGAATTTGTGGCTGTTGGAATGCCCTATGGCCTCAATTGAAATAATAATGAAATAATAGCATTTATATTGTGCCTACACTGTGCCAGGCATTCTGCCAAGAACTTTACAAATATTATTGTATTTGATATCACAGAATAAGAAACTGAGGGGGAAAGAGGTAAAGTTAATTTGGTCAAGGTTATATAGCTTATATCCAAGGCTGGATTTGAAATAAGATCTTCCTGACTCTAGATCCAGTTCTAATTCCACACTCCTAATTCAAAGTAAAACTCATGATTAGCCAAATACAAGTACCTTCATAATTAGATATTTTTCCAGTAGTGGGATTTATAAAATGAACTAAATGATAAATTGCACACTATACACAGCCAAAGACCACACATATATATTCTTTGCTAATTATGACCTATTGTCTTTCCTTCCTTTATCCTTATCTTTAATTATCCTCTTTGATTCATTATCCCTTCCTTATCTCAGTTGTACATTATAAAACTTTTGCTGCTACCTTTTTTATAGACTGTTAGTATATATGTCATTTGTTAATTCAGTACAGAAGAGCATAACCATCTTGCAAATGATTATAATCTAAAACATCATTCAGTTGCTTAGAGCTTAAAGTACATTTTCCCATAGAAACAATATCATAAATAGTGGTTAGATAACTAGGTTAGTCCATAGAATGCCATTTAACCATTGATTTGTACATATACATAAGTACAATGGAAAAAATAGTAAAAGGCAATAGGGTTGCAATGTCAATAATGCATACCTTAAACTAATGCCAAAGGACTAGTGATTAGGAATATTGGGTGACAAGGGTGATGGGAAGGGAAAACAAAATAGCTGCTGAAGATTCCAAGCCACCTTAGAGATATGCCTGCAGATGAGAGAACTGCCCTGCCATTGTGAGGGAGATGAGATGAGAGAGACAACTTATTTTTCAATATATACTCTCAAGATCAGGATCAAATTATCTCATTTTAAAATTCTTCTCCCTCTTTTCTTCTCCTTTCTCTTATCCCAACTCATAAATACACTGAAAGCTGACACTTTACATGAAGTTGGGGAGAGCTTAGAGATGTAGCTTGGTAGATAAACATACATATATATATATATATATATATATATATATATATATATATAATTTATGCTTGATTTATCTAACTCCTTATAGAGTTTGAGATGAAGGACAAAACAACCTTGATTGAAAGACTTCACTAAACGGGAGATCCCAACATCCCAATTCTTGTGCAAGAATATGAAATTTAGACCTAGATGTGACCTGAGATAACATCTAATGTAATATGTCCATTTTATTGAGAAGAAAACTGAGGCCTAGGAAGTTATGCACTCATTGTCACTCATTTGCTAAGTGATTAAGTTAGCATTAGAACTAAAATCTTCTAATTTTGATTGCAATATTTTTTCCTCTCTATCTTACTGTTCTCTTAGATACTACATGCCACCATCATTACTTATTGAAACCTGCCTCTCATAGGCAAGACGAAAACCTCCTATTCCAGTCACTCACAGAACAAGCAATCTTTTTACCTCTTTTTTATTTAAAATTTTAATTTATGGAATAAAATAAGCATTTCCCCAACATAATACATGAAACTACAAATCGACCATGCAAAACTTGCCATTCCTTTGGAATATACATTACATAGATTTCTTTTCCTTCCCTTTTCCTCCTCTCCCCAGAAAGATGGCTACAATTAGACACAACTACATATATACATACAAATGTACAAATACAATTATTCTATAAATACTTCTACTTACTCATTCTTTCTTTAGATGCAGATAGCATCTTTTTTTTCAAATTGGCTATTTATAATAATAAAAATAAAATTTTTGCTCGAAATAATTCTTAAAATATTGCTATTACTATATACAGTATTTTGGATCTGCTCATTTTGCTCCTCAATACTTTGTACAAGTCTTTCTGTGTTTTCACATATCATTGAGCTCATCATTTCTTCCAACACAATAATATTCCATCACAATTATATACCATCCACAATTGACAGGAATCCCCACAATTTCCAGGTTTTTTGCCACCACAAAGGGAACAGCTATAAACATTTTAAAACATAGAGATTGTTTTCCTTTTTCCATTAATCATCTCTGGAAATAGATCAAATAGTGGTATGGTTGGGTCAAAAGGTACAGATAATTTAATAACTTTAGGTATAATACCAGTTTGTTCTCCAAAAAGTTTAGCTCATTTCACACTCCCACCAACAGTAAATTGGTTTCCTAATTTTTCCACATCCCTGATAATATTTGTTGCTTTCCCCTTCTATCATTTTAGGTAATCTGGTAGGAGTAGATCTCAAGGTTATTTTAATTTTCTGTAATCACTAATTTTGATTATTGAATGAATGAATGAATGATCTAATAGAGTATTTTTCATATGACTTTAAATGATTTTTATTTCTTACATATTGGATATTTGAGTTCCACATACTTTGACCAATTATCATTTTGAGAATTGCTCATTTTCTTATAGATTCAACAAAATTTTTGTATATATTAGATGTTATTACCCTTTATTAAATGATTGATACCTCTATCAAATTTATGGTTTTTAAAAAAGGGCCTTTTTAAATAAGTGTCATTAGCACACAAATGAAAAAAAGAAATGGCAAACCACCCAAGTATCTTTTCCAAGAAAATCTTATGAACAGTATGGTCCATAGGATCATGAAGAGTCAAATAGAACTGAACAACAAAGCTCATTTAAAGAATGTTTAGAGAGACTTCCGGCCAAGATGGTGGAGAGATGACATAGACTTCTGTCTAAGATCTGTCTTGCTCTCAGAATATTTTTTTCATGACAAGGCCTCGGAATTAGTGCTTGACTGAAAAAAAAATCACAAAAGCATTACCAACAGAAGACATCCTCAAAATTTGCCAGAAAAGGTTTGTTTTAGCTTGGGGGTAGAACTGTTAGATCAGGCACAGACTGAAGACAGACAAAGAGTGCACAGCAGGCAGTGAGAGTAAGGAAGGCAGCTCACACTGAGCAAACGTGAGGAGGGTGGGATGTGATCTCATTCATTCTATGGGGAGAACTTTATCACAGTGTGACTACTCTGCCCTGGCAGAAGGCAGTAGATCAGTAGAGAAGCTATAAACACAGAGGATAAAGACTATATCCCCGAAAAGCTAGGGTCTCTCAGGACCTGGCCACAACCACCAGGAGTGACTCAGCATACTCTCAGAGTTTCAGAATGCAGACACAGCATAGTCTCTGCTGTACTGCTAGTGCCTCATGCTGCTCCCTGCAGTCTGTAGAGGAAGCTCGGTAATACCATCCAGCACCCCGCCCCCTCATCCCAAAAAGCAGACTGCATTTCCTTTTTTTGTTAGTCTGTTTTCTTTGATTCTTCTTCTTTTTTTAATTTTTATTATATATTTTTATAATATTATCCCTTATATTCATTTTTCCAAATTATCCCTCCCTCCCTCTACTCCCTCCCCCCGATGACAGGTAATCCCATACATTTTACATGTGTTACAATATAACCTAGATACAATACATGTGTGTAAATACCATTTTCTTGTTGCACAATAAGCATTAGATTCTGAAGGTACATGTAACCTGGGCAGACAGATATTAGTGCTAACAATTTACATTCACTTCCCATTATTTCTTCTCTGGGTGTAGCTACCTCTGTCCATCATTGATCAACTGGAAGTGAGTTGGATCTTCTTTATGTTGAAGATTTCCACTTCCATCAGAATACATCCTCATACAGTGTTGTTGTTAAAGTGTACAGTGATCTTCTGTTTCTGCTCATTTCACTCAGCATCAGTTGATGTAAGTCTCTCCAAGCCTCTCTGTATTCCTCCTGCTGGTCATTTCTTACAGAGCAATAATATTCCATAACCTTCATATACCATAATTTACCCAACCATTCTCCAATTGATGGGCATCCATTCAATTTCCAGTTTCTAGCTACAACAAAAAGGGCTGCCACAAACATTTTGGCACATACAGGTCTCTTTCCGCTTCTTTGATTCTTCTTTGACAAAATGATCAAAAAATTAAAGTGCATTCTAACTATTAATAGCTTCTATATGGATAGAGAGCAGACTTTAAACCCTGAGGAGACTAAAGACAGACTGTCTCCAAATGAATACCCAAAGGGAGATGTGATCTGGTCCTTAACACACAAGACTCTTATAGTAGAAATTAAAAAGGCTCTCACAAGAGAGCTAGAAGAAAAATGGGCAAAGGAAAGGGAAGCTTGGCAAGAGGGTCTGGAAAGCCATCCCACTCATTTAAAGATAAAGTGGATAAATAAATCAAAACCTTGAAAAACAGAATTAGTGAACTGGAAAAGGTAAACAATGCCAAGGAAAACATAATTATAGTAAATTGGAAAAAGAAAAGAGCTCTCTAAAAAATAAAATTGACAAAATGGAAAAAAATTCCATAGAACAAAATAACTCACTTAAAAACTCAATTGAACAATTAGAAAAAGAAATTAAAAAGTGAGTGAAGGAAATAATTCATTAAAAATCACAATTGAATAAATGGAATTGAATGACTTGAGGAGACGCCAAGAATCAATCAATCAAAACCAAAAAAATGAAACAATGGAAAAAAATGACCAATACCTTCTTGGGAAAACAACAGACCTGTAAATAGATTTAGGAGAGATAATCTGAGAATTACTGGACTTCCTGAAAAATATGATTAAAAAAAGGGCCTGGACACTATTTTCCAGGAAATTATCAAAAAGAACTGCCCAGATGTTATAGAAACAGAGGATAAAATAGACATTGAAAGAATTCATCGATCACCTATTGAAGGGGACCTAAAATCAAAACTCTAAGAAATATTGTAGCTAAATTCCAGAACTATCAGACCAAGGAAAAAATACTATAAGATGCTAGAAAAAAATCAATTCAAATACAGAGGAGCCACAATAAGGATTACTCAGGATCTAGCAGCATCCACATTAAAGGCTCAAAGAGACTGGAATCTGATATGCCGAAAAGCTAAGGAACTTGGTATGCAGCCAAGAATAACTTACCCAGCCAAAATGAGTGTTTTCCCCCCAGGGAAGAAGATGGACATTGAATAAAATAGGTGAATTTCATCTATTTCTCATGAAAAAAAGGAACTAAACAAAAAATTTTGATTTCCAAATATAGGACACAAGAGAAACCAAAAAAGGCAAAAAGATATCTTGGGAATTATATTTCTCTTATAAAGAAACATAAAGAACACATATTTAATTTGTTCCAGAAACTAAAAGTGGAAAGGAAATTGTACCAGAAAAAGGGTAAAGTGCAGGTACTACATCTCATGAAGAAACAAAGGAAACCTATTATATCTGACAGAAAGAATGGAGGGGGATGAACATAGTGTGTATCTTACTCTCATCAGAATTGGCTTAAAGAGAAAAAGATTAGACATAATCGATTTACAGAGAAACTTCTCCCACCTCGTTGAAAAGTGGGAGGGGAAAAGTGAAAAGGGAAGGAGTAAGCTAAGAGGAAGTGAATACAGAAATTGTGAGACAGCAAAAAGTGGGAGATCTCAAACTTGCATTCTCAGAATTAGATAAATCAAACCATAAAATAAATAAGAAAGAAGTCAAAGAGGTAAATAGAATACCAGAAAAGTTGGATATGATACATCTTTGGAGAAAACTAAATGGAGACAGATAGGAGTACATTTTCTTCTCAGCAGTTCATGGAACCTATACAAAATTGACCATATACTAGGACATAAAAATCTCAAAATCAAATTCAATAAGGCAGAAATAGTAAATGCATCCTTTTCAGACCACGATGCAATTAAAATTACATTCAATAAAAAGCTAGGGGGAAATAGACAAAAAAATAATTGGAAACTAAATAATTCATACTAAAGAATGATTGGGTGAAACAGCAACTCGTAGATATAATTAATAATTTCACCCAAGAAAATGATAATAATGAGACATCATACCAAAATGTGTGGGATGCAGCCAAAGTGTTAGATTCTTACTAAGTGCTAAATGAGATAACGAGATATTAGGTTCTTACTAAGTGCTAAGTCAGTACTTAACAATTCTCTAGTTCTGGTCTTTACTAGGAGTTTAATCCCTTTGAACTCCTGGGGAGGAGCTTGCATGCTTAGGAGGAGCAAGTTCATTGGTTGAAGTAATTTTTTCCCAGAAGCCTTTGCGTTATCCCAGGCCCATTCTCTGGGAGGATAAAAGAGGGCAGCACTCAAGAGATGGAGAGTCTCTTGTATGGGCCAGTCTTGAGGCGGCTCTCTGGAGAAAGAAGACTCTCTACTCTGGATCAGAGTTGGCGGCAACTGTCTGGAGACAAGGACTCTCTACAGGAAGAAGAATCTGTCTGAGAGATTTGAGTTGACACAGCAGATCTCCTCCCAGAGAGCAATTGATAGTCTCTGGAGACAACAGAAGATTACAATAAAGGGAAATTTTATATCTCTAGAGGCCTACTTGCATAAAATAGAGAAAGAGAAGGTAAATGAATTAGGCTTGCAACTAAAAATGCCAGAAAAAGAAGAAATTAAAAACCTCCAAACACTGAACTAGAAATTCTAAAAATAAAAGGAGAGATTAATAAAATTGAAAGCAAAAAAAGTAATTAATTAATAAAAGAGTTGGTTCTATGAAAAAAACAACAAAATAGATAAACCCTTAATAAATCTGATTAAAAAAAGGAAAGAGGAAAAGCAAATTGTTAGTCTTAAAAATGAAAAGGAAGAACTCACCACTAATGAAGAAGAAATTAGAGCAATAATTAGGAGTTACTTTGTCAACTGTATGCCAATAAATTTGATAACTTAAATGAAATGGAAGAATTCCTTCAAAATTATAGCTTGCCCAGATTAACAGAAGAAGAAATAAATTGGTTAAACAGTCCCATCTTAGAAAAAGTAATAGAACAAGCTATTAATCAACTACCTAAAAAAAATTCCTAGGACCAGATAAATTTACATGTGAATTGTGCCAAACATTTAAAAAGCAATTAACTCTAATGCAATTAACTCTAATGCTATATAAACTATTTTTAAAAACAGGGAATGAAGGAGTCCTACCAAATTCCTTTTATGATACAGACATAGTACTGATACCTGAACTAGATAGGTTGAAAAGAGAAAAAGAAAATTATAGACCAATCTCCCTAATGAATATTGGTGCTAATATCTTAAATAAAATATTAACAAAAAGATTACAGAAAATAATCCCCAGGATTTATACCAGCAATGCAAGGCTGGTTCAATATTAGGAAAACTATCAGCATAATTGACTATATCAATAATCAAATTCACAAAAACCATACGATCATCTCAATAGATCCAGAAAAAGCATTTGACAAAATCCAACATCCATTCCCAATAAAAACACTTGAGAGTATAGGAATAAGACTTTTCCTTAAAATAGTCAGGAGCATCTATTTAAAACCAGTAAGCATCTTATGTAATGGTGATAAACTGGAACCATTCCCAATAAAATCTGGAGTGAAACAAGGTTGCCCACTATCACCATTATTATTCAATATTGTATTAGAAATGCTAGCCTCGGCAATAAGATTTGAGAAAAAGATTAAAGGAATTAGAATAGGTAATGAGGAAACCAAAGTATCACTCTTTGCACATGATATGATGGTATTCCTAGAGAACCCAGATTCTACTAAAAAGCTATTAGAAATAATCCACACCTTTAGCAAAGATGCAGGATACAAAATAAATCCACATAAATCCTCAGCATTTTTATACCTCACCAACAAAATCTAACAACAAAACATACAAAGAGAAATTCCATTCAAAATAACTGTCAATAGTATAAAATATTTGGGAATCTATCTACAAAAGGAAAGTCAGGAATTATATGAGCAAAATTACAAAACACTTTCCACACAAATAAAGTCAGATTTAAATAATTGGAAAAATATTAAGTGCTCTTGGATAGGCCAAGTGAATATAATAAAGATGGCAATACCACCTAAACTAATCTATTTATTTAGTGCTATACCCATCAGACTCCCAAGAAACTACGTTAATGACATAGAAAAAATAACAAAATTCATATGGAAGAACACAAGGTCAAGAATTTCCAGGGAATTAATGAAAAAAAAATTAAATGAAAGTGGCCTAACTGATCTAAAGTGATGACCAAAACCATTTGGTGTTATTAGTTAAGAAATTGGTCCATGGAATAGGTTAGGTTCACAGGACAAAATAGTTAATAACTATAGCAATCTAGTGTTTGACAAACCCAAAGATCCCAACTTTTGGGATAAGAATTCACTATTTGACAAAAACTGCTAGGAAAACTGGAAATTAGTATGGCAGAAACTAGACATGGACCCACACTTAACACCGATAACTGGTGATTGATAAGATCAAAATGGGTCCATGATTTAGGCATAAAGAACAAGATTATAAATAAATTAGAGAAACAGAAGATAGATAGTTTACCTCTCAGACTTGTGGAGGAGGAAGGAATTTGTGACCAAAGAAGAACTAGAGATCATTATTGATTACAAAATTAAAAAAAAATTAATTATATTAAATTTAAAAGCCTTTGTACAAACAAAACTAATGCAAACATTATTAGAAGGGAAGCAAAAAACTTGGAAAACATTTTTACAGTTAAAGGTTCTGATAAAGACCCCATTTCCAAAATATATAGAGAATTGACTCTAATTTACAAGAATTCAAGCCATTCTCCAATCGATAAATGGTCAAAGGATATGAAGAGACAATTTTCAGACGATGAAATTGAAACTATTTCTACTCATATGCAAGAGTGTTCCAAATCACTATTGATCAGAGAAATGCAAATTAAGACAACTCTGAGATACCACCACATACCTGTCAGATTGACTATGATGACAGGGAAAAATAATGATAACTGTTGGAGGAGATGCGGAAAAACTGGGACACTGGTGGAGAAAAACTGGAAAAACTGGTGGAGTTGTGAATGAATCCAACCATTCTGGAGAACAATCTGGAATTATGCCCAAAAAGTTATCAAACTATGCATACCCTTTGATCCAGCAGTGCTACTACTGGGCTTATATCCCAAAGAAATAGTAAAGAAAGGGAAGGGACCTATATGTGCCAAAATATTTGTGGCAGCCCTTCTTGTAGTGGCTAGAAATTGGAAAATGAAAGGATGCCCATCAATTGGAGAATGGTTGGGTAAATTATGGTATATGAATGTTATGGAATATTATTGTTCTTTAAGAAATGACCAGCAGGATGAATACAGAGAGGCTTGGAGAGACTTACATCAA
Source organism: Sminthopsis crassicaudata (assembly GCF_048593235.1). Classification (NCBI taxonomy): domain Eukaryota; kingdom Metazoa; phylum Chordata; class Mammalia; order Dasyuromorphia; family Dasyuridae; genus Sminthopsis; species Sminthopsis crassicaudata. The sequence continues at coordinate 309,229,829 of NC_133620.1, read as the reverse complement.
CTGATGCTGAGTGAAATGAGAAAGAATAGGAGATCATTATACACTTCAACAACAATACTATATGAGGATGTATTCTGATGGAAGTGGATATCTTCAACATTGAGAAGAGCTAATCCAATTCCAATTGATCAATGATGGACAGAATCAGCTACACCCAGAGAAGAAACACTGGGAAATGAGTGTAAATTGTTAGCATTTTTTGTTTTTCTCCCCAGGTTATTTTTACCTTCTGAATCCAATTCTTCCTTTGCAACAACAACACAACAGCAACAAAATTCGGTTCTGCACATATATATTATATCTAGGATATACTATTACATATTTAACATCTATAAGACTGCCTGCCATCTAGGGGAGGAGTGGTGGGAGAGAAGGGAAAAGTCTGAACAGAAGTGAGTGCAAGTGTAAAAAATTACCCATGCATATGTTCTGTCAATAAAAAGTTACAATTAAAAAAAGAAAACCCTAAGAAGAATCACAGAGTTATATGTTAGTGAAACAAGTGAATAACAAATATACATATGTATGTAAAAAAAAAAAAAGAATGTTTAGAAATCAACATTTAGAACTGAGACTTATGACTGAGAGTTGCTATGAAGCTTCTCTTGAGTATTTTGCAGTTATGCTATGAAGCTTCTCTTGGGAACGTTGCAGTTAAAGTGAGGAGGAGAGCAAGAGATAAAGGATGGGAAAAATCTGACACCCCCCCCCAAAGTTCTGGTAAATATGGTTTGGACTTTGAGCTACAGACATTGAAGATCTGTGTATGTGTGGTTATAAAGAATGATTAGTTTTTCTGCTAAATTGTATGTGCATAGTTCTATTTATGTGTTTAAACATATAAGTTTTAAGTTGAGTAAATCTTCCCCCAAAAGTTAAATATAATAAATTAAAGCATATAGATTTTTAAAAGTATTTTTCTCATCAACTTTTAATTGTTTTTATTACTGGTTCACATAAACATATTCTTCCTGGACTTGATTAGAATGATGTCTTCTAAATCATAAGTATTCAATTAGGTCAAAAAACCCTTGCCACAGACTATTTATGACTGATGGATCAGGCCAGTTAGATCTCTTAAAATAATTTATCTTTTATCTGCCCATACTTATGTCACATGTGGATTTTTTTATTATTATTTTGTTTGTTTTACTATGTTTGAATGGTAGGACAAGTCTTGTCTTTCCAGCATCCCTATGTTGTTTAATTGCATACATATTTATCAAAAATATTACAAGCATTGAATTTTCACGATAATAGCATAAACTCCCATGACTGTTTTTTAATACTCAAAAGCTTTTTCTCTCCCTTACCACTTCTCCAACCTTACCCTTTTTTCTGTTCAAAAGAAATTTGCTTGTAATTTCCCTGTTTCCATTATATATTTACCTTGTATCTACATGCATTAGTCTGCTTAGCAACCACCTCTCTTTTTTACTTGTGCAAGATTAGTTATAAACTCTTTTCTAGTTATAAATCACCTTCTAAACGAGCTTGAAGTAACAACAACAAAAATGTCAATTTATATCAGAACGTTTCTAAAATGGTCAGTATTGTTTTCAAAACAAACTTTTTAAAAGCATTTTTCAAAGACAACAAAATTTTTAAGAGACTTATGAAAGAAGAAAGCAAATATTTAATAAGTGCCTACTCTGTGCCAAAGCATTTTGTAAATATTATCTAATTCAATCCTCACAAAAGATCCAATAAGTAAATATCATTATCTCCACTTTACAGTTGAAAAAAGCAAGGCAAACTGAAGTTAAGTAAATTTTGCTTGTCTCACAGCTAATGTATGAAATTAGATTTGAATTCCCTCTTCCTTCCTACAGCCCTAATGCTCTATCTCTTGTACCACCTAACCATCTATTGCCTACATTAAGCATTTGCTTTGTGCTATGTACTTTCTAAATTCTTGGGATGCAAAAAGAGAAACCTAGACAGTTCCTACTATTAAGGAGCTCACATTCTAATAGGGAAGACAACATATAAAAGAAAGTTCCACTACAAAGAATATGAATAATGGAGTTCTAAAAAGGCCTATGAATGCAGTGGTGGATGAATCACATGGAAAGAACTAGGAGGTCTTGAGTTATTTCATTGGGGATGATAGTAGCCTGAAGGTCTATAGGGCATAGAGGACAAATGGCAAACTCTGGTGTTCTTTCATCTTATTGAAATAACATAATTGGGAGGCAGAGCCAAGATGGCAGAGAAGACACACATTTTTTTCTGAGCTCTTCCCATGACCTTCAGACTAATTAGCAAATCCAGCTTTTGAATTAGTTTTGGACTAGTAGAACCACAAATATTGGGAGTGTAACAAATTACAGGCAGAAGATAATTTTGAAGATCTTCAGAAAAGGTTTATTTCAATCAGGCACAAAGGGAGCTATGCCAAGTGCAAGCAGACTGAGCACAGACACCAGTGTAGGCAGTGCACAATTCCAAGGTGGTGTGGGCTCCATGCCCCAGAGAACCTACAGGGAGGAATCTACAGCAGTATAGGCTACTCTGCCCTAGTTGCAAGCCCGTAGATCAGCAGAGAGGTTATAAAATATTCAACACAAATACAAAAGGTAAATAGTGAATCACAATACACCAGAATTTCACCACCCACCCAGTACCAGAAGTCAGTCAGCACAGCTTCTGCTAGCACTTTCAGAGGAAGCTTGAACAATCTCTCCTGCCCTAAAAGCAGATCTCAACTTTTTGAAAGAATGAACAAAAAAGCAAAAAGAACTCTTACCATAGATAGTTTTTATGATAAAATAGAACAGATTTTAAACTCTGAGGTCACTAAAAGCAGATTGTATCCAGATAAAGCCCAAAAGGGTGAAATAAATAGGTTCCCATCTTATCAGGCTCTCTTGGAAGAAATTAAAAAGGAGCTTAAAAGAGAGCTAGAAGAAAAATGGGGGGAGAAGTGAGAACATTGCAAGAGGGTTTGGAAAAGGAGACAGAAATCTTCTGAAGAAAAATCCTTACAAAATGGATTTGGTGAAATGGGAAAAGCATATAAAAGCTTACCCAAACAGATTTGACAATTGGAAAATGGAAATAGAAAAAGAAAACAACTCCCTGAAAAACAGAATTGTGAAATAGAAAAAGAAAACAACTCCCTGAAAAACAGAATTTGTGAAATGGAAAAAAAAATTCACAGAACATAACAACTTATCAAAAATTCAATTACCCAAATTCAAAAAGAACTAAAAAAGGTAAATGAAGAAAATAATTCACTAAAAGTCAGAACTGAATAAATGGAAATGAATGACTCAATGAGACATCAGGAATCTATGAAGAAAAATTAAAAAAAAAAATAATGAAGATGGAAGAAAATATAAAATACCTACTTGGGAAAACAACTGACCTGGAAAATAGGTCTAAGAGAGACAATCTAAGGATTATTAGACTTCCTGAAAACCATGATGAAAAAAAGAACCTAGACATCATCTTACAGGAAATCATCAGAGAACTGACCTGATGTTTTAGAATGAAAGGCAAAATAGCCATTGAAAGAATTCATTGATCATTTCCTGAAAGAGACCCTAAAATGAAAACTCCAAGAAATATTGTGTCTAAATTTCAGAACTATCAGACTAAGGAAAGAATATTACAAGCAGCCAAAAAGAAACAATTCAAATCCTGAGGAGTCACAATAAGGATTACCCAGTACAGAGCAGCTTCCACCTTAAGGGATTGAAGGGTCTGGAATCTGATATTCCACAAGGCAAAGGAACTTGGAATGCAGCCAAGAATGAGTTACCTTGCTGAACTAAGCATTTTCTTTCAAGGAAGAAGATGGACATTCAATGAAATAGGTGAATTTAATTTACTTCTAATGAAAAGAGAACAAAAAATTTGACCTCCAAATATAGAACTCAAGAGAAACATAAAAGGGTAAAAATAAAAGAATTCTTGAGAAGTATATCTCTGTTATGGGAATACATAAAGAGTGCATATATAAATTTATTTTATTATAATATAAAAACTAGAGATGGAAAGGGGATTGTACTGGAAAAGGGAGAAAGTGGAGGCAAAATGAAGGGAATTACATCTCACAAAGAGGCAAAGAAAGCACAATATAAATGAGGGAAAGAAGGCGTGGAGGGGGTAAACATTGTGTGAATCTTTCAGCAGATTTGGCTCAAAGAGAAAATATTAGATATATTTTGTTTCACAAAAAAAAACTCTCACTTTAGAAGGAGGTTGCAAGGAAAAGGAAAGTGGAGGACTAATAGAAGGGAAAAGAGAAAGAGAAGGGGAAATATATAGGAAACGGGGAGGAACTATAAAGGGGGAGAGCTCTTTGAGGCAAGGGGAGCTCATAAGCAAAATACTGGGAAGGAAGAAAAGGAGAAAAGAAAAGAGAAAAGCATAATTTGAAGGTAAATAAGATGGTGGGAAATACAGAATCAATCTTTTTAACTGTGAATGTGAATGTGGTGAATTCTCCCATAAAATGGAAGGAGATAGCACATTGGATTAAAAGCCAGAATCCCACAATATGTTATTTACAAGAAACACATTTGAAGCAGAGTGATATAATACAGAGTAAAGGTAAATGGCTGGAGCAGAAGCTATTATGCTTCAGGTGAAGTAAAAAAAAAAAAAAAAAAAAAAGGCAGGGGTAGCCATCCTAATCTCAGATCAAGCAAAACCAAAAAATAAATCTAAAAGAGATAAGGAAGGAAACTATATCTTGCTAACGGATACAATAGGTAATAAAGAAATATCAATACTAAATATATATGCACCAAATGGTATAGCATCTAAATTCCTAAAGGAGAAATTAAGAGAGCTGTAAGACAAAAGAAATACCAAAACTATAATAGTGGGGGATCTCAACCTTGCTCTCTCAGAACTAGATAAATTGAACCACAAAATAAATAAGAAGGAAGTTAAGTCAGTAAATAGAATATTAGAAAATTCTGATAGTTATGATAGATCTTTGGAGAAAATTGAATGGATACAGAAAGGAATACACTTTTTTCTTGGCAGTTCATGGAACCTATACAAAAATTGACCATATATTAGGGTATAAAGATCTCAAATCAAATGCAGAAAGACAGAAACAGTAAATGCATTTTTTTCAATAATAGACCAAAAGAAAATAGACAAAAAATCAGTTGGAAATTAAATAATCTAAATGTAAAAATGAATGGGTAAAACAGCAAATCATAGACACAATCAATAATTTCATCCAAGAGAATAACAATAATGAGACAACATACCAGAATTTGTGTGATGCAACCAAAACAGTAATAAGGAGAAAATGTATATCTATATTTGCTTACTTGCATAAAATAGAAAACTAGAAGATCAATGAATTGGGCTTGCAACTAAAAGAGCTGGGGGGAAAAAAATTAAAAATCCCTAATCAAATAACAAACTTGAAATTCTAAAAATAAAAGGAGAGATTAATAAAATTGAAAATAAAAATCTATTAAATTAATCAATAAAACTAAGAGTTGATTTTATGAAAAAACCAACAAAATAGTTAAATGTTTAGTTAATCTGATTTAAAAAAGGAAAGAGGACAATCAAACTATTAGTCTCAAAAATGAAGAGGGGGAAATTTCCACTAATGAAGAGGAAATTAGAGCAATAATTAGAAGTTATATTGCCCAACTTTATGCCAATAAATTTGATAACCTAAGTGAAATGGAGAAATACCTGCAAAAATATAGATTGCCCAGATTAACAGAAGAGTAAATAAGTTACTTAAATAGCCCCTTTTTTTAGAAAAGGAAATAGAACAAGCCATTAATCAACTCCCTAAGGAAATATCTCCATCTACATCCAGAGAGAGAACTGTTGGGAGTTGAGTGTGATTCCCAACATAGCATTCTCACCCTTTTTGTTGTTTTTTCCTTGCATTTTATTTTCTTCATCATTTTCTGGTTTGATTTGATTTTTCTTTTACAGCAATATAATTGTATAAATATGTATGTATATCTTGGATTTAACATATTTCTACCATGTTTAACATATATTGAACTACTTGCCATCTAAGGAGGAGATTGGGAGAAGGGGGGGAGAAACTGGAACATAAGGTTTTGCAAGGGTTCATGTTGCAGAATGATCTATAGATGTGCTTTGAAAAATAAAAAGTTTTAATAATAATAAAAAAGAAATAGTGTAATTGTTGACTTATCTCATCCTATCCATAGAGCAGTCTGGCATCTAGAACCCAGCCCAAGAAGGAGAAAGGAAAATGGATGAACCTGGGGGTAGTCGATCTTCTAGCTGACTAACTATCCTAGATGGGTTGTAGAATGGCCTAGATCCAGGGAAAGAGGCAAAAGGAGAATCCAAGAATGATTCATATATATATATATATATATATATATATATATATATATATATATATATATATATATATATATATATATATATATATATATATATATATATATATATATATATATATATATATATATATATATGTATGTATGTATATATATATATATATAATAAAATAAAAAATGATTTTATCACAAAAGGAGCAAACAAAACAATTTGTGAATTTGCTGAGTTAAACCAGGAGTATTAAAAATTCTCAATTAATAAATAGACTATATCTATTTTCTCCTTTATTTTTATATCTATTAATTTGATGATTGCTAATAAGTAATCTAACTTTACAGTATAGGTATGTGATATATATTACATGTATATATATGTACATGCATGTATGTGTCTGTATTTATGTATATGATGTGTTATTTGTATGATGTATTTTGTACACACACACACACACACACACACACACGCATGTCCAACAATGATACCTTTGCTTAAAGCAAATTTCATTGAGCTAGGTTATTGTTTAGTCATTTTTCTGTCATGTCTGACTTTTTGTGACCCCTTTTGGGGTTTACTTGACAAAGATACTGAAGTGGTTTGCCATTGTCTTCTCCAGTTCATTTTACAAATGAGGAAACTGAGGTAAACAGGATTAAATGGCTTGTCCAAGGTCACAAGCTAATAAGTGACTGGTGATTTTAAAAATTATCAAAAGTCATTCAGAGCCCAGGGTTGTGACTAAAATAGTTTTCAACACAGGAATTTTTTTTTTTTGCTTTTTTGTGTATATAGCTCAGAAGCTGTTTCTGAAGATACTAATGTGTGTGACAATATAGTTTCATAATCTAGAATCATGCAAAGTCACTGAGATAAGTTAATTTCTAACTACCTCCTTCAAAAATCTGGCCTGACAAAAAATTGGAAATTGAAGGGATGCCCATCAATTGGGGAATGGCTGAACAAACTGGTGTGTGTTTATGATCATATAGAGAATATTATTTGTTCTGTGGGAAATGATGAGCAGGATGCTATCAGGAAAAAAAACCTGGAAAATCCTCAAGCAAAGTGAAATGTACTGTATACAAAGTAACAGTAATGTTCTGGAATGACCAAACTGATTTTGTCATTTTCAGTAATACAATCATTCATAACAACTCTGAAGGACTTATGATGAAAAATTCTATCTATACCCAGAGAAGGAATTGATTGTATATGAATACATTTTGAAGTGTTTTCTCTCTCTCTCTCTCTCTCTCTCTCTCTCTCTCTCTCTCTCTCTCTTTAATGTAATTTTCTCAAAGGCCTTTTTTTCCCCCACAACTTCACTTTTTTCCCCCCTGTGGAAATTAGGGTTAAGTGACTTGCCCAGGGTCACACAAACAACTTCACTTTATGGAAATGTTTCGCATAATTTCACAAGTTGTTTCTTAATTGTGGGTGGGGATAAGGAGAGAACCTAAAATTCAAAAATTTTAAAAACAAATGTAAAAAATTGTTTTGAATGTAACTGGGGGAAAATATTTAATAAATAAATAAAAGTTAAAAATTTACAATAGAAATCTGTCCTAAGATTATTTACCATGACATGGTTAGTATAATTTAAACATTATTTGCTTTTGATAAGGAAAGACTTAGATGGATTCTATATATAATAGGGACAGAATAATGACTTTGCATTCTCAGAAATAAATATTATGCTTTTTATAGACATAATTCAATAGGGAATCATTGCAACTTAGTTGAATTCTTTTTTTAGTAGAATTTTCTTTCCTCAGTGCTAATGGAGAAGATAATTTTTTTTATTCCTACTAGGTAGTTATATTTTCATATGCTTAAGAAATCCTCATGGGAAAAAATTAAAATAAGAATTATTTTCATATTTCCATTTTATAGGATTCTAAACATTTTGATGGTATTGATACTGATTTTAAAGAACTAGTTTATGATGCTCAGAAGACACCAAATGTTATAGAAGCTACTAACAAACCAAGCGTTCATGATCAACTAGAAAACATTCAAAACAGGTAAGTTCCTTCTTACTCTCTCTTTTGTTCCTAGGAATTTATTGTTTTTTTCAGCTGACCTACTTCTGGGCCTTGTGAGTATTTTATGACAGCATCATGTGTGTTGGTATGTGTGTTGTTTTCGTAATATAGATGTTAGATGTTAATTTCTATATGTGTTGTTATTTCTATAAATATTAATATATTTGTATATATTTCTATGGGTATTTGTTTTATGATATTTGGATTTTTTTCAAACATCTGAGTTAAATTCCTTTCAAATATGTGTCAGTGCCTATGTTTAGATGTATATTTCTTTCTGTGTATATGTAATTCTATCTTTATGTTTATAAAGTCTAAACTCTGTATTCTCAGATTGTGCCAGTGTGAGAAAGCCTTGACTGAATATCTAGACACCAAGAGATTGGCCTTCCCCAGATTTTACTTCCTGTCCTCTTCGGACTTGTTAGATGTCCTCTCCAATGGCACGAATCCACAACAAGTAAGCTATTGAGTATCTCTGATAAAGCATCAGAGAATTTATGAAGAATGAGTAAGCCATGTAGCCACTATTTGAGTTGATCCTTTCTCTCATTCCATCAAGACACAATTACAGAATCACATGATCTGGAAAGACCATCAGAATCAATCTAATCCAAAACATACTTTACTGAGAATTCTCTTAACACTATCTTTGAAGAATATTAATCTTTTCCTCTTAGCTGGTCTTCTTCTCTTTTAAGATCTTTCCAGAGGCAATGATGTTGTCTAGCTTATAACAGTATTTTCAAGTACTTCATAATTCATGCTGTTTTCTTAATAAGCCACAGTTGTCCCTGAAATACCTTGTGTTCTAACAATTATTATCCTATCAGATAGATGATATCTGTTATCTTCTTATCTTCCTTTGCCATAGAAAAATGGTAACATCCACCATGTAAATCCATTGTGAAAAATCAATGGCTGCCCATGAAAACTTGTGAAATATCATACTATTTTTTTTCTATTCTTTCCAGTCCAAAGAAGTAAGAGTTGGACAACTCAGCCATCACAACGTTATGACTCTTAACATTACCTCCCAATAATAAATACCCTAACAAAAGTTTTTGTTTTTTTTTCCCTTTTTTGATTCCTCCCTTGTTCCCAATTTACTTTTAAAAAAGCAACAACTGAAATTAAAATTCACATATATTAGCAATCTCAGTTTTTTCTAGACTGGATGCTAATGACATAATTTTTATAAGACTATGCTTGTTTTTGTCTTTATCCTGTTTCTTGCATTTACCTTCATTTTCTGGACATATCTTTATAAATTATGAATTGGGTAATATTTTCTTTTGTATGTACATTTGTCTCTTTTGGATTGTTCTCTTTTTCCTTCTTGGAATAATTGCTGTTTGATTTTTTGTTCTTGATCCCATTTTTTTAAGTCAACTTCTTCTGTAAAATATTTGTAAGAAGTTGGATTTCATACTTTCTTCAGGTATTTTTAAAGATATACTATTTTCAAAAATGTGTGTCCAGCTTTCATCTCCCCTTTCATGAAACCCAGCATTATTTGATCCCAAGATTCAAGGTATTCCTAATTAGCAATTAATTCTTCATAATTTGTAAGTCTTAAATCAAGAATTAAATAAATTCCATATTTCGTGATCATATGATAGACTAGTCATTTTATCTAACTCCAATCAACTATCACAAATACTGCCCAAAAGGCTGTACCCCACAGTAAAGCAATTGCATCTGAATTCATAGGACAACAAAGCAGGAAGCCAACAACAGATTTAAGAATAAACAATGACAAGCTCTAATCCTTAATACTCTCACTTAGTTCTCTATCCCCTAACAGCTTTTTCTGGCATAGAGTACAATCTGATTCACCCATTTGTGCTTGGAACCCACTCAGTAATTTCCCTCCTGTCCCCTATCATATCACCATGATCCAGCAGTGCCATTACTAGGTCTATATCCCAAAGAAACCTTAAAAGAGGGGAAAGCACCCACATAAGCGAAAATGTAGCAGCTCTTTTTGTGGTAGCAAAGAATTGGAAAATGAGTAGATGCCCAATTGGGGAATGGCTGAACAAGTTGTGTTATGTGAAGATCATGGAATATTATTATTTTATAAAAATGATGAACAATCTGGTTTTATAAAGGCCTGGAAATATTTACATGAACTGATGCTGAGCAAAACAAGCAGAACCAAGAATATATTGTACACAATAACAGCAAGAATGTGCGATGATCAGCTATGCTCTTACAACTGAAACTATGATAGAATAGGTATAGTGTGGAAAGAGTAAGTAAGTAAGAACTAGTTTTTAATTCTGGTTTTCATACTAATTTGATCATGAGCCCATAATTTGTGGTCTCAGCATCAGATTTTTTCATCTAGATGATAAAAATAAAACCTATAGTCTCCATCCCACAATGATACAAGATATGATGAATAAGACAATGTATGTAAAGTACTTTGCAAACTTTACTATGCTGTAAACATGTCAGTTGTTATAGAAATGCAAAAGAAATCTCCTTAAAATAAAAAAATAGTTTGATACTAATGTCCTAAATTTTTCTAATTTGATGTTATATATTAGGCATTATGATAAATGATATCAACCTCCCATAAAAGAGAATATTAGAGGTTGTCCCCTTATCCCCACTTTCCCTAATAGGTACTAACTGATACCTTAGAGCTATGTCCTTTGCTTCTCCCATTCTCAATAATATAGTGGATATCCATGTCCTTCTCCTTATTCATAAGAGTCTCACTCTAGGTCAGCCTCTCTCAGCTGGGATAGTGCAATAGCTTACTAATTGGTCTCCCTTCTCTCCAAACTACCTTCTATGTAGTTCCTGAAGCATCTTCCAAAGCATATGTCTGACCTTGTTACTCCCCTAAGACAAATATATGGTATACACACACATGCACGTATTAAGACACGCCTACATATATCTACATATATATATATATACATATATTTATATACATATACAAACCTCTAAGAAAATTTCAATATGGTTGACATATAATGAAGATTTCTCTCTTGAGTGAGTCTTTTTAAAGTTTGCCTTTGTCTGAGATCAATGATTACTACCTGTAATGTTCAGGTTAGCTTTCTGGAGGTCTTGGGACTAGCTTTAGTTTCAGCAGAATAATCACCATGAGAATAGTCAGGGATAACATCCAAAGTCTTTATTGTCTCCTTTAGTCTCCCAGTCCGCATCATCAGTTTCAGCCAATCACCAGTCAGCAGTCTGCACATCTCAAAGTAATGTCCTGCTTTCTAGAGCCCCCAAATTGGGGTGACAAAATGTACCATTGCTTTCTAGAGCCCCCACACCAGGGTGGATTAAAATATACTGTCCAAACTAGCTCTCTGAAGGATCTCAGGAGTAGCCCAAGTCCTTAGTCTTAGTGGAGAAGTGATGAAGGCAGGAGAACCAGCATGAGGCTGGTCAAGTCTTCTCTCTATGGCTGAGTTTGTCCCCAGTTTATGTACTGTATTACAATTAAATCAATTCATCATACTGTGTATAAGCCAATCATTATATCACAAGGGAACCATTATTGTTATAAGATTAAATCAATCATACTGAACTAGAGAACTATTAATCACCATGCTAAATTAGATAACCATTGTCTTATCAATTCCACTGAGTCAACACCTTTTTGTAAGAATCCTTACATCAAATATATTTCTCCAGAGTTTTGGCCCATTACATCTCCTGCTTTCTTTTGTTTTAAAACATAGGTGGTCACGCCCTTCCTGACTTCTCAGGGAGGTGAGAACCCCAAAAAGGAAGTGATCACACCCTCCCTGACATCTCAGGAAGGGAGATGAAAACACCAAGGGAAATGGGGAATCAAACCAGATTTTGTTAGTGGGTTTCTGAAGGCTCTCACTTGAAACAGGCATACATAAATCCATCAACATGGAAGGTATTACACAAGCAAATAGTAATACATCACAGGCTAGTAGTGATCACTCTCTCCACAGCCAGCACAGGCACAATGTGGTGTAACAAACATGAATTATACATGCAAGTAGTGATATAACAAACAGTATAAATCAATATGGTATTGTAATAGATTTCTATAAGGCCAAAAGGAGGATATATAAATAACCATCACACATACACCTCCTTCAACAACCAAGGGATACTCCAAAAGTAATCTATTGTCCATTACTTCATATGTCAGGGAATCCAGTGATTCCTGCAAGTTTTGAAGTCCTTCATTAGTCTCATCATATGTTAGGGAATCTAATGATTCCTGCAGATTTTGAAGTACTGCAACAGTCTTATCATGTCTCAGGGAATCCAATGATTCCTGAGAGTTTTCAAGTCCTACAACAATCTTATCATGTCTTAGGGATTGCAATGATTCTGGAGGGTTTTGAAGTCCTTCATCAGTCTCATTAACAATTTTGATGTCCATCAGTCAATTGCCATAATTACCATGATCTTTCAGTGGTGAGCACAGTCAGCAATGGAATCACCCAATGTTTCTTGGGTCTTCTTTGTTTCAATGGAATTCTCCATCTCTCTCCACTGGACAAGGCAAATATGACTTGTTGGAACCCATCTGATTCCTTCTCCATCTGTAGAGATGCAAGCAAAACCTCTCTTCCAAGTAGTTAACCCATCTGGTCCCTTCCATTCACCACTTTCTGAATCTGTCCACATCACCTGGTGACTATCTAAAGATAGTGGAGCGGCTTGCACTGGACATTGTCCATCTGGTGGGTTATAAAACCTGTCTGCCAGAGCCAGTGCATCTTTACAAAAATCAAGAAGTTAATTGTATAAAGAGCTAAATTTATAAGTTCTCTAAGGTTAGTTGAGGCTCCCCCTTTCTTTTGTTTTTGGAGGAGCACCTTGATGTCTCTGTTTCTCCTCTCTACTATTGCCTGTCCTTGAGGATTAAAAGGTATGTCAATGGTGTGTAAAATCTTATGCTGTGCACAAATGTGTGTAAAATGTTTAGAAATATATTCAGGTCCATTGTCTGTTTTTCTTGCTTGTGGCACACCCATGATTTCAAAAGCATGTATAATGAATTTATTGTCCACTTGGGCAGTCTCTTTTGCTGCTGGTATTGCAAAAGTAAATCCTGAAAAGGTGTCTACTACTACATGGATAAAAGACAGATGACCAAAAGATTTATAATGAATCACATCCCTTTCCATATTTTATTGAGTCTCAAACCCAATTCCCTGGAGGCAGTGTAGGAGTATGGAAAGAAAGGGAAGCTGTACAGGCTTTTACTATGCTTCTAGCTTCCTCTTTTGTTATCTGAAATTGCAGATGTAAAGCTCGAGCAGCCTGATGATATTTAGAATGAGAGTCTTGGGCTGTCTGAAATAAAGGAGTACTGGCTAAAATGGTTAGAAGGCTATCTGCCTTTGAATTTCTATCAAAAACAGCACTTGGAAGCCCACTATGCAAGTTGACATGCAAGATATAAATCTTACCTGGATGCTTTCTCACTTCCACTTGAAGTTCTTTAAAGAGCTGATATATATTAGAAGCTACAAATTTTATTTGGGCTGTGGCAATTCTTTGTACCATACGTACTGAATAGGCTGAATCAGATATTATATTTACATCTCCTGGATAATAAGTAAGAGCTAGCATAATTGCATACATTCATTCTACTGAGTGGACTGAAAAGAAATTCTGACTACTCTCTTTATAGTTAAGTCATGAGGGTATACAGTACAAATGCTATGTTTGGATGACTGTAAAGATAAGTGTTCTTTTAAGAGGAATCTTAGAAACCTTTTCTTCAAAAATCCATTGCCAATTATGTAATAGCTGGGTTATCTTTAATGGAGACCTGGGTGTGAAATTTGGAGCCATGACCAATAAAATTTGCCACTTTGGGATGGTTTCATAGTATATGTTAATTTGTGCATTGGAATAAAAGGTGTATATCTTGACAGGTCTAATCCCTGATAATTGTACTATTCTCTTAATGGCCTTTAATAAAATTGTAGCCACAAGCACTGGGTAAGGAGTAAGGCTTTGTTCTGGTTGTGCTGGGAAGTTTACCCACTCTTTATCACACAGTCTCCTTGATGAAGGACTGCTGTGGGTACCTTTTTTGCAGCATAAACTGATATTTCCAAGAGTTTCTCAGTGACTCAACCACATTGGATAAAGCCAGTTCAACTTTTTTCAAAGCCTCTTGAGCTTCTTTTGTAAGCTGGCGTGATGAGGTTAAAGCAGTATCTCCCCTTAAAATGCCATATAAAAGTGGCAATAATTGGTAGTTCAGCCTAATACTGGAGATATCTTCTATCAATTTTTGAAAGTCATTTAAGATGTTCAACTTCTCTGTTCTTAAAGAGAGCTTTTGTACTGTAAGCACCTTAGGATACACTTCATATCCTAAATACAGAAAAGGAGCATGTCTTTGAATTTTTTCTGGAGCTATATGCAATTTGTAGTTACTTAGTGTTTTATGGTCTGTTGTAGGCATGATTCTAACATTTACTCCTCAGGTGCACACCCCAAGATATCATCCATGTAATGTAAGAGCAGCTTCCACATACATTTGACACATAGTAGGGTTATTTTTCATTTCCTGTGGCAAAATTGTCCATACAAATCTTTTATAAGACTCAGCTAAATTAATGTTGGGCAAATCTTTTCATATCCTCCTTATGCAGAGGGATAGAATAGAAACAATCCTTAATGTCTATAACCCAAAGAGGCCAAGGAATGGCTGCTAATGAATGGCCTCCCTAGGCAATTAAGAAGGAGATTGAAGCCCAGGCTGAAGACTTCCAGGTTTCCATATGTTCATTTACTTTTCTCAAATCAGTCAACGTCCTCCATTTTCCAGATTTCTTTTTTACAACAAATACAGGGGAATTCCAAGGACTTAGAGAAGGTTATATGTGTCCTTGGTCAAGTTGCTGTTGTTCTATATCTAATAAGGCCTGAATTTTTTCATTTGTTAAGGTCAACTGTTCTACCCACACTGGTGTATTAATTTTCTGTTGAATGTGAACAGATAAAGGTGTGGGCAAGCCTTCAACAGCAGCCCTGCCTAAAAAGCTAAAGTACTGAATTGTTATCCTAACTGTTGTAAGATGTCTATCTCTTCTCCATAGATTAAGGGGGATTTTTCCTACTACAGAAGGAGTAAAAAGAGTCCTGTTTCACCTTCAGATACTCATCTCAAAGACGGTACTAATTTCAGCCACTATTGATCCTTCCATGCCAGACATATAGGTGTCTGCCTTAATCTTTGGCCAATTACTGTGCCAATTGTCACATGTAATGACTATATAATCTGCACCTGTGTCTACCAATTCTTTCAATGGTATGCCATTTACATAGATAATGAGCATAGGAAGGTCAGCAGTAACAGCTGCAGTCCAGAATATTCTGAATTCTGTTGCTAGGAGTCAAAATGTGGGTAAATATTACCAAATTACCAAGTATTCCTAGCAGGCAAATTAGCAGTATGTATCAGTAAACCTGATGCTACTACTTCTCCTGGTTGATAAGTCACACATTGTCTACCTGTATTAGTGACTGGGATATTAGCTACACATTCTCCAGTTTTCCAAAGCAATATATGGATGAACACTATTTTATAAGCACTCTCAGGAGGTGAAATGGTCAAGCCTCCTGTGCTTGGACACAAAGAATCTATAGGCCAAACAGGGACCAATTTCACTTCTCCAGGGGATGTCTTAGTAGTCTCAAGCCAGGAGAAGATACACTCCTTTTGATCTGGAAATTATCAAAGATCAGAAAAAGGGTTTCACTCTTTATGGGGCTACATCATTCTATGTTAAAATAGCATTAGAGAATTTGGCTTTTGAAATTTTAACCCCCTAGTGATTGGAAATCTATTGCAAGGACATGTTTAGAACCTGGACAAAACTTCTTTCGGCTTTTGGAGTATAGTGAACTTTGTAGAATACAAGACTAACAAAATAGGCAAACTGGAGTTAATATACCAATCATCTTTGTATGCACACAGAGCTGCATACAACTCTATTCTCCCCAATTGTAATCCCTTTCTCCCAACAGATTACTTCTTAGCTGATTGATCATGTAATCCCTTTCTCCCATCAGGTTGCTTCACAGCTAATTGATCATATCTGAGTACTGAGCTTCTAAATACTCTCTAGGTATAACATCATCTGCCATCATGCTCCAAGAGGTTTTTTTTTTTTGCCTGGACCCTGGAGCTGGGCTCTTTTTCCCATTTCCCATTCTGATGTCCACTGGGGCCCTGAAACTGGGCCTAACTTTCTGTTTCCCAGAGTCAATCTACATTCTGATGCTCAATGGAAGTCTTTGTTGCATTTTGGACCTAGAGTTTTAGGTTTTGTTCTCCCATCTTGTCTTCTCACTATATCTCTATGGCCACATTGAGCTTTCAAATGCTCTCCTATACCACAGTGAAATCATTGATAAGTCTCTCTGGAAGTTCCTTGCCAAAATGGACCCTATCTTCTCATGTTCTGCATCATAGCCTATGTATAAAAGGCATTTGTGCCCATTGTGGCAAAGAGTCTTATAATCTTCTCTAAAGGAGCATCTTTGTGTAGTCCTAGTATAATTCTTCTATGAACCTCATTAGCATTTTCTCTAGAAGTTGTTTTATCATTATTCCTATTGCTGCATTTTCACCAATAATTCATATGACAACTGTCTGCAGACATCCCATGAAATCAGAAAAAGGTTCATTTGGTCCTTGGGCTATTTTGGGGAAGACTTCCCCTTTATCTTGTTTTCCTGGAAGGATGTCCCATGCTTTGATAGCAGCAGCAATAATTTGCTCATATGCTATCAAAAGGTAATTAGTCTGTGCTAAAGTGTCTGCATAATGACCTATATCTGCTAGTTGTTCAAAGGTGATTGGTATATTAACTCCAGTTTGCCTATTTTGTTAGTCTTGTATTATACAAAATTCACTATACTCCAAAAGCCAAAACAAGTTTTGTCCAGGTACTAAACATGTCCTTGCAATAGATTTCCAATCACTAGGGGTTAAAATTTCAAAAGACAAATTCTCTAATGCCATTTTAACATAGAATGACATAGCCCCATAAAGAGTGCAACCCTTTTTCTGATCTTTGATAATTTCCAGATCAAAAGGAATGTAGCTTCTCCTGGCTTGAACTGAAAAATCAAATTCTTGAATCCCAGGGTAAGCTTTTATTCTTAAATCAGATATATTCTGTCCTTCTCTTTTAGCTATAACTTGTGCCTTTTCTAATTGTGTCATGGGGTGGACAAAGTGTTGCATGGGTGATGCTGATTGTGTCAGGAAAAGGGTTGAAGAGGGAAGGTGATGAGATGGGGAATGTCCGAATGGCTCCTGCTGTGAAGTACCACTATACTTAACTCCTTCTTTGTCTAATTTTTCATGCTTTGAGTACACTTTCTTCTCAGCATTTTGTGGAACCTATACAAAAATTGATCATATACTAGGACATAAAAACCTCAAAATCAAATGCAGTAAGGCAGAAATAGTAAATGCATTCTTTTCAGACCACAATGCAATGAAAATTACATTCAATAAAAAACCAGGGGAAAATAGACCAAAAAAATAATTGGAAACTAAATAATATCATACTAAAGAATGCCTGGATGAAACAGCAAATCATAGGCATAATTAATAACTTCACCCAAGAAAATGACAATAATGAGACATCATACCAAAATGTGTGGGATATAGCCAAAGCATTAATAAGGGGAAGTTTTATATCTCTAGAGGCCTACTTGAATAAAATAGAGAAAGAGAGGGTCAATAAATTGGGCTTACAACTAAAAATGCTAGAAAAGGAACAAATTTAAAAACCCCCAGACAAACACATAACTTGAAATTCTAAAAATAAAAGGTGAGATTAATAAAATTGAAAGCAAAAAAAAAACAAAACTATTGAATTAATTAATAAAAACTAAGAGTTGGTTCTATGAAAAAACCAACAAAATAGACAAATGCTTAGTAAATCTGATTAAAAAAGGAAAGAGGAAAAGCAAATTGTTAGTCTTAAAAAGGAAAAGGAAGAACTTGCCACTAATGAAGAGGAATTTAGAACAATAGTTAGGAACTACTTTGCTCAATTTTATGCCAATAAATTCAATAACTTAAATGAAATTGAAGAATACCTTCAAAAATATAGCTTGCCCAGGTTAATAGAGGAAGAAATAAATAGTCTAAATAGTCCCATTTCAGAAAAAGAAATAGAACAAGCTATTAAGCAACTCCCTAAGAAAAAATCCCCAGGACCAGATGGAATTATATGTGAATTCTACCAAACATTTAAAGAACAACTACCTCCAATGCTATATAAACTATTTGAAAAAATAGGGATTGAAGGACTCCTACCAAATTCCTTTTATGACACAAACATGGTACTGATATCTAAACCAGGTAGGTTGAAAACAGCAAAAGAAAATTATAGACCAATCTCTCTAATGAATATTGATGCAAAAATCTTAAATAAAATATTAGCAAAAAGACTACAGAAAATCATCCCCAGGATAATACACTATGGCCAAGTGGGATTTATACCAGGAATGCAGGGTTGGTTCAATATTAGGAAAACTATTAGCATAATCGACTATATCAAAAACCAAATTAACAAAAACCATATGATCATCTCAATAGATGTAGAAAAAGCTTTTGATAAAATCCAACATCCATTCCTACTAAAAACTCTTGAGAGTATAAGAATAAATGGATTATTCCTTAAAATAATAAGGAGCATACATTTAAAACTGTCAGTAAACATCATATGTGATAGCAATAAACTGGAACCTTTCCCAGTAAGATCAGGAGTGAAACAAGGTTGCCCACTATCACTATTACTATTCAATATTGTAATAGAAACACTAGCCTTGGCAATAAGAAAGAGATTCAAGGAATTAGAGTAGGAAATGAGGAAATCAAACTATCACTCTTTGCAGATGATATGATGGTATACTTAGAGAAACCCAAAGACTCTGCTAAAAAGCTATTAGAAATAATTCAGAACTTTAGCAAAGTTGCAGGATACAAAATAAATCCACATAAATCCTCAGCATTTTTATACATTACCAACACAATCCAACAGCAAGAGATACAAAGAGAAATTCCATTCCAAACAAATGTTGAGAGTATAAAATATTTGGGAATCTATCTACCAAAGGAAAGTCAGGAATTATATGAGCAAAATTTCAAAACACTTGCCACAAAAATAAAGTCAGATTAAAATATTTGGAAAGACATTAAGTGCTCTTGGATAGGCCGAGAGAATATAATCAAGATGACAATACTCCCTAAACTAATCCATTCATTTAGTGCTATACCAATCAGACTCCCAAGAAACTATTTTAATGACCTAGAAAAAATAACAACAAAATTCATATGGAAGAACAAAAGAGCGAGAATTTCAAGGGAAGTAATGAAAAAAAAAAATCAAATGAAGGTGGCCTAGCTGTATCTGATCTAGAACTATATTATAAAGCAGCAGTCACCCAAACCATTTGCTATTGGCTAAGAAATAGACTAGTTGATCAGTGGAATAGATTAGGTTCACAGGGCAAGATAGTGAATAAAAATAGCAATCTAGTGTTTGACAAAGCCAAAGATCCCAACTTTTAGGATAAGAATTCATTATTTGACAAAAACTGCTGGGAAAACTTGAAATTAATATGGCAGAAACAATACCACATACTAAGGTAAGATCAAAATGGGTCCATGGATTTAGGCATAAAGAATGACATCATAAATAAATTAGAGGAACATAGGATAGTTTACCTCTCAGACTTGTGGAGGAGGAAGGAATTTGTGACCAAAGGAGAACTAGAAATCATTATTGATCACAAAATAGAAAATTTTGATTACATCAAGTTAAAAAGCTTTTGTACAAATAAAACTAATACAAACAAGATTAGAAGGGAAGTAACAAATTGGGAAAACATTTTTACAGTTAAAGGTTCTGATAAAAGCCTCATCTCCAAAATATATAGAGAATTTACTCTAATTTATAAGAAATCAAGCCATTCTCCAGTTGATAAATGGTCAAAGGATATGAACAGACAATTTTCAGGTGATGAAATTGAAACTATTTCCACTTATATGAAAGTGTTCCAAATCACTACTGAGCAGAGAAATGCAAATTAAGACAACTCTGAGATATCTCTACACACCTGTCAGATTGGCTAAGATGACAGGAACAAATAATGATGAATGTTGGAGGGACATTGATGCATTGTTAGTGGAGTTGTGAAAGAATCCAACCATTCTGGAGAGCAATCTGGAATTATGCCCAAAAAGTTATCAAACTGTGCATACCCTTTGATCCAGCAGTGCTGTTACTGGGCTTATATCCCAAGGAAATACTAAAGAAGAGAAAGAGACCTGTATGTGCCAAAATGTTTGTGGCAGCCCTTCTTGTAGTGGCTAGAAACTGGAAAATGAATGGATGCCCATCAATTGGAGAATGGTTGGGTAAATTATGGTATATGAATATTATGGAATATTATTGTTCTTTAAGAAATGACCAGCAGGATGAATACAGAGAGGCTTGGAGAGACTTACATCAACTGATGCTGAGTGAAATGAGCAGAACTAGGAGATCATTATACACTTCAACAACAATACTATATGAGGATGTATTCTGATGGAAGTGGATATCTTCGACATTGAGAAGAGCTAATCCAATTCCGATTGATCAATGATGGACAGAAGCAGCTACACCCAGAGAAGAAATACTGGGAAATAATTGTAAACTGTTAGCATTTTTTGTTTTTCTCCCCAGGTTATTTTTACCTTCTGAATCCAAGTCTCCCTTTGCAACAACAACAACAACAACAACAAAATTCGGTTCTGCACATATATATTTTATATAGAATATACTATAACATATTTAATATGTATGGAAATGCCTGCCATGTAGGGGAGGGGTTGGAGGGAAGGGGGGGGAAAATTTGGAACAGAAGAGAGTACAAGGGATAATGTTGTAAAAAATTACCTATGCATATGTACTGTCAAAAAATGTTATAATTATAAAATTAATTTTTAAAAACTATTTAAAAGGTTCTTCATGCTTTTCAGCTACTTTGTCAATACCATTCCCCTCATTATCTTTCTTCTTTTGCCTTATTCTAAAACTTATGTAATTCCCTATGTTGTACATATAAAATGTTTATTCAGGAATTGAATCAGTATCATTATCATTGTAATATTCTATTAATTGCTCTCCCACTAGTTTCTAATTATCTGGCTCTAATTTTTCTTCCTTAGAGAATCAAGGAGCCCTATATTGTAATATTTCTAAGAGTTCAATGATCTGCTTCCAAGTTACAATCAAATCTTGCTTCTTTATAGCTTAAGTATGAATTCTACACATGTCCCTTGGGGTGGGGGAAGATTCTTTTCTAAGTACTGAACTACTAGTTTAGCCCTTACCTAAGTTTCCTGCTTGTCTATTTTTACTCACCCTATTTTCAGGTCAGGAGGACTTCTTCACTGAACTCACAATTGGGTCATTTGAGTATAAGTCCTTAGTCCACTTTCGGGTGCCAAATGTAATATTTTGTTTAGCTTTCTGGAGGTTTCGAGACTAGCCTTGGTTTAATCAGAATAATCACCATGAGAATAGTCAGGGATAAAGTCCAAAGTCTTTATTGTCTCCTTTATTGTCTCAGCCAGTCAGCAGTCTGCACATTTCAATGTAATGTCCTGCTTTCTAGAGTCCCCAAGTTGGAGTGACAAAATGTGCTATTGCTTTCTAGATCCCCCACAGTGGGGTGGATTAAAATATAGTGTCCAGACTAGCTCTCTGGAGGATTTAGGGACCAGCCCAAGTCCTTGGTCTCAGTGGAGAAATGATGAAGGCAGGAGAGCCACCATGAGGCTGGTCAAGTCTTCTCTTTCTGTGGCTGAATTTGCCCCCAGTTTATATATTCTATTACAATTAAATCAATTCATAATACTGAGTAGCCAATCATTATATCCCTAGAGAACCATTATTTGTTGTAAGATTAAATCAATCATACTGAACTAGAGAACTATTCATCACCATGTTAACCTAGATAACCATTGTCTTATCAATTCTACTGAGTTAACACCTTTTAGTAAGACTCCTTACCTCAAGTACATTTCTCCAGAGTTCTGGCTCATTACAACTACACTTACTTTTTTTTCTAATAAATTATATCCCTGATTATTATTGTTTATTGTTAAGATTACAAGGTGATAACTCAGGTTGTCTAAACAATTCTCTGGCTCAGAATTCACACCTTTGGTTCAGTCCTTTGAAAGGAGTTTACACCTTTGGAC
The DNA here is from genome assembly GCF_048593235.1 of Sminthopsis crassicaudata. Classification (NCBI taxonomy): domain Eukaryota; kingdom Metazoa; phylum Chordata; class Mammalia; order Dasyuromorphia; family Dasyuridae; genus Sminthopsis; species Sminthopsis crassicaudata. The sequence goes on along the minus strand of NC_133620.1, from coordinate 309,207,212 downwards.
TTCTGAGGTAGAGTTTACATGTTTAAAGCAGTTTGAACCTTTAGAGGGAGCAAGTTCATTGGTTGAAGTGTTTCTCACAGGTCCTGTTGAGCTCTCACAGGCCCATTCTCTGGAAGGATAAAAGAGGCAGCATTGAGCCTGGAGGGTTAGTCTGACTGGGAGATTGAGTTTAGACGGTGGTTTGCAAGGAGAGTCTAGGCTGGGAGAGTGAGTTGAGACTGCCGGACTTTTACAATTTGGCGCCCAACATGGGGCAAGGACTTATTCTGAGCCCTTCAGAGGAGCTAGCCCAGAACTTTACATTTCTTAGGGTCCAGGGTTCAAGTCCCTGTTCGGACGCCAAAATGTAAAGGTCCAGGCTAGCTCCTCTGAAGGGATCAGAATAGGTCCTTGCCCCACGTTGGGCACCAAATTGTAAAGGTCCAGTCATCTCTAAATTATCCTTCCAGACTGCTGTCTTAACTCACTCTTCCAGCCTAGACTCTCCTTGCAGTTTATATATATATATATATATATATATATATATATATATATATATATATATAATTTCTCTATCCATGCTAATTCATCTACTTCTACTAGTTAACTTGCCTTACTATTACTAAATCCCACACCTACCAACCTCCCCTTTCTCAAGAATCCTTCCTTTCTTTATAGATTTTGGAGAGTGCTATATCCTTCTTGGTTTATATATGTATTATTTCTTCTTTAACCCATTCCCAATGTGAATAGGATTTCAGAACTAGCAGTCCACCTCTCTTAATAATTGTTTTTAGTTTGTTCTTGCTATCATATCTTTATATAGCATATAGCACATCATTTATATAGCATAAGTAGTATTTTTACATTTTCCTACATGATGCTGACTTTTATATGTCAAATTTTCTACTGAGTACAATTTTGCTTGTGATAAAATCTTTTAAATCTTATTTAATTTAATTTTGCAGAATATATTTTTGTTGCAACCCTAGTTCTTTTAATTATTAATATATACTATCCTTTTAGTATAACTGTTTTTTTCTTATTTCATTCTTATTTTTATATTATAACTGCTGATAAATTCTACTTCATTCTTATTGTAGCTCCAGCATATTTGAATTGATGTTGTTGCTTCCCTTATTGTTGCTTGTAAAATTTTCTCTGATCTGGGGTTTTTTTTAATTTAGCAATGATATTTCTGTGATTTCCTTGTAGGATCTCTTTTAGGTGGTGATAAGTGGATATTTTTCTATTTCTAATTTCCCTTTTTGTTCTATAACTTCAGGACAATTATTTTTAATTATTTCTTATATTACATCGTGTCAGAGTTCTTTTTTTGGTCAAGCTTTCAGGTAGTCCAATTATTCTTATTTTTTTCTTCTTGATCTATTTTCCACATATGCTGTTTTCCTTTTGGATATTCTCTTCTAATTTTCTATTCTTTATATTTTGTTTTATTATTTCTTGGTCTTTTATAATTTCCTTGGCCTCCCCTTGCTCAATTCTAATTTTCAAAGAGTCATTTTCTTCTTTAAAACTCTTTATCTCCTTTACTAGTTGGTTGGCTTTCTTTTAATAGCCTTCTTGTTTTTCTTGGATTGCTCTTTTAAAAAAATTACTCAATCTCTTTCATTTGATTTTAAAGAATTTTTTTAATTCTTCTATAAATTATTTTGGGGCACATAGCTATCTAACATTACTCTTTGGGGTGAAGGAGACTTTTTTTGACTTTAGTATCCTCCTCTTAAAACTCCAATCTTCCTTATTCCCACTGTTACTTTCTATGGTTGAGTTCTTTCTCCTTTGCCTGCTCATTATTTTTAGATAAAAACTTGATAGTTAATCACCTATAATCCTGGGGTGGGGATAGTGCCTCTGGCTTCAGGTCTTCCTTTAGTTCTCCTCTCTTACCTGGAGCCCCAAACCAACACCTCTATCCTCCTGCAGACAGCAGTTTTTCCTACCCCACTGTTCTCACCTGATGTGCTGGATCCTTTTCACCCAAAAGAGTGTCTCAGCAGCACAGCTAGATCTGGTATTAGTAAAAGTTCCTTCAGTCTTCCCAGACTCAGACTCCTGACTCCCCATACTGGCTATGAAATGAAAGTTCTTGTGGTTAGGGCTGAGGCTACCTCTAAACCCAGCTAGTCCCAGAACTCCCATGTATTTTTTCACAGGAGCTAGCCTGGAAGTCTTCACATTTCACATCAATTAATCCTCTTATAAATCTTTCTTTGGGTCTTCTCAGTTTATCCCAGGAAGATGACTGTTATGCCCAAAATATTGTTTGTTTTTCACCAGTCTCCATTTGTCCTGAGAAGCAATTTTGTTTTGTCTTTAGAGGAAATCTGGAGAGTTTGAAATTTTCTGACCTACTGTGCCATCTCCCCACAATCTTCCCCCTTAACATTTACTTAACATTTTGAGTTGCATAATTTCTCCTTCCCACTCATCCCTCCTCCATTTATTGAGAAGGTAAGAGATATATTGTTTATACAAATAGTGATGCAAAACATATTTCCATATTAGTTATGTGGCAAAAGAATACACATACATTCTAGAAAACTACAGTAAAAAATATCAGTATGCTTCAGTCTGTACTCAGAGTTCATAAGTTTTCTCTGGAGATAAATAGCATTTTTCATCATGAATCCTATGAAATTGTCAAGGATCCCTGTCTTAATCAAAGTATTTAAGTCTTTCACGGTGATTATCCTTACAATATTACTATTACTTTATTTTTTTAAAAAATAAAGCTTTTTATTTTTAAAACATGTGCATGGATAATTTTTCAATATGAACTCTTGCAAAACCTTGTGTTCCAATTTCCCCCCTTCCCCTACCCCTCTCCTAGATGACAAGTAATCCAATATATGTTAAATATAGTAGAAATATATGTTAAATCCAATATATGCATACATATTTATATAATAATCTTGCTGTATAAGAAAAATCAAATCAAACAGGAAAAAAAATGAGAAAGAAAACAAAATGCAAGCAAACAACAACAAAAAGTGAAAATGCTATGTTGTGAACCATTTAGTTCCCACAATCCTCTCTGGGTATAGATGGTGTTCTTCATCACAAGATCACTGGAACTAGTCTGAATCATCTCATTGTTGAAGAGACTTCCCCTGGCAGAACAGTTTGTTTCAAAGACCATGAAGATAGCTGAAGGAGATGTGGAGAAGTTAGCATTTGGTCTTCCAAATGCTTCCCAAGATATTTTGTCATGCTCCTGAACTACAATGACTTTGGAAGAAGGAATAAGGCTGACAACTGACATGACACTGCTTCACTTGCATACAAATCAAGTCAAAAGATTGTGATGTCACCAGTCCTCTGAAAATAAGAACAGACAACTATTTAATGAAAAGTGCACAGAAAGGACTTTTGTGTGAAAAACTAAGATAACACCTTGAAAAGCACAATTGTAAGATCTGAGTACAAACAGCTCCTCTCTGAAACAGTCCTAATGGGGAGCAGCAGTGAACTATTTTCCAGAAACTAATTTATAAATCATTTTGTGCTTTGGGGGAAGGAGACTTTAAAGTTCATTTCTAGGAAATTGAATCTAAGAATTGTTGGGAAGTTTGAAAATTGATATATCGTATTTGTGTCATATCTGGCAGAAATGCATATTTCAGGTTTTCCATCATAAGATAGAGTTGAGTCACTTCATACAAGAAGATTATGATTTGAGGCAAGAGAGAAAGAGTAGACCCTGACAAGAGAAACTACTTCCAGAAATTAAGATAGCAGAAGGTAGAGGACAAAAGCACAGAAGCTATAGGAAGAGCTAATAAAAATACAGCCCAACTGATTAGAGACAGATAGGCTTTGCAGTTAGTTGATTCATGGAGGTGATCATATTAGAAGAAATTTCTAATTCTGAGCTGACTGGAGAAAGCAGAATCACTAGCTGCTTGAAGAACTGAGGAATGTTTTCTTTCCTCTTAAGGCTATTGATAATCAGAGACCTGCTTACATTGTCCTTTACTGTCTTCTATGACTTGAATGGAAAATGCCTCAAAGTCTATAGAGTAGCCATTATTAATTTTTAATATCCCTGGCTTTAAGGGAACTGCTTTTTACTGAAGTGTCCAGGCAAGGGAAAAAACCTTTAAGTAGCTTCACAGAATTCCTGTCTAAAATTGTCCATCACAGGAGCAGAAAAGTTCAGAAGAATAATCCCACCAGAAGGTGGCAAGATGTGCTGACTGTTCTCTGAAGAATGAAGAATGAAGGACATCAAGTCTTACTAGCTGGAGTTGTCATTTGCCCAAAGCACATAGCTTTTCTTGACCATGTGCCTCATTGTTATATTTTTGTTCTTTGGTACCATCTGCCCCACAGATACTATCTGCATTGGTATGAGATTGTGAACCAGATTTGTTGGTGAAATAGTGTTATGTTATTATATATAATATTATAAATTTGCTTTATTTTGTAAATGTTTCTGTTTAATAGTTACTGCTGTCATGTTGGCTGATTTATTTAAATAAGAAGCACACTATTGAAGACTTAAGAGCCACAGTTGTGAATAATAAATGTAGTTTTCCCTTACTAGTTACTTCTAGGACCCTGAGAGTGAGTTGTAGTTACATGACTACATTGTGGAAAGTTTTGGAAGGAGGCATGGATGGAAACCATTCTGAGCTATTAGGGTAGAGGAAGGAGCCTTAGCTCCTGGGAAGGGTTAATGGTGAGTATCATACCCAGGTTTTATATATATATATATATATATATATATATATATGTATGTATATATACATACATATATATATATATGTCCATATTGCTTTCCCTAATAAAATATAAGCTACTTATTATTACAGGAACTACTTCATTTTTGCCTTTGTATCTCTTAGCCAAACTCTGTCCCATGATAGGCTCTTTTTGGTTTTCTATAGTAGATTCTTTTTTTTTAATTGCTGAAGCAATTGGGTGGGGTTAAGTGACTTGCCCAGGATCACACAATTAGGAAATAGTAAATGTCTGAGATCAGATTTGAACCCAGGTTCTCCTAACTTCAGGGCCAGCACTCTATACACTAAACCATCTAGCTAACCCCCATAGTAGACTCTTAATAAATGACTGCTGATTAATGAATTGGCCACTGCTAGATGAATTTTATTCAATGGTACCTATGGATCCCCATCAGCATTTCTTGGAGAAAAAAAATGCTTCTTCCTCCAGAGTTGATCCAGCTTTTATCTCTGTAGGAAGACCTTCATACCTGTTATAGGCCCACAAATTGTATTGGAACATTTTTATTTTTCTTGATAGATTAAAAAATAAAAATGAATTCCTCTTAGAGACCAGTTTTTCCTTTTGTAAATATATACCTCTCTCAGGTTGGCTAAGATAACAGGAAAAGCTAATGAAAAATGGTGGAGGGGATGTTAAAAAAAAAAAAAAACTGGGATGCAAATGCACTGTTAGTGGAATTGTGAAATGATCCAACCATTCTGTATAGCAAATTGGAGCTATGCCCAAAGGCTTATAAAACTGTACTTATCTTTTGAACCAGCAGTGCTACTACTGGATCTGTATCCCAGAAGAGAAGGAAAATAACACACATGTGCAAAAGTATTTGTAGCAGCTTTTTTGGGGGTGACAAAGAATTGGAAAATGAATAGATGCTCATCAATTGGGGAATGGCATATTGTTCTATTAAAACTGATGAACAGACCTCTTAGAAACACCTGAAAAGATTTACATGACCTGATACTGGGTGAAACAAACCAAGAAAGCATTACACACAGCAATAGCAAAATTTTGCAATGATCAACTATAACAGACAGTGGTTCAGTGGTCCAAAGCAATCCCAATAAACTTTGGATGGAAAACACTATCCACATCCACAAAGAAAACTATGGAGACTGAATGTAAATCAATACATGCTATATTCACTTTTTTCCCCTTTTTATTCTTTTTTTGTCTCTTGTGATTTTCCCTTTTTGTTCTGATTCATATGGAAATATGTACAAAAAAGAATGTACAAGTATAAACATCCCTCCCAAAAAACCGTTATTTACATATAACCGAGGAAAAGAAAAAATAAATAGGTGTTGCATAATATTATTGAAATTGGAAAAAAATAAAACCCAAACCACAAAAATAATACATTCTATTGTACAACTTATAACAAAATCTTCCTTGCTATCAAATTCAATTCAATTAAAAATTTAATAAATGCCTAGTATATCCAGATACCATGTGAGGAAGAGGAGGAAAAAGAGAGAAAGAAAAGAATGAAAGAAAAAAGGAGAAAGTGAGTGGAAGGAAACTTTCTTCTTTTGATGGGTTTGGGGATATTCCCAAATTAGATATACCCAATAATCTACACCATATAACAAAGTAATTTGAAGAATTGAACAATACTGGGAATTGGGAGAGTCAGGAGTCTTATGCAAAATGTGATAGCTCAATTATGCTTTGCAGAATGAAGAATCTGCAAGGCACCCTTGAAAAAGTCTTACAAAACTAAAGGACTACTTGTGCAAGAGCAAGGAGGTAGAGGCTAGAATGGTGAGCTTTGGGAAGCATTTTGATATGTAGAATATGTGAAGGGAAGACATGTACAATAAGACAGAAAACATAGGTGAAAGCTACATTATGTAGAGTGCCAGGTTGGGTACCTTGTATTTTATTGTAAAGACAAGATGAATACATTAAAATATTTTTAGTTGAAAGATAGAAGAAAATGCATTTTAGGGGTGTCATTTAGCAGCTAGATTAGAGAGAGGAAAGGCTTGAGTCTAACAGTGTAATTGGGAGGTTTTTGTAAGAGTCCAAGTAAAAGATGAGGAAAGCTTGACTTAGGATAGAGACATTATGAGTAAAAATAAAAGATGAATGCTGAATGTAAAGATAGAATCAATAAGATTTGGTAGTTGATTGACTAGAAGAGAATGATGGAGAGGAAAGAATCCTATAAGCCTGAATGACTGGAAAGATGCTGCTGCTGTCATTACAAATAGAGATGTCTTGTGATGAGACACAAGGTAGTTATACAATGAAATCTACCAATCTTGACTCATCTTGTTGTTGTACTTCAGGATCTTCCCTATCCTACCAGGCACACCAGATTTTTGTCCCAGATGATGAGGTTTAATTTACTTGACACTGAAAAGTTATCAGAACATCAAGTACTCAGAAACAAGGACAAAAGAAGCTATCCAAAGATTTATGGAGGAATGAAAGATATATTTGGAAATGAAGATGATATGAAAACAAAAGGAAGCAATATACGTTAAAAGAACAGTGACAAAAGAGCAAACAGAAAACATTCATAGACAAGGTCATGTCTACAAATCCACAAAGACAGTTGGCCAAAGGGTGTCAAAAATTGTATATTAAAATGTATACTGATTTTGTAAACTGAAAAATAAGATTCCAAGCAAAAGTAGAGTTCTATATGGAGCAAAGACAGGAAAACATCTGGGGAAAAAAAAGGAAAAAAAAAGCGTGAGTTACTAGTGAATGCCAGTTTGTTTCTCAAAAATGAGTCAGTTACCTTTTTGTCAGTGGCATGTTGGTCACATTTCTCTTGTTTCTCACATCTCTACCAGTCTCCTGACTAGTGCCTCACATGCTATTATCATTCTCCCCAACTGTCTTTCCCTAGTTATAACTTTACAAAAGATAAAAACTGTACCTTTTATCTCTTTTTGGTATATACACCACAGTCTCTAGCTCAGTGAAAGTTTTTCACTAGGTACTTTTTTAACTGATAATTATCCATGTTGATATGCTCTCAGCTTTTTATTTTTCAAAACATATGCATGGACAATTCTTCAACATTAGCCCTTGCAAAACCCTGTGTTCCAATTCCCTCTCTTACCCAAGGCCTCCTCTCGATGGAAAATACTCCACTATATGCTAAACATGATAGAAATCTATGTTAAATTCAATATATGAATACATATTTATACAATTATCGTGCCACATAAGAAAAAAAGAGAAGCAAAATAAAATGCAAGCAAACAAGAAAAAAAGAGTGAAAATGCTATGTTGTGAACCACACTTAATTCCCACAGTCAATATTGATTTGGAGCATCTTTTCATATGACTAAAAGTAGTTTCAATTTCTTCATCTGAAAATTGTCTGTTCATATCCTTTGACTGGAGTGTTCTCTTGTCTCTAGACTGTGATCATTCTCTGGGGGCAGATCTCTTGGGGAGCTTCTGGAGCCAGCCTTAGTTTTAGTTTCAGTTCAATAATCCCAAAATGCAGCCAAGAGTTAAAGTCCAGATCCTATATTGTGTCCTTCAAAGTCTTGAATCAATCTTTTCCTATCAGAATGTCTCCAATCCAGCTTCAGTCTCTAGCTCTCTCTGAATCCAAAGCCTCCAGCCAGCACAAAGGTAGACATGGGAATGAATCAGACTGCCTCCAAGAGTGTATGATTGTGGGTTTCCCAGAATTCAATCCTAGATGTAAATCTCCCGGAAGTCCATGAGCAGGCTTTTTTTCTTTAAACTTGTGAATCTCCTGGACTTGCGAATCCACTGAAATTTGGCTCTCTGAATCTCTTCGAGCTTCCCTGAAGTTTTCCAGGCAAGTCCTCTCCTTGACTCAACCCAGACTCTAACTCTCCACTCAATGTTGGCTCCTTATGTCCTCCCAGAGAATGGGCTTGTGGGTACTCCATGGGCTTGTGGAAACTCCTGAGCAAACTCCTTTAAAGAGGTAAACTCCTTTAAAGGTTTAAACTCTTTTAAAGGTGTGAACTCTGAGCTAGAGAATTGTTAAGTATCAGACAACCTACTTAGCACCTAATAATAATCCTAACATCTCCCCCTTTCTTTTGATTTAGAACATAGGATGGTCATGACCTTGAAACAGGTATACATAAATCCATCAATATGGAAGGTATTATACATAACTATATAAATTACATAAGCACATAGTAATATAACACAGGCTAGAAGTGATGTAACAAATAACAAGAATCAACATGAGGAATTTATACATGTCCATAAGTCCTAGAAATACTCCAAAAGGAATCCATTGTCCATTAGTTCATGTGCCAGGAATCCAATAATTCCTGCAAGTTTTAAAATCCTACAATAGTCTCATCTATATTAGGGAATTCAATGATTCCTGCTGGTTTTAAAGTTCTTTAACAGTCTCCTTATCAGCCATGCTCTTTCGGTGTCAGATGTTTCTTAGATCTTCTCCTTTGTTTTGAGGTTTTTCTCTTTTTCTATCTCTCTCTTATGGACAAGGCAAATACAACTCATTGGCACCCATCTGATTCCTTCTCCATCTGAAGAAATACAAGCAAACCCTCTTCCCCAAGCAGCTAACCTATCTGGTCCCTTCCATTCACCACTTTCTGGGTCTCTCCACATCACCTGGCAATTATCTAAAGATAGTGGAGTTACTCGCACTGGTGGGTTATAAAACCTGTCTGCCAGAGCCAGTGCATCTTTGTCAAAAATTTAAAAATTACTGGTATAGAGAACTAAATTTAGAAGTTCTCTAGAATTACCTGTGGCTCCCCCTTTCTTTCGTTTTTGGAGGAGTGCCTTAATGTCTCTGTTTCTTCTCTCTACTATTGCCTGACCTTGAGGATTAAAAGGTATGCCAGTAGTGTGTAAAATCTTATACTGTGAACAAAAGTGTACAAAATGTTTAGAAGTATATGCAAGTCCATTATCTGTTTTTATTTCTTGTGGCACACCTATAATTGGAAATGCTTGGATAAGGAATTCAGTGACCATTTGGGCTGTCTCTTTTGCTGTTGGCATTGCAAAAGTTAATCCTGAAAATGTATCCTTTGACCATTTATCAATTAGAGAAAGGCTTGACTTCTTAAATATTTGAGTCAATTCTAGATATATTTTAGAAATAAGGCTTTTATCGGAACTTTTGAATGTAAAAATGTTTTCCCAACAATAAGCAATAAGCTTTCCTTCTAATCTTCTCTGAATTAGTTTTGTTTGTACAAAAAAAAAATTAACTTAATATAATCAAAAGTATCTATTTTGTGATCAACATGATCTCCAGTTCTTTTTTGGTCACAAATTCTTTCCTCCTCCACAGACCTGAGAAGTAAACTATCCTATGTTCTTCTACTTGGTTTATAATATTCTTTGTGTCTAGATCATGAATCCATTTCAACATTATCTTGGTATATGCTGTTAGGTATGGGTCAATGCCTAGTTTCTGCCATACTAGTTTCCAATTTTCCCAGAAGTTTTTGTCAAATAGTAAGTTCTTACCTCAAAATCTGGGGTCTTTGGGTTTGTCAAACACTAGATTGCTATAGCCATTGACTATTTTGTCCTGTGAACCTAACCTATTCCACTGATCGACTATTCTCTTTTTTAGCCAGTACCAAATGGTTTTGATGACTGCTACTTTATAATATAATTTTAGATCTGATACAGTTAGGTCACTTTCAGTTGTATTTTTTTTCATTAATTCCCTTGAAATTCTTGACCTTTTGTTCTTACATATGAACTTTGTTATTATTTTTCTAGCTCTGTAAAATAATTTCTTAGGAGTTTGACTGGGATGTCACTGAATAAATAGATTAATTTAGGTTGTATTGTCATCTTTAATATATTTGCTCAACCTATCCAAGAGCTTTGATATTTTTTCCAGTGGTTTAGATCTGACTTTATTTGTGTGGAGTGTTTTGTAGTTTTGCTCATATAGTTCCTGACTTTCCCTTGGCAGATAGATTCCCAATTTTTTTTTATTATTGACAATTATTTTAAATGGAATTTCTCTTTGTATCTCTTGCTGTTGGATTTTGTTAGTGATGTATAAAAATGCTGATGATTTATGTAGATTTATTTTGTATCCTGAATCTTTGCAAAAGTTGTGGGATATTTCTAATAGTTTTTAGCTGATTTTCTAGGTTTCTCTAAGTATATGCAAAGAGTGATATTGTGGTTTCCTCATTACCTACTCTAATTCCTTTAATCTCTTTTTCTTCTCTTATTCAGGTTCTTACCTTTTCTATTGTTTCTTTTGTAGGTTCAGCGCCATCTTTCCAAGCTATTTGACAGCATGGCTAGGATGAAATTCCAAGTGGACTCCAGCAAAAAAACAACCAAGAAAAGCCTTGGCATGTATAGTAAAGAGGAGGAGTATGTGAATTTCCGTGAGCCTTGTGACTGTAATGGCCAGGTAAAGTGTAGTAGGATTTATTTTTCTCCATAGCCTCCCTTCCTTTTACTGGAGTTAAAAGAGAGAGAGAGAGAGAGAGAGAGAGAGAGAGAGAGAGAGAGAGAGAGAGAGAGAGAGAGAGAGAGAGAGAGAGAGAGATCCTTTTACTGGAATTCTAAAAGACAGCTAAATTCTAAAATGATTAATATCAACCTAGACAGCTGGGCATTCATGAGAGAAGCAGAACTATTATATACTTTCCCTCAAGCCTACATCCTTCCTTTAAATATTCAGCTTCATTTGACTTAAACTTCTGTTAATATCCACTTTAATACTAGATATTATTCACAAATTCACGTCTTTCTGTCCAAAGAATTATTCATAGGAAAAAGGAATTTTTAAAAGCATCCAACCCAAATTAGTAAAATGTATAAAATATCAATGATTAGTAATTTTGGAACAAACCACTTTCTGTCCCAGTAGAGATTCAAAAAAAAAAAAAAAAAAATATATATATATATATAGTGATCATTTGTATAGCACTTACTATGTACCAGGCACTGTGCCAAGTACTTTACAGTTATTATCTCATTTGAGCCTCACAATAGTCCTGGAGTTAGATAATATTATTGCATCCATTTTACAGATAAGGAAATTGATGTAATCAATTTAAATGATTTGTCTAAGGTCATATAGCTAGTAAGTATCTGAGGCCACATCTGAACTTAGGTCTTTCTGACTGTAGGCTTGGCTCGCTATCCACCACACCATCTCATCCTGGCAAATTCTCATCTAATGGCAAATATTTCTCATCCCCAAGGAAAAAAATTCCTATCTTCTGCGATACTTCCACTCTTTAAGGGATACAGTAGTATCCCTTTAGGATTTTCTAGAGTCTTGAGAAACCTTCCATGTCCTTATGTCCCATCTTTGCACAAGTAACAATGATTATAGGGATATAAGTTAGCCTTGGGAACTCAACTTTAACCAACTTTTCATACTTCTGCCACAGAATAAGCAGTTTTCATTCCCTTAGGAAAACTTGAAGACTTTTGCTCTCTGAATGGGCCAGTAAAATGCTGAAAATAGCATGGCAGTTGTTTCTAGAACTAATTTGAGTGTATGTTCTTTTGAGTCATAGTTACAATAGTACCAGGCTTGTCCCTGCATTTCACCTAGTCCCAAAACACTTTAAAAAATCTCTTTTTTAGTTGTTATATCAAAAATAAGCCAGAAAATGTCACTTAGTCACTTTAGCCACTTGGGCTAAAGGAGGGATTTAAATAGAAGATGTACTTCTAAGTCATCTCCCCAACTCACTATAGAATGAAAAAAGCAATGGATCTATGTGTTTATTCCAGTTTTTAAACCATATTTGTTTTCTTTTTTGTTCAATATTATTTATTGAGGAGTCTGACCAATTGCTTTACTCTGGTTTGCCATTTAGACCTAGGTATATTCCCTGGGCAAACTGGCCTGAATTTGCATCTGTTTTTCCTGAAGAGAAAAGTGTATCTTTTGCCTTCCTACAGCCCAATTGATATGTACACAATCCCTGTTTCCTCTTTTTCTACCTTACCTATGGATTGTGTATACTAACACCAAGTGACCTTTAGGGAAGCTTCATCAATTCCTGGTACTCTGTTCTTTCATCCAAAGGTAGAATTGGAATTTGTTGTGTAGGAAAATATTCAAAGATTTATATAAATGTACTCTTTCTTTAAAATACAGTAATCAACTCCCTTATTGAAAAACCCATATTTGGTCTTTCAAGGATTCTTTTTTCCAATTCCTTTTATTTTTCCTGATTTATAATTATGGCCTCCTATAGGGTCTTTCCAACCACATGAAAAGGAATCTGTACCTTAAGTCATCCTAATAGAATGGGAAAAGCAGTAGTCACCATCAAAAGATGACTTGGGATTTTGATTTTTCTTCTTATATTCATTAAAATGGGATTAAGAAGACTTGCAATGTACTCCTATTTTAAAGAATCATTCTGAATCAAGCATTCAAAGTGTTAAATAAAATATCATTATAATCATGATGAATGGCATGTAATAGTCTCAGTCAACATCTGGCACAGAAACTAGTTTTTTAGTAAGTCACAGCTAAAGTACGAACAAGTTACACTTATAATAATAGTCTAAAACCTCAAAATTCACCTTTTACATAATTTAGACTCAATTTTGGGAAGCTTCCTGCAATATCACTTTTGGCTTATTCCTCCACTGACATGAAGTGATATGCAACTTTACTTGGGCAAAATAAAATAATTAAAGTTATTAATTTTTACAGTAATAATGCCTATTATATTATGTAATTTTGATTTATACAACAAATATTATAACTTTTTACATCTTAAAATAAAACTTTTAATATGAAAGATGTTTTCTATTTGCTAGAATTGTTTTGTGTGATTTGGCATTAAGTTCACAAAATTTTTATACATATCTTTAACTTCACAAAATTAGGTATTACATCAAATACTTTGTGCTTTTGATTAACATTTGTTTTTTTTCATATCTAGATTTGATTTTAGATGATAATTTTTCACATAGACTTAAATGAGGAGAGTTCCCAGACACTGCAATGTATTCATCTCCATCTTCTGGATAACTTTTTTCACTATTGAAGACATGAAATATGGTACAAGATGCTGTTAAATCATTACATGTCTAGTTAGGAATTTCTATAATTCCAGAACATCATTCCTTCAATAAGAACAAAACTTTTCTTCCCATTGAAAGTGTAGATTACCTGGCTTGACAATGACAATGGTTTGGGTATGACTTTGAATGAAAGCTTTAGTTTCATTTTTTAAAATTACAGTTTTCTCATCTTTAATACTCTAGTCTTTGTATTGCTTTGTCCATGACAATCATTTGCCTTCATGACAATTGCTTTCACTGTTCATCCAATTTCAAGAAATATGTGTTATGCTGTAGAAGAATTAGCAACCCTCCAGGTCCCTCTAAGGGTCTTTGCATATTTCACAGGAAAAAATGTATTAAGTGGGTTTTATTTTTTAGCATTTTGTTTGTTTTGAATCACACTTTACCATTATCTTTGTTGTGACTGTTCCTATTTTAGTGTGGGTTTGAAATAGCTACAGTAATATTTAAATCTTTGAAGTCTGATCTTCAATATGTACAAGTTTTACATGTTTCTGAGATAAACAGAAAGCCTGAGAGATAGTTTCTGGGTAATTAATAATCAGTGTATTAATTAGGCTAGCTGATAGTGATTAAATTGATGCCAGTGGTCTTTCTTGGCAACCAAAGACAAAGAAAGCATGGAGCACACTCAAATCATGGAGTATACTCCAAAAGTACTTAAATACTTTTGGAAAAGGGGATACCCCGACATGTGAAAATTAATCCAGATTTGTGAAGTTAATGAGGGGGAAAGCCTTGAAATGAGGACATGGGCTGAAAGCCTTCAGCTCCTCTTGCTAAGAATGTGGCTTACTCATAACACTTAGCTATCTAGAAATGTGGACAAAGCAATCCATCCCTATCCAAATCACTCTGGCTGGTTTTCTCCTTCATGAGCTGAGTTATCCTAAACTCCAATTGAGAGGTACAAGGACATAGGTTTAATGCTTTGGTAATGGAATTCATCTAGGTTAGATTCTATTTATTATTCTAGTAATTAGATTTTATTTAAGATCTCCTAGATGACTGAGATCCCCACTTAAGATCATGGAACATGTTCCCAGAGAATTTGGGTAATCTCATCTATCAGCAATATTCTTACTGACTTACTGATTTACAGGGACTGGTGCCTAAAGGAGGACATAGAAAAGAACTTGATATTAATTTAATAATTGATTATTAATGTAATAGAAAATAATTATTTCCCTCATTTCCTTGCATTAATTTTTGTTCTTGAAAACCACAGAATTAAAAATAAAATCAAATAAATAAACTATATGTTTATATTACAAAGCCCAAGATTCACTTGACAGAAAATTAACTAAAGCTGGGGAAACTCACTTATATGGTTCCATCTGATCAAGGGCAGAATTCTGAATCAATCTGTAGTCAACAGAAAAACAAAATTGTAATTCCCTTACAACTTTCCAAGTGAAAATATTATCTACCATTCCTCAATGTGTGTTATCTTCCCCCTTTCAAATGCAATTCTTTGAGAGCAGGAACTGTCTTTGCTTTTATTTTTGTAATGCTTTTCTTTTACTTTTATTTTGTAACAGCACAGTGCCCAGCACATAGTAATCCCTTAAGAAATATTCTTTCATTTATTCTTAGCACCCTGCTTACTATTTGTTCCTCCAATCTAACTTTTTATCCCATAATTATTTCAAATTAAAAGACATTTACACCCTTTATTTCCCTTTGACAGTTTTCTATCCTATATACTAAATGACTTGGTATAGTTGAAAGCTTCAAGTTAACTAAAGCACACATTTTATTGATTTGTGACTTTAACCAATTTGAGCCATAACCACTAGATGGTCTCCTTTCTAGCTTGTAAATCTATAATACTGTGATTTCCAGGGCCAGCATACCTAAATCTCTGAATTTCCTATTTTTGATTCATTCCCCAAAGATAAATGAAAGCTGAACTGGATCCCCTTGTATTTCCTTAAACTAAAAATATACTGTCAAAGAAAGATGGTAAAGTAATGAATAATTTTGCTAAAGTATTCTGTTCTCTAGCTATCTGCTAATAGATTCACTACCTACAAACCATTAGTCTCATTATATCATGTTAATCACAACCATCTCAATGAATAGAAACAATCTCTGACCTTGAATTCTTTTAGGTTGAAATATGGCTAAATCACGTACTTAATCACATGAGGGCCACCATAAGACATGAAATGACAGAAGGTGTCACTGCCTATGAAGAGAAACCTAGGGAACAGTGGCTCTTTGACTACCCTGCTCAGGTATTTTAACTTACAAGGACTTTTTGGTGTTGTTTCGCTTGTTGTGGCTTCAAAAGTGAGTTTCCTCTATTTTCAGCCTCAAAACACTGGGTTTCTATCAGACCATAACTGAGAGATGCTCCAAATATGCAAAATATTTTTTTTAGAAAGAGGAAGGACCTAGATACCTAGATCTAACCATAGATCAAAGCCAAGCTTTGTTTGTCATTTTGGGCTGTTTCCTCATTGTAGTGAGAAGAAACTATTCTGTAAGTCAATAAGATTAAATGAATGGAACATATTCACATTCATATTCAAATCTGTTGTATCTCCTTCTGGATAAATTCCACTTGATATTGACAGGACAATCATGACTAGGCATGGATGCAATAAAAACACATTTAATATTTGCTACAATTGATATAAAGTTAAAACAATAGGATTATGAATTACAAAACTAACAGAAATCATATGATTATCTCAATAGGTGCAGAAAAAGCTTTTTACAAAATAAAGCAACTATTCCTATTAAAAGCACTAGGGAGCATAGGAATAAATGACATTTTCCTTAAAATAATAAGCAGCATCCTTCTAACCATCAGCAAGCATTATACATGTTAGAGATAAGAATTAATTCCAATTAGAGATTGGAAGGCTTCGCAATAAGTTCAAGGATAAATTAAGGAGGCTCAATAACCACTGTTATTGAATACAGTACAAGAAATGTTAGTTTTAGCAATAAGAGAAGAAAAGGAAATTAAAGGAATCAGAGTAGACAATGAGAAAACAAAATATCACTCTTTTAGAGGATATGATGGTATATTTAGAGAATCCTAGGGAATCAACTAAAAAACTACTAGAAACAAATAACAAAATTCATTATTTCTATCATCATCATTCTATAATGATGTAACATTAATCATCATATTTCCATATGTAATTAGCTGAGCAGCAGAGATAGAAATTCTATTTTAAAAAACTGTAGATAATATAAAATATTTGGAACTTTGTCTGCCAAGGCAAATCCAGGAACTGTATGAACACAATTACAAACTGCTTTTCACAGAAATAAAGTCAGATCTAAACAGAAAAATATCAATTGTTCATAAGTAAGCTGAGCTAATATAATAAAAATGAATAATATAATATTTAAAAATAAAATAATAATTTAAAAACAATTCTCCTAAACTAGTCTACTCCATCAGTACCATACAAGCTGCCAAAAATTGTTTTATAGAGCTAGAAAAAAATAATAACAGGGCAGCAGGTGACACAGTGGATTGAGCACCAGCCCTGAAGTCAGTAAGACCTAAGTTCAAATGTGACCTCAGATACAACACTTTCTAGCTGTGTGACCCTTGGCAAGTCACTTAACCCCAAATGCCTCAGCAAAATAATAATAATAATAATAATGATAATAATAATATATATCAAATAACTATACATCAAAATATCAAGTGAATTAATAAAAAAATAATTCAAAGGATGGTATCCTACCCATACCAGATCTAAAACTGTATTATAAAGCAGCAGTCATCAGAATCATTTGGTACTGGCTAAGAAAGAGAATAGTGGGTCAGTGAAATAGATTAAGTAAACAAGACACAATTGTCAATTTGTATAATAATGTATTGTTTGATAAACCCAAAGACTCCAGCTTCTAGGATAAGAACTCATTATTTGATAAAAATTGCTGGGAAAATTGGAAAATATCATGGCAGAAACTAGATATAGATCAAAATCTTACACCCTATACCAAGAGATAAGGTTGAAATGGGTAAGTGATTCAGACATAAAAAGTGACATTACAAGCAAATTAGGAGAGCAAAGAATAGTTTACCTGTCAGATCTTTGGAAAAGGGAGTAATTTATGACCAAAGAAGTAGAAGTATAATGAAATGCAAAATGGATAGTTTTGATTATATAAAAATAGTTTTTCCACAAACAAAACCAATGCAACCAAGATTAGAGGGAAATATAAAGCAGAGAAACAATTTTTACAGTCAATGTTTGTGATAAACACCTCATTTCTAAAATATATAGAGAACTGATTCAAATTTATAAGAATATAAGTCATTCCCCAACTGATAAATAGTGAAGGGATATGAATAAGTAGTTTTCAGATGATGAAATGAAAGCTAATTGTAGTCATATGAAAAATAAACTAAAACACTTTGACTAGAGAAATGATAATTAAAACATGTTTGCAGTACTTCCTCACACATAAAAGATTGGCTAAAATGATGGGGAAAGGTAATGATTGGTATTGGGGGGATGTGAGAAAACTGGGACACTAAGTCATTACTGGTGGAGTTCTGTGAACTGATCCAGCCATTCTGGAGAGCAATTTGGAACTATGTTCAGAGGGTATAAAATTATGCATTCCCTTTGATCTAGTAATGCCATCATGGGACCTGTTTGTAGCAGCTCTTTTTGTGGTGACAAGGAATTGAAACCTGAGGGAATGCCCGTACACTGGTAAATGGCTGAACATGGCATATGAATGTAATGAAATATTATTGTTCTATAAGGAATGATGAGCATACTGGTATCAGAAAATCCTGGAAATATTTACTGATGAGTGAGGAGAATCAAGAAAACATTATATAAGTAATATTAAAATTATATGATGTTCAACTGTGATAGACTTAGCTCTTCTCAGCAATACATTGTGGTCCAATAGATTTGGAATGGAAACTGCTATCCATATCCAGTGAAAGAACTATGGAGACTGAATATGGAATTAAAGCATACTATTTTCCCCTTTTTTGTTTGTTTTGTTTTGCTTTGCTTTTTCTTTCTCATGGTTTTTCCCCTTTGTTTTAATTTTTCTTTCCTAATATGATTCATATAGAAATATTTTTAAATGGCTATATATATACATATATATATGTATATATATACATATATATATATATATATATATATATATATATATATATATATATATATATATATAGCCTGTATCAGATTGCTTTCATCTTGGGGAGAGGAGCTGTAGGAGAGGGAGAAAAAAATTGGAACTCAAAATCTCACAAAAATAAATATTGAAAACTGTCTTTACATGTAAATGGAAAATAATATACTATTAAAATAATTTTTTAAAGAATAGTGTTAGTCTTGAGAGGAAAAAGAAATTACATAAGACAAAGTAAGTCTGGAAGAGTGTGAGGAATTAATCTTGTGGTCCCACTATTCCTGTTTTGCCTTGGTGATGGGAGCAGGGCATAGAGAGGGATGAAATTATGGACTGATTATTTGTGGATGAACTTCACGTATATTTAATCCTCAAGTGGCAGAACTATCTCATTCCCCATGCTTCTAATTACATTTCTCGGTTTCTTTGGAACTAGTTACTCTAATTACCTATACCCAGTAATAATTTTGTCTTCTAGTTTTGACTCATTATCAGGTGGTCCTATAAAATATATGAAATCAATGTACAAAAATGTTAATTGATAAAGCAGACAAATTGGCTGCAACTATTTTTATTACAGAAGTATTTATGGGTCAAAAAAGTTACCTCAGTTTTATTTCAAAAATAGGGTTTATCCAGTTTCCTTCAAAATAAAATTTAATTTCCAAAAGTAGCATTTGAAAGCATATTTTAAGAAATAAATTATTGCATAAAGTTATATAGTATTATTACATTGGTATTCTTAAGCAGAAAAAAAATGTGGCTTATTGGAATAAAGTGCCACATAATAGAATATAACTATGAAATATTCCAAGAAAACAACTGACCTTATGATCAATGAAATAGTCCAATAACTAGCTACAATATATCCATGTATCTTCTCACCTACTCTACAAACTTCCTAGAAGCCAAGCCTTTTTTTCTGCTTCTTATTTAAATAGTTCAATTTATCAAGTGATCGTTTTAGAGAAATATGTAATGTTCTTGGTTTTGTTTTCTTGGGGTCTCTGGGAGCAGCCTTTGTTTCAGTTCAGTAATCACCAGGGGTGAGTAGCCAGGGGTTAAAGTCCAAATCCTTTATTATCTCCTTGCTTGGGGCCCGGGCCAGCTTTCTTGAGTCCTCCTGAATGTTGTCTTGCTTTCTGTGGGGGAGGCAGGAGAACCACCACCACCACAGTCTCTGTCTTCCCTACTTGTGATTCTGGCTGAGTTTGTCTGAGCTTATATGCTCTCTTATCATAGGTGTGAA
Source organism: Sminthopsis crassicaudata (assembly GCF_048593235.1). Lineage (NCBI taxonomy): Eukaryota > Metazoa > Chordata > Mammalia > Dasyuromorphia > Dasyuridae > Sminthopsis > Sminthopsis crassicaudata. The sequence goes on along the minus strand of NC_133620.1, from coordinate 309,187,042 downwards.
TCTTGTTGAACTATATTAAGTACTAAGTACATGTACTGAACTAGAGAACTGTTAAGCACCATGCTAAACAACCATTGTAACTATCAATTCCACTGACTTAGGCACCTTGTAAAAATCCTTTGTTTCAAGTTCAGAGTTCCGGTCCATAACAGAAATATAATAATGAAATAATGATAAAAATAATATTATAATGCAAAGACTCAATTAAATAGGGAAGAGAAATATTTGTAATACCCTAATCTTTGCTATTTGGTAGAGAGCTTATCTAAGGATTTTGGACATTTAATCAGTTCACCAAAATTATTCTTTACTCTATAGGTGGCTTTGACCTGCACCCAGATCTGGTGGACCACTGAGGTGGGCATTGCCTTTGCCAGGTTGGAAGAAGGATATGAAAATGCCATGAAAGAGTATTATAAGAAGCAAGTTACTCAGCTTAACACCCTGATCACCTTGCTAATTGGCAAGCTCTCCAAGGGTGACCGACAAAAAATCATGACCATCTGTACTATTGATGTACATGCTCGGGATGTAGTAGCCAAGATGATCTCTCAGAAGGTTGGTTTCAGGAACCATGGGCACCTGGGCATTTGGGAACTATGCCTCATTTGTTCAAATTGAGTTTAGGGTTGTAGAGAGCTATAAGCCTAGAAAAGCACTAGGTAATTCAAGTCTGTGCAGTCATATTAGATAAACTAAGTCTTTGTATACTCCTATTACTGTTCTTCCCTAAAGGGAGAACCAAAGAGACAGGGATGGAGAACATGTATATGAGTATGATCATCTGTTGAAAATTCCCTCACTAAATAATATATTAAAAATACTATACTGCAATACCTGTATTTTTCCCTGACAATGGCAATTATTTGCTGATGCTATTACATACTGAAAACAACTGTTTGTTAAGCTAGTCAAAAGATGATATTTTAACCCTAGAACTAGATCACTTTGTGATGTTGGGCAAGGTACTTAACATCACTGAGACTTGTTTTCCTCATCTGTCAAATAAAGGGAGCTAGGGTCAGTCCAACTAAAGTCACTCACAACTCTAAAGTTCTATGATTATGATTTTATAAATTTAAGTCTGTGTGCTATGTGCCTAAAATACTAATTACTATCTGATTACAGCCATATGCTTCTATTATTTACTCTCTTGCTTTCTATAGATAGAGAGCACCCAGGCTTTCCTCTGGCTGTCCCAGCTGCGCCATCGGTGGGATGATGAGAAGAAACACTGCTTTGCCAACATTTGTGATGCTGAATTCCTGTACTCCTATGAATACCTAGGTAACACACCCCGGCTGGTGATTACTCCACTAACAGATAGGTGAGTGCCAGATTCCTCTTTTTTCTCATAAACAGAATTTGTCAGCAAGCCTTGACCACTGTTTTTTCTGTTTTGTCAATTAATATTTTTGTAGGTTGAATTCCATATATCTTGTTAAAGCAAGGCCACCTGATATGGGAGCAAATAATTTGTTTTCTAAATCTTAGTCCATGTCTACTTAGGTATGTTATAGGAACTGGGCATTTATGGTCTAGGGATAATAAGATTTAAGTAAAGACAACTTTGTTAAGAATTGAAATGCTTTCATGTAAAAGGAGTAGACGTGTTCTATTTGATTCAAGATATCAGGAAAAGGAATAATGTATAGGAAAAAAAGGCAAATTTGATATATAGAACAGCTGGCTCAAAGAAAATTTTCCTTCATTTGATTTCTTTAGGCAGATGATAAATAACACTTGTCAGGTATAATGTTCTTCTCTAAAATATAATGTTCTCTGGGAGCAGCCTTAGTTTCAGTTCAAAGTAATAATCACCTCAAATGCAGCCAGGGATTAAAAGTCCAAATCCCTTACTGTCTCTTTCCAAATCTTATCTCCTTTACTTGGGGCTCGGCTAGTTTTCTGGAGGGCCTCCCAGATCTTGGTTTCAGTGTTCTCCATAGAACAGTCTGCCACCACTTCTGTCTTTCTTTGTTTTGCCTGACTTGTGAATCTCCTGGACTGAATCCTGGCTCTGAATCTCCTGAAGTCCTCTTTGGCCCTGAGAGTTTCTTTTTTATATGCTACACACTGAGTATACTGCAATCATTAAATCACTAGAAAACCATTATTTGTTGTAGGATTAAATCAATGCTAAATTAGATTTAACCATTGTCTCCTCAATCCCATTTAGTACCCTGTTTCAAGTTCTGGCCCCTAACATCTCTTTGTAGGATCAGATCAATCATACATAGATAATTATTGTCTCTATCATTTCCACTGTCTTACTACCTTGTAAAAATCATAACAGTCAGGTATATTTCAATGAAGATTCTTTTTGTATATAAATTAAAACTTGTAGCTATTAAAATCTTGTTCAATTATGAAATTCTATGATCTTGTAACCATCAAATGGCATGATGAAAAATGGTCTCCATATCTCTATTCTCCTTCCTTTCCAATTCATCCATTACACAACTACTAAAGTAATTTTCCTAAAGTATATTTGATAATGTAGTTGCTCAGCTCAATAAAATCCATTGATTCCTTGTAGTTGCTAAAATCAAGTATAAATTCTTCTATTTGGTATTTCAAGCACTTCAAAACCTGGATCCAAAGTATCTTCCCAGTTATATTAAATATACATTGTTCCCATTCATGCACACCAATCTAGCTAAACTGTCCATTCTGTATACACACAACTAATGTTTTATCTCCCTTCTCTATATCTTTGGCAATTCGAGGCCCTATTCTAGTGTGTTCTTTGCAATAAAAATCACTCCGGTTTAATTTAACTAATTAACATAAATTAACTTCTACAAAACAATATATGCTACATCTATCCATATCTACATAGATATACAGATATAGATATATAAAACAAAAAGAGAAATCACAAAGTATTTCTCCTTAAATAAAGAGAGGAGGGATGGGTGGCACCAAATGGTAGAGAAAGGCAATATTGCAATCTTCTATCTATCATCTCAGTCCCTGGAAAGAATGAGTTCATTTAAAGCCAAAGCTACTTGTTCCACCAAGTTATTTCCACATGTGGCATTAGCCACTGGAAGAGTCCTAGTCTCACTACTCCTGAACTAGGACAATTATGTCAATCTTTGGATTTTATTGTCTTTTCATCCATGTTTGTCTTCAGACAAATGCAACTATGGATTTTTGTCAAGTAGACTTATGGATTTCTCTTTCTGCAAACTTTTGAAGTTCAAAGTTTATAGTCAATCTCCAGTACTTCTTTACTTAAAAAAAAAAAATAAGCATAAAGAAAAAAAGAACAAAACCTTGGATCACATGAACCCAGGTGAAGATATTAAGGTCATAGGCCTGTGCAGAATTTTAGAGCAGCTTGTATTCCCTTAATCACAGTTAGGCAGAAAATATGCTATACCTTGTCTATTTAATGCCTTTTGTTAAGTATTCTCCAATCCAGAAAGAATCAAAATACCTGCACAAGCTCTAAATTTGAAAGTAGTTTCCTTCCTTTCCAGAAGTAGGTTCTCCTGCCCCTTTCAAATGAACTGACAGCAGGCAGAGCTTGCTGCAGAAGCTCTGGAGATGGACTTCTCTTGGCTTGTCCCTGTTACATATGTGTATACATGTTGTAACCTTCAGTAGAATGCAAGCTCTTTAGAACAAGAATTGTTTCATAATTATTTCCCTAAATTTTCCATTTAGTTCTATTCCTTTTCTGAGTTAAGATTATTTAAAGTTTCTATTTGGTTTCAGACAATATTGATATTTTATATTTTAAAAGTATTCTTTATTTCTTTTGTATTCTTAGTTGATGTTTTTGTTCTTGTTTCAGCTTGGAGCTGTGTATAATATGTTCTGACTATTTTTTTTGTCACTTCTAGTTTTGTACTTTCTGGGAAGTGCAAATTTATTTTGCATTATTCCAGTTTCTTTTTCTTTATGTTTAAAGATCTTGCTCCTGTTTACTTACAGAGTTTATTTTTTAAATCAGATTATTAAATTTATCCACTGTTTTTCTGAGGATTTGAAATAATTTTTGTTTTGTTTTGTTTTTCTGAAAGTAATCAGTAAAGTTTTTCATTGTCATTTATTTTTCTTTGTCTTACAGTACTCATTAATAGATGCCTGGAGTCTTTTACTTAACATGTAGAATATATTCCTTCCTGTTATTAGTATCTTTCCTATTTGCTTTGTTTGTTCAAGGCATTTAATTGAGTTTTTTTCTTAATATGATCTTTGCCAATTTCAGTCTTTTTTCCCCCAATACTCTATCGCTCATTTTCTGTCTTTTTCTCCTTTGAGTGAATTTCTCATGGGGTATCGAATTCAAAGCTGTATTAACCTCATCCCATGCTGGGCAATTCATGATTTACTGTCTTCAATCTCAGCCTCAAGTGACTTCCATGGAGACTGAACTGCCTCCATCTGGATTTTTTTCTCAAATTTAGGGCAGTGTCACCCATCTACCCTGCCCCATTTTCAGCTGTTCCTAACTTTTCAGATTACCTCTCGTGTGGCATAAAACACTGATACACTGCTTTCCATGGTACCAGAATATAGGGGTGAAAGGGAAGGGTGTAAAGTTTTGTTCTAGTGTAAGCTCATGAATTAGCTTGTACAACTCTGTTGCAAAAGCATGGTGGGCATCAAGAGAGGGTGTGCTAACTCTATACCAAAATAATATTTCAATATAAAATGGGTACATAATTTGGGCATAAATGGTGATACCATAAACAAATTAAGAGAATAAGGAATAATTTTACCTGTCAGATCTTTGGAGAAGGGAGGAATTTATGAAGAACTAAAGAACATTATAAAGCCAAAATGAACAACTTTGATTAGAATAAATTAAAAATGTTTTGCACAAACAAAACCAACAAAAACAAGGTTAAAAGGGAAGTACAAAACTGGGCAATGTTTCTGATAAAGACCTCATTTCTAAAATATATAAAGAACTGTGTCAAATTTATAAGAATACAAGTCATTTCCCAATTGATAAATGGTCAAAGGATATGAACAGTTTTCAGATAATAAAATTAAAGCCATCTATAGTTATATGAAAAAATTCTCTAAATCACTATTGATTAGATAAATGCAAACTAAAACATTTAATATTTATTAATTAATTAAAATTAATTAACATAATACCATGTCATTCTTCTCAGATTGGCTAAGATGACAGGAAAAGATAATGATAAATTATCATTTATAATTAAGGGGATGTGGGAAAACTGGAACACTAATACATTGTTGGTAGAAGTGTGAAATGATCCAATCATTCTGGAACTATGCCCAAACTGTGCATATCCTTTGATCCAGTGATGTCATTAGTGGGTTTGTATCCCAAGGAAATTATAAAGGAGGGAAAAGGACTCACATATGCAAAAATGTTTGTAGCAACTCTTTTTGTGGTAGCAAAGAATTGGAAAATGAATAGATGCATATCAGTTGGGGAATGATGGAGCAAATTATGTTATATGAAGATAATGAAATATTATGGTTCTACAAAAAATGATGAACAAGCTAATTTTAGAAAGGCTTAGAAAGATTTACATGAACTGATGCTGAATGAATCAAGCAGAATCAGAAATGCATTGTACACAACAACAGCAAGAATTGCGATGATCAACTATGAAAGACTTGATTCTTCTCAGTGATTCAGTGATCCAAAGCAATCCCAATAGACTTTGGACAGAAAATGCCATCTGCATACAGAAAAAGAATTCAGGAGACTGAATGTAAATTGGCATATACTATGTTCACTTCTTTTTTCTGTTTTTTAATCTCTTCCATGGTTTTTCCCTTTACTTGGATTTTTCTCTTCCAGCATGATTCATAAAGCAATGTGTATTTAAAATATATAAATTTATTAAAATTTAAAAAGAAAGGATATGTTGAGTGGGTTTTTTAGGGGTTAAGAATTTTGGTGTCCTAGACTCTTGGGCAGCTGAAACCACTATCTCTTGTTCATAATCACTGGTTTAGAGAAGTGTGAGGATAAGAGAAAATGTCTAGTCCTCAACTTTGTCAGTTACTTGACCTGGAGGTGGCTTAAGCCATTTTCCAAGACTATTTTCTAGGCAAAGAAAGTGCCCAGTCTTTCAAACTTTGGATATGAAATGACTTACTATCAATATATTAACTTATAAATTTATTCACATCAGGATTCCTTACCAAAATTTCATCACCATATTGAAGATCTTGAAAACAAACTTAAGCAAATACTGTTGCTGAAAGCTGAAACTATAATTAACTAAGCTGAAACTATAATTAAACAATATATATTATATATATATATAAAATTAAACAATATATATTTTATTAAAATTATAATTAAACAATAGGCTTCTTCTGTCCTGAAATGTACTGGTTCTCAATTAGTTTCAAGAACAATACATTTTAAAGTGCTTTTTTTCACATTCTCATCATTGATTATACTTGATCCTGTAAGGAAAGTAATCTATACCTTGTGGCCAAGATGACGGTGTGGAGGCAGACAACTGCTTGAGCTCCACATTTTCTCTCAGAATTTAATTCATGAAAGGCCTCAGAATTAATGCTTGACCAGGAAAAAACCCACAAATAATTACAAACAGAAGACATCCTAGAAATTTGCCAGAAAAGCCAGGAGCAGCAGAGAAGGTGTAAATACCGGAGGTAAAGAATAAAACCCCAGAAAGCTAGTGTCTCTTGAACCAGCCACCCCCACCCCCACCCGGAGTGACTCAGCCCGTTCTTAGAGCCTCAGAGAGCAAACACAGCACAGCCATTGCTGTCCTGTTAGTTCCTCCCTGCTGTGTCCCGCAGTCTGTAAAGGAAGCCCGGTAACACCATCCAGCCCCATCCTCCCCCTCCCACCCCAGAAAGAGACCAATTGTTTCTCTTGTCAATTTGTTTTCTTCGATTCCAGCTCTGACAAAATGAACAAAAAGGGCTCTAACCATTGACAGCTTCTGTATGGATAGAAAGCAGACTTCAAACCCTAAGGAGACTAAAAGCAGACTGTCTCCAGAGGAATCCCCTAAGGGGGATATGATCTGCTCCTCAATACACAAAACTCTCATAGAGGAAATAAAAAAGGCTCACAAGAGAGATAGAAGAAAAATTGGAAAGGGAAAGGGAAGCTTGGCAAGAGAGTCTGGAGAAATCATCCTACACATTTAAAGACAGAGTGGATAAAGAAATCAAATCATTGAAAATCAAAATTAGTGAACTGGAAAAGGTAAACAACTCCAAGGAAAACAGGATTAGTGAGTTGGAAAAAGAAAACAGCTCTCTAAAAAATAAAATTGATGAAATGGAAAAAAAATTCCATGGAAGATAAAAACTCAATTGGACAATTACAAAAAGATATAAAAAACTCAGTGAAGAAAATACATCATTGAAAATTAGAATCGAACAAGTAGAAATGATTGACTCAAGGAGAAACCAAGAAGTAGTCAAGCAAAATCAGAAAAATGAAACAATTGAAAAGACTATCAAGTACCTTATTGGAAAGACAACAGACCTGGAAAACAGATCCAGGAGACAATGTGAGAATAATTGGACTCCCTGAAAAATGTGAGGAAAAAAAGAGCCCAGACACTATTTTCCAGGAAATTATCAAAGAGAACTGCCCAGACATTTTGGAAATACAGGGTAAAATAGACATTGAAAAAATTCATCATTTACCTACTGAAAGGGACCCTAAAATCAAAAAACCCAGAAATATAGTGGCCAAGTTCAAGAACCATCACACAAAGGAAAAAATATTGGAAGCTGCTAGAAAAAAGGAATTCAGATATGGAGGAGCCACAATAAGGATAACCCAGGATCTAGCAGTGTCCAAATTAAAGGAACAAAGGGCCTGGAAAATGATATTCTGAAAGGCTATGGAACTTGGTATGCAGCCAAGAATAAGTTATCCAGCAAAAATGAGCATCCTTTTCGAGGGAAGAAGATGGACATTTAATGAAATAAATGAATTCCATCTATTCTTGATGAAAAAAACCAGATCTACACAAAATGTTAGATCTTCAAATGCAGAACTCAAGAGATTTCTAAAAAGGTAAAAAAAATCTTGAGAACTATATTTCTGCCATAAAGATATGTAAAGAACACATGTATAATTTGTCCTAGAAACTAGAGGTGGAAAGGAAATTATATCATAAAAAAGGGTAAAGTGGTGGTAGGTACTACATCTCATAAAGAGGCAAAGGTAACCTATTATATCGGAGAGAAAGAAAGGAGGGGGATCAACACAGTGAGTATCAATAGACAAATTCGATTTATGGTGAAACTTCTTCCACTTCATTGAAAAATGGGAGGGGAGGAATAAGCTAAGGGGAAGGGAAGACGGAAATTGTGAGGAAAAGGGTGAAATAGGGGGAGGAACTTTAAGGTGGGGGAGGGATACTAAAAAGGGAGTGCTGTGAAAAACAAGTGGTGCTCACAGGTTTAATATACTGGGTAGGGGGATAAGAAGGAAGGAAAAGAGAAAAGCATAAGTGGGGTTTAACAGGATGGCAAGCAATATAGAATTAGTCATTCTAACCATAAATGTGAATGGGGTAAACTCCCCCATAAAGAGGAAACAGTTAGCAGACTGAATTAAAAACCAGAATCCTACTATATATTGTTTACAGGAAACACACCTGAAAAGGGGTGATATATTCAGAATAAAAGTAAAAGGGTGGAGCAGAATGGTGAAGGCATTGAGGTGAAGCCAAAAAAGCAGGGGAAGCCATCCTCATCTCAGATCAAGCAAGAACAAAAATTGATCTAATTAAAAGAGATAAGGAAGGGCATTATATCCTGCTAAAGGGTAGCATAGATAATGAAGCAGTATCAATATTAAACATATATGCACCAAGTGGTGCAGCATCTAAATTGTTAAAAGAGGAATTGAGAAAGCTGCAAAAAGAAATAGACAGCAAAACTATAATAGTGAGAGATCTCAACCTTGCACTCTCAGAATTAGATAAATCAAACCACAAAATAAATAAGAAAGAAGTCAATAAGATAAATATAATACTAGAAAAGTTTGATATGATAGATCTTTGGTGAAAGCTAAATGGAGACACAAGGGAGTACACTTTCTTCTCAGCAGTTCATGGAACCTAAACAAAAATTGATTATATACTAGGACATAAAAACCTCAAAATCAAATGCAGTAAGGCATAAATAATAAATGCATCCTTTTCAGACCACAATGCAATGAAAATTACATTCAATAAAAAGCCAGGGGAAAATAGACCAAAAAATAATTGGAAACTAATTAATCTCATACCTAAAGAATGCCTGGATGAAACAGCAAATCATAGGCATAATTAATAACTTCACCCAAGAAAATGACAATAATGAGACATCATACCAAAATGTGTGGGATACAGCCAAAGCAGTAATAAGGGGAAGTTTTATATCTCTAGAGGCCTACTTGCATAAAATAGAGAAAGAGGAGGTCAGTGAATTGGGCTTACAACTAAAAATGCTAGAAAAGGAACAAAATAAAAATCCCCAGACAAACACATAACTTGAAATTCTAAAAATAAAAGGAGAGATTAATAAAATTGAAAGTAAAAAAACTGTTGAATTAATTAATAAAACTAAGAGTTGGTTCTATGAAAAAACCAACAAAATAGACAAACCCTTAGTAAATCTGATTAAAAAAAAGGAAAGAGGAAAAGCAAATTGTTAGTCTTAAAAAGGAAAAGGAAGAACTCACCACTAATGAAGAGGAAATTAGAACAATACTTAGGAGCTACTTTGTTCAACTTTATGCCAATACATTCGATAACTTAAATGAAATGGAAGAAAACCTTCAAAAATATAGCTTGCCCAGATTAACAGAGGAAGAAGTAAATAGTCTAAATAGTCCCATTTCAGAAAAAGAAATAGAACAAGCTATTAAGCAACTCCCTAAGAAAAAATCCCCAGGACCAGATGGAATTATATGTGAATTCTACCAAACATTTAAAGAACAACTACCTCCAATGCTATATAAACTATTTGAAAAAATAGAGATTGAAGGAGTCCTACCAAATTCCTTTTATGACACAGACATGGTACTGATACTTAAACCAGGTAAGCTGAAAACAGAGAAAGAAAATTATAGACTAATGTCCCTAATGAATATTGATGCTAAAATCTTAAATAAAATATTAGCAAAAAGACTACAGAAAATCATCCCCAGGAAAATACACTATGATCAAGAGGGATTTATACCAGGAATGCAGGGCTGGTACAACATTAGGAAAACTATTATCATAATCAACTATATCAAAAACCAAATTAACAAAAACCATATGATCATCTCAATAGATGTAGAAAAAGCATTTGATAAAATCCAACATCCATTACTACTAAAATCTCTTGAGAGTATAAGAATAAATGGACTATTTCTTAAAATAATAAGGAGCATATATTTAAAACTGTCAGTAAACATCATATGTGATAGCAATAAACTGGAACCTTTCCCAGTAAAATCAGGAGTGAAACAAGGTTGCCCACTATCACTATTACTATTCAATATTGTAATAGAAACACTAGCCTTGGCAATAACAGCCGAGAAAGAGATTAAAGGAATTAGAGTAGGTAATGAGGAAATCAAACTATCACTCTTTGCAGATGATATGATGGTATACTTAGAGAAACCCAAAGACTCTGCTAAAAAGCTATTAGAAATAATTCAGAACTTTAGCAAAGTTGCAGGATACAAAATAAATCCACATAAATCCTCAGCATTTTTATACATTACCAACACAATCCAACAGCAAGAGATACAAAGAGAAATTCCATTCCAAACAAATGTTGAGAGTATAAAATATTTGGGAATCTATCTACCAAAGCAAAGTCAGGAATTATATGAGCAAAATTACAAAACACTTGCCACAAAAATAAAGTCAGATTAAAATATTTGGAAAGACATTAAGTGCTCTTGGATAGGCCGAGAGAATATAATCAAGATGACAATACTCCCTAAACTAATCTATTCATTTAGTGCTATACCAATCAGACTCCCAAGAAACTATTTTAATGACCTTGAAAAAATAACAACAAAATTCATATGGAAGAACAAAAGAGCGAGAATTTCAAGGGAAGTAATGAAAAAAAAAATTCAAATGAAGGTGGCCTAGCTGTACCTGATCTAGAACTATATTATAAAGCAGCAGTCACCAAAACCATTTGCTATTGGCTAAGAAATAGACTAGTTGATCAGTGGAATAGATTAGGTTCACAGGGCAAGATAGTGAATAAATATAGCAATCTAGTGTTTGAAAAACCCAAAGACCCCAACTTTTGGGATAAGAATTCATTATTTGACAAAAAATGCTAGGAAAACTGGAAATTAGTTTGGCAGAAACTAGGCATGGGCCCACATTTAACACCACATACTTAGATAAGATCAAAATGGATCCCTGATTTAGGCATAAAGAATGAGATCATAAATAGATTAGAGGAACATAGGATAGTTTACCTCTCAGACTTGTGGAGGAGGAAGGAATTTGTGACCAAAGGAGAACTAGAGATCATTATTGATCACAAAATAGAAAATTTTGATTACATCAAATTAAGAAGCTTTTGTACAAACAAAACTAATGCAAACAAGATTAGAAGGGAAGTAACAAATTGGGAAAACATTTTTACAGTTAAAGGTTCTGATAAAGGCTTCATCTCCAAAATATACAGAGAATTGACTCTAATTTATAAGAAATCAAGCCATTCTCCAGTTGATAAATGGTCAAAGGATATGAACAGACAATTTTCAGGTGATGAAATTAAAACTATTTCCACTCATATGAAAGAGTGTTCCAAATCACTATTGATCAGAGAAATGCAAATTAAGACAACTCTGATATACCACTACACACCTGTCAGATTGGCTAAAATGACAGGAACAAATAATGATGAATGTTGGAGGGGATGTGGGAAAACTGGGACACTCATGCATTGTTGGTGGAATTGTGAAAGAATCCAACCATTCTGGAGAGCAATCTGGAATTATGCCCAAAAAGTTATCAAACTGTGCATACCCTTTGATCCAGCAGTACTACTACTGGGCTTATATCCCAAAGAAATATTAAGAAGGGAAAGGGACCTATATGTACCAAAATGTTTGTGGCAGCCCTTTTTGTAGTGGCTAGAAACTGGAAAATGAACAGATGCCCATCAATTGAAGAATGGTTGGGTAAATTATGGTATATGAATGTTATGGAATATTATTGTTCTGTAAGAAATGACCAGCAGGATGAATACAGAGAGGCTTAGAGAGACTTACATCAACTGATGCTGAGTGAAATGAGCAGAACTAGGAGATAATTATACACTTCAACAAACAATACCATATGAGGATGTATTCTGATGGAAGTGGATATCTTCAACATAGAGAAGAGCTAATCCAATTCCAATTGATCAATGATGGACAGAATCAGCTACACCCAGAAAAGGAACACTGGGAAATGAATATAAACTGTTAGCATTTTTTGTTTTTCTCCCCAGATTATTTTTACCTTCCCACTCCAATTCTTCCTTTGCAACAACAACAACAACAACAACAACAAAATTCGGTTCTGCACATATATACCTTGGATATACTATAACATATTTAATATGTATGGGAATGCCTGCCATCTAGGGGAGAGGGTGGAGGGAAGAAGGGGAAAAATTCAGAACAGAAGGGAGTACAAGGGATAATGTTGTGAAAAATTACCTATGCATATGTACTGTCAAAAAATGTTATAATTATAAAATTAATAAAAAAAAATTTTTTTAAAGAAAGTAATCTACAGAAGTCTCCCAGTATACCTTACCCATTTTAGAAACTTTGTTGTTTGATAGATCTTTGCATACCAGGTGAAATTATCAATCATCACTAAAATATAACTTATATTCTTCTTCCAGAAATTTCTTCCAGAAATAGAATACATATATATAAAACTACAAATGTCTTTTCTTATATTTTATATTTATGAAATAAAAATTATATTTTCTCATTTGGAAGCAACAACTGATAATTCTTTTCTTTGATCATGTAAGGCACAAGTCTTGCATTTCTTATAGACATTTGCTACTACTGGGAGCCAAGAAAAGCTGTTTCTTTCCATCTCACATGTACTCATAGGGTGAAATAGCCTACTAGTATTAGTAGCTTTCTTGTACCATTTATGAGATAATGGTGTGATTTAGAAAGAACTCCATTGTACAGTTATAACTTTTTCCACTCTATCCTGAGTAAGGTGTTCTCTAGGGACCTCTAGGTAATTTAGTTTAAATGAATCTCCAAGTATCCCACTTTTACCTTTTAGCTTATATTCCTTCTTGTAGCCCTTTATCCTGCAATTGTTCCCACTGCCAGTCATTAAAGTACAGTTATGACAAAGAATACTGGTTCAATGAAACAAGCTTAAAAACAAGGATAGCATGCTGGTGGAAGTCCCAGATTCTATTTAGGCACCAGATAAAATCTAATTATAGATAAATCTCTTTTGTACATTTCAGAATTGTAAGCTCAGAGTTGAGTGGACTCCAGATGTCATTTTGTCTGACATCACATCTAAATAGGATATTCTCTCTTTTTTAAGTCTATTATTTTTACCATAATTTATGTTGTTCTCAAAGTAGTAAAAATCATCTACCTTCATTTATACCATAAAAATAGTGTACTATTGATGTGGCAAGTCCATTTTGATGGATGAGAATCAGAGTTGATGCCAGGTATCTTTTAGAGGCAATTATATGAAACAAGACATGAGAGAACAATCAAAGGTAATTATTTTCCCCAAAGAAATGCTCTGGCTTAGAGAGAAAACTTTCAGAATTACTGAAATTTCCTGTTTGTTAATGACATTAACAAACTGTGTGTCTCTAGGACATAGCAGTATTAGCAAAGCTCCTCTGATTTCCCACCCTGATGCCATTTCCTTCACTTCATATTCATTCTGATTCTGAACTTTTTATTTCTTGGTAGATGTTATATCACCCTTACACAGTCTCTGCACCTGACCATGAGTGGAGCACCAGCAGGACCTGCGGGCACTGGCAAAACTGAGACTACCAAGGACTTGGGTCGAGCATTGGGTATCATGGTCTATGTGTTTAATTGCTCTGAGCAAATGGACTATAAGGTACATGGTCTTGTTTTCCTATTAGAGGACAAAGAGATTGAAGCAACAATAGACAACTAGCTCGTTTTTCCCCTCTCCCCCTACACCGTAGGCATAGCCCTGGGCTGTAGGAAGGGAACTAGCTTGTCATTTCATGCCTACTTCTTAGGAACTTTTTGTAAGCCTTTAAAAGTATTAAGATTAAAAATATATTGTATTTAATCTTTATAATATAAGAAGGCTGATGGTATGATAAAAAGAGCATTGGACTGAGATTTAGGGCACTTGATTTTAATGTTGTCCCTGCTACTAATTGTGGGCAAGTTATATGACCTTCCTCACATTCAGTTTCCTCATCTATAATATAACAAAGTTTGACTGTATCATCTCTAAAAACGTTCAGTTTCCAAGATTTTATGTTCTAGAATCCAGAATGCCTCCTTAATTGTTCTTAATAGGCCAATGTGAAGATACAGTTTTAAAATCATTATTTTATAGATATAACACATCACTGGTTTTCCAATAAAGCATAAAATTGTTTGGTTCTATAAGATATCTAGTATAAGGTATACTTAGCATACAGAGTATAATGATCACAACAGACAAAAAAATCACTCAAAAAAAAAAAAACTAAAGAGAGAAGTTGTATATTTTGACTGTTTTCTAGGAATTCTATTTATGAAGTTATAAAAACTTAAGGAAGGGGGAAATGAATTTAATTGTAACATCATCTTTAAAGGATTGACCTATGAGATAGTGAAGAGGGTTGCATTATTCGGTTACTTTTGGTTTAAGAATCTTTGGAATTCCTGCTATTATTTGAACTGAAAATTTAGACTTAAAATGCTTCTGTTCCATTAAATGGCATCCTAATCTGGTGACTTTTACTGATTAACATAGTAAAAAGGGATAGCTTATTTGTTTTCTCCATTGCCACATTCTAGAAGAATTTAGACTTCAAAATAAATGTATGTATTAGTTTGTTCAACCATGTGAGGGATTTTTTAGATTTTTTAAGTCTCTGTCCTTGAAAAGTTTTATAATTTAATATGGAATAGGCATACCCAAATGTTGTGATAATGCAAAATAAAATAATAAAAATAGAGACAGGATCTTGTGGAAATGTAGAGTCAGGAGAGCTTGCTTTCTACTAGGATAAAGTTAAGGAAAGGCTACTTAAATTTGGTAAAATATAGAACCACATAGAATGAGTAGGATTTTGGCAGAAAGCAGCATGAGGCTGGGAGCATTCTCTAGGCAGAGTAAAGGGAAAGGAATGGGGAAGGTGAGGATTAGTTAGTAATTCTGTTGGAGATTAACATCTGACATGTTCTGACCCAGCTGGTCTCCTCTTCACCAAAAAAAAAATAATAATAATAATAAAAAATGTTCTTTTCAAGTCATGTTGTTCATGTTAATCCTTATTAATGAAATCACAAACAGTTTTAGAAAGGGCAATGGCATGATTAAAATTAATACTGAATAACTTGGTAATAGTTTATATTAAAAAGGGAAAGAGATGGAATCAGCATTCTTTAAAAACTGATCCAGTAGGTTGTATTGGAGGAAGAAAAGATTCAAGATAAGAAAACCCAAATAGAAGGTTGAATTCAGATACAAATTAAAGCTATGGCATTGGAATGGGAGAGGAGGAAATACTCTGTCTTCATTATAAACAAGATTTTCTTTTTATTGGTTTGCCTCTTTCCAATCTTCACCCCCACCTATCCTAAATTGTTAGATATACCATATCAGAATAATTTTAATATAATTCTGAATTTATCATGTCATATCAAAGTCCAATGGCTTGCCATTGTTGATGGGTATAACCCACTCCCAGATTTGTCATTCAAGGTATTCCACAATCCATTTTGTCTCTTCACTTAGTTCCAAATATATCACAGCACACATCCTGATCTCCTCACTCTTCTCAAAAGTCATGTTGGATTTTTTATTCCAAGCCTTTCTCATGTTTCTCCTCCCCTCCAAAATATCCTTCCAGTCTGTCAGGTTTCCTAAACCTTATTCATCCTTTTCAGTCTAGATCATTTTCTCCATTGAGGTTGACTCTTCTATCCAAGCAATCCTTCCCTTCTCTGCATTTCTATAATACTATAGAATATCACTCATTTGTCTGCTTAAATCTTGGTTTATTGCTCAACTATGTACTATATATTTATCTTATCCCCACTGCATCTCATTTAGTGTTCAGTAGAATACCTTCAATGCCTAGCAGATAATAATTTAATAATGAGAAAAATGAATAACATCCCTTCCACTATCCATAGATTTTTCCAGTCTGGTACCTGAACCAATCAGTAGATGATCATTAGAATAATTATTAGTAATTTAGCCCTTTGGTCCTATGCTACAGACTAGTGTACTGTTCTTCTGGAGACAAAGGATCTACTCAAAACATTTGCTATTTTTTTGGCTTTGACCTCCTTTACCTTCCCTGAGCTTCAACTACCTCATCTGTAAAATGACAGGCTTAGGCTACATAACTCATAGCCCTTTCCATCTATAAAACTATTGATTCATGTCTAGTGGTAGTAGAGAGGTGTGAGAATTGAGGTGAGAATCCCCTCTGGACAACAGGTCCAACATGAAAAAATCCATGAGCCCCAAAAGTCTGAATGGCAGAAAAGGAAAGTTTATTGTTCACTAAGAAGGAGCTCTCTTAGCAGGCAAAACTCATTAGAAGTTTGGCAAGAGATGGATTGACAAGTCATGATTATATGGGATACATCTTGGCCTGGGGCTGGGAGCTGTTGGGGCTAATCAATAAAGAACCATCAGACAGAGATCTCCAATTGAATAAAGTCATTTTTTCAGACTGGGAATTTCCTGAAGGGGATCCAGGACATCCCCAAAAGATCAGTGAAAGTGATTTGACCAAGATCTCCAATTGAATGAAATCACTTAACTTGTTTGGGATGGTTAGGGGGAGGACCTGAGACCCCAAATCTCTCTTTTTTTACAGATTAAAGAGACACAGTTTCACCCCTTACTTAGAAATTGGAAAAACTTAAAATCAAATCATAAAAACATTAGAGCTAGAGGAAACTTCATAGCTCTTGACCACTTCTTGACTAATTGACTTGACTAATTCTCAAATTTTACCTATAAGCATGATGTTCTGTTTCTCTCTAAATTGTGATCATTCTCTGGGAGCAGGATTCTTGGGGAACTTCTGGAGGCAGCCTTGGCTTTAGTTTAAGTAATCCCAAAATGCAGTCAGGAGTTAAAGTCATTTACTGTTTCTTTCCATATCTTATCTCCAGATCCTTTATTTTCTCCTTCAAGTTTTGTCTCCTTCACTTAGAGCTCAACTAGCTTTAATAGAGGCCTCTCTCTCTCTTTGGTTCCCAAGAGCTCTTGTCAGAATGTCTCCAGACAGTGTCAGTCTCTAGCTATCCAAAGACTCCAGCCAGCATGAAGGTAGACATGGGAATGAAATCTTGACTCTGCCTCCAAGACTGTGGGATTGTGGGTTTCCCAGAATTCAATCCTAGTTGTGAATCTCCTGGAAGTCCACGAGCAGGCTTTTCCTTTAGACTTGTGAATCTCATGTGTGGACCAATGAGCTAACTCCTTTAAAGGTGTAAACTCCTCTAAAGGTTTGAACTCCTTTAAAGGTGTGAACGAAGTGAATAAGTACCTTGTAAGAATCCTAACATCTCCCCTTTTCTTTTGATTTAGAACATAGGGTGGTCATGACCTTGAAACAGATATACATAAATCCATCAATATGGGAGGTATTACATATAATTACATAAATTACATAAACACATAGTAACATAACAGAGGCTAGAAGTGATGTAACAACTAACAAGAATCAACATGAGGAATTTATACATGTCCCTAAGTCCTAGAAATAGTCCAAAAGGAATTCATTGTCCATTAGTTCATGTGCCAGGAATCCAATGATTCCTAGAAGCTTTGAAGTCCTGCAATAGTCTCATCAACAATTTTTCATCTCAAGGAATCCAGTGATCCCTGCTGGTTTTCAAGTCCTTTAACAGTCTTATCTTATATTAGGGAATACAATGATTCCTGCAGATTTTGTTCTTATGGTCTTCTCCTTTGTTTCCAAATTTTTCTCTTTTTCTGTCTCTCTCTAGGTGCTTGTTGCCATCCATCTGTTTCTTTCTCCATCTGTTTCCTTCTATATCTGTTTCCTTCTGTCTATAAAAATACAAGCAAACTCTCTGCCAGGCAGTTAACCTATCTAATTTCCTTCTATTTACCACTTTCTAAATCTCATCTCATTATCTGGCAATTACATTGGAGCTGTTTGCACTGGACACTGCCCTGTTGGTTTAAAAGGTCTGTATTCTCCCCAAATATAATCCATTTCTACTATCTGATTGCTTTTCTGTTGGCTGATCAGGTAATCCCTTTGTGTCAAGTGATTACTTTTCTGCTAGTTGATCACATCAGAGTCCTGACCTTCTAAAGATTCTTTGGGTGTAACCTCAGCTGCCACCATGCCCTACCTATCTTTTGATTGAGTTCTTGGAGCTAGGCCCCACCTCTCATTTCTCTGGGTCAGTCTACATTCTGAAGCCCAGTGAAAGCCCTTGTGGCATTTCAGATATGGAGTTTTAGGTCTTTTCTCAGCCTGTCTTCTCACTCTATCTCCATATCTACATTGGGCTCTCAGATGTCCAACTTTTCCACATTGAAAACATCAATAAGTTTCTCTAGAAGTCCTTTGCCAATAGGGACCCTGTTTTTCCATGTTCATCATTGTCTGGGTATAATAAGCATTTATGCCCACTGTAGCACAGTGTCTTATGATCTCTTCTAAAGGAGAATCTTTGTGAAGTAGTCCCTATATAATTCTCTTACAAACCTTATTGGCATTTTCCATAGCCAAATGTCTGGTCATTATTTCTGTAGCTGCATTGTCTCCAGTAGTTCTTGTGACAGCAGTTTGCAGACGTCCCACAAAATCCACAAAAGGTGGATTTTGCTCTATTTTTGTGAAAGCTTCCCCTCGATCTTTCTGTCCAGGGAGAGAACCCCAAGCTTTTATTGCAGTCTTAGAAATTTGCTCATATACTGTTATGGGATAATAAATCTGTTCTGAATTCACCTGCTAGTTGGTCAAAAGTGAATTGTGTGTTAACTCTTGTTTCCCTATTGCACCTGACTTGAATCCCACTAATTCACAATACTCCAAAAGCCACAACAAGTTTTGTCCAGGTTTTAAACATGTCCTTGCTATGGATTTCCAGTCATTCGGGGTTAGGATTTCATAACCCAAATTACCTAGTAACATTTTAACATAAGATGATGTAGCTCCATAAAGAGTGCAACCTTTTTTTCAAATTTTTAATTTTATCCAAATCAAAAGAAGTGTATCTTCTCCTTTTTTGACCTGAAGAGTCAAGCTCTTCAATCACAAGGTATGCATCTATAAAATCACTTACATCCTGTCCTTCTCTCTTAGCCTTAACCAATGCTTTTTTCTAATCTTGTCATAGGCTGCTTAACAGGCAATTCTTTTTATTTTACTGCCTTGAGGGCGGTAACTCAAGTTATTGGAAATGATCTAATTTCTCCTGCTGTGAATTCTTATCTGATTCTTCCTCCTCTTCTCCTAATTTGGTTTACACCTCCCCCTCTTGCTCCCTCTTCTTTTTCCTTATTCTATAACTTATATAATTTCCTAAAGCCAATTGAATTAAATTGTATGCATTAAGTGTGTCTTTGGAAATTGAGGCAGGTCCATTTTTGTTGTAGTATTGACAAAATTCCTCTCCTATTAATTTTTATTCTTCTAGATCCAATTCTTTTTCCATAGAAAAACAAGGACATATGAACTGCACAGTTTTTAAAAGTTCAGTGATCTCCTCCAAAATTATAATCAATCCTTGGCTTCTCATAACCTTGACAATGCTCTCTAAACATTTTCCTTGAACAGAAACAGAAGGCTGTTTTCTAAAAATTTGCCCCATTTCGCTGAAATTCTCCTTTAGCTCTTGAACAAAGTTACCTTGTTACTCACCTTTATTTCTGGGTCAGAAAGACTTTTCAACTGAAATCTGGATCTGAGTCTTTTCCACTGGAATCAGGATCCTGTCTGCCCCATGTTGGGCACCAAAATATGATGTTCTGTTTCTCTCTAAATCATGATCGTTCTCTGGGAGCAGGATTCTTGAGGAGCTTCTGGAGGCAGCCTTGGCTTTAGTTCAGTAACCCCAAAATGCATCCAGGAGTTAAAGTCACTTACTCTCTTTCCAAATCTTATCTCCAGATACTTTATTTTCTCCTTCAAATCTTGTCTCCTTCACTTGGGGCTCAGCTAGCTTTAATAGAGGCCTCTCTCTCTCTTTGGTTCCCAAGAGCTCTTGTCAGAATGTCTCCAGACAGCTTCAGTCTCTAGCTCCCTCTGAATCCAAAGCCTCCAGCCAGCATGAAGGTAGACATGGGAATGAAATCTTGACTCTGCCTCCAAAAGTGTGGGTTTCCCAGAATTCAATCCTAGCTGTGAATCTCCTGGAAGTCCATGAACAGGCTTTTCCTTTACACTTGTGAATCTCTTGTGTGGACCAATGAGCCAATAACTCCTTTAAAGATGTAAATTCCTCTAAAGGTTTGAACTCCTTTAAAGGTGTGAATGAAGTGCATAAATATCTTGTAAGAATCCTAACACATGAGGAAATTTAAATCCCTAAAGGAACACTAAATTCTTTGTTTAAATACACTTTATATTTATGGTTATCTCCTCCTTTATCTCTCTTTCATTTAAGATGGCCTTAGTTGCTCTGCACATTCTGTATCCCTCCTTAAATTCTCTCTTTACTTGCTTTATATTGTCTTCCTCCAGCTTCTCTAAAGGAAAGCATAGAGCTATGCATATCTTTAAAAAATATAAACAAACTTTTTCCTCAGAGTGTGACATGAGATTAAATGGAAAGAATTTTGCCTGAGCCACAAAGAAATCATCTTTTGTTTATTTGGGGGAATTTCTGAATTTACAGGACTAACAATAATTCTGTTCTAGTGACATTTTAAGAGGACTTGAAGAAAAGATTTTGTTTGATCCTGAAACTTCTGTGTTGCAATTGTATCAAAATTGCAATGCTCATGAAATTTTATTACAGGTTCTTGACAGTTTGCATGATAACAAAAGAGTACATAAGTATTAAGAATTATCCATTTATTAAAAGAAATAATTCTATTGATAATTTAATCTTTTTATATTGCTTTGCAGTCGTGTGGCAATATCTACAAAGGCCTTTCTCAGACTGGTGCCTGGGGCTGTTTTGATGAATTTAACAGAATTTCTGTAGAGGTCCTTTCTGTGGTGGCAGTACAGGTATGGAGTCAAAAGCTAAGAAGTCTCATTCTTTGTTCCAAAATTTTTAGCCTTACACCAATAAAAACTTCAATTTCATGTCCTTTCTTTATCTTGAAAGCTTTTTACCCTTCAATTCAATTCAATTGGACAAGTATAGTTAAGTGCCTATTTTGTGCTAGATCCAAAAATGAGAGAGTGATGAAGTGCAAATGATGAGATTAGTGGTAGTTGTGAAAAGGTATGAGAATTGGGGTGGGAAATCCCCTCTGATCTGAGGTGCAAGTCCTATGCAAAAGAATTCGCAAACCTGAAATCTGTGGGGCAAAAAGGGATTTATTGGCACTGAGAAGCAAACTTTGCTAGGAATACAGGCTTCTTAATCAAAAGGTCCTGTTAGGAAGACAGCAAAGGTTAATACTGAGAAGACAATATCTTCACCAGTGGGCATGGTCTATTAAGATGTCTACAAAAAATATCTGGACCTGTAGCAAATATATTGGGGCTTGCTTTTATTTTTGGCCCAGAGATGGGGGCCAACTCCTGAAAGACTGATTTTCAATTCAGTTTAAAATTGAATGAGACTATTTAACTAGGAGTTTAAGCCACTGAGAGTTGTTTGTGGCAATTCAATGGAGAGTGATTGACCAAGATCTCCAATTGAGATTGACAGGCTTTTCCCAGGGTCTGAGAGTTCCCCCAAAGGGGATCCAGTCCCCCAAAAGATCTCAGTTTATGTCAAGAGTAAATAATCAGTATCAAGATAAGTAAATATGGAAAAGTGTGCTAATAACTTAAAGCATGAGGAGAGATTTCCCAAAAGAAGTGTCATGTGATCTGAAAATTAATTGGTGGTAGTAGCAGTGAGTCGAGAGAACATTCTGGGCTTAAAGGAGCAGTTGGTATACAATCAAAAAGACAAAAGAGGAAATATCTTTTAGGAAGAACAGCAAGTAGATCCATTTGGATAAAATAGAGAGTGAAGAAAAGAAAGTTATAGGAAATAAATCTTGAAAGACAGATAGGATCTAAATGATGAAGGTTTTAAGTGGCAAACTTTTAATATCTGTATTTAATCCCAAAAACTATTGGCATTTCTTGGCAAGGGAGATAACATGCTCAGATCTGTACTTTAGGAATATCAGTTTGGAAGCTAAGTGGATTGACTAGGGGAGGGAATGAAAACAATGGAAACAATTAGACCACAATTGCAGGTTTCTAGGTAAGAAGTGATGTGATCTGGATTGTATGTGAAGCATACTTGCTTTAAAAATTCATTTGATTGACATCTATATAGCACTTTACAATTTAAGATACATTTTCTTCATAATATTGATGAGGTTCAGTGCAGGGCAGGGAGTTGTGGGAACCTCCTTCTGGTCAGCACATGTTCTTCATAAATGAATTTACAAACCCGAAAAGTTAAATTGGCAAAAGAACTTTATTATTAGAACTGAGAAATCAGCTTTTGCAGGCTGACTTTTAGTGGCAAGGTCCCGATAGAGAAGTAAAGATCTAGCAGAGAAATCCCAACAGAGAGGTAAATAAGATCCTATTAGAGATAAAGAGGGAGTGACACTGAAAAGAGAAGGTCTTTTCAGCAGGCAGAGAGTCACAGCTATGCCAAGGAGAGAGAGTTTCCTGCTTTTGACCCTCTGCAAAGAATTGAGCTGAAGGATGCTTGTTATATGGGTAGTTCTTGGTGGAGGCTGGGAGCAGTTTGAGTTAGAATCAGAATAGAAAATCTTTGAATTGAATGTCTCTGGACTAATTTCCAACTCAATGGAGTTGGATAGAAATCTCAATCTTCAGTTGTGGCTAAATAAGAGTGGACCTGAACTCAACTAATCCCACCCAGGTAACAGAATGAAACCACTTTATCTTGATTCCCTGGGGTGGGTCTCTCTGGGGAGAGCTTCTCTGAAGGAGTTTCCCAAGCTTTCCCCTTACTCAACCCCATTTTTAGAATTATTATCCCCATTTGAGAAAATTGTAGTATAGAGAGATGGTTACTTCCCAGCCACCATATAGCTAATAAAAATCACTAATAAAAATTAAAGCCAGAATTTAAACCTAGGTTTCTTAAATTTAACTTCAAAAAGCATTTATTAAGTATGTTCTGTGTGCAGATGATACATGTTTTTCTATGACCTTTTTTCTTTGTGTTATCATATACATTATATGTATTGTTATTTTTTGGTTCTGCTCAACAAACATTTATAAAGCATCTAAAGATTATAGGGAAGATGCAAAGTTTAAATCAGATGTAGACACTTCCTTCTATTGAAGGACACATACACACACAAACACACAACAATCTTGGAATACAAAGTAATTTATGATAAATATTTCTGGGATGTGTCCTATGTATGGTTTAGAAAAAAAAAATTTAATTTCTGAGATAGAAGGTAGAGAGAAATTAGAAAAAACAAGTATTAGTAGAAATGGCATTAGAATCAGGCCTTACGGGATTAAGTGAATTTCTATAGTCTTAATGAGAGATGATGGGGGACAATGGAAAATGTATGGAGTTTAACTTCAGGAAACAGATTTAAGTCCCTTTGTGTCACTTAATAGCCACATAACCTTAGGCAAATTGCTAATTGAGTTTTGGCTTCCTGATGTATAAAATGGGAATAATAATACTCAAATTATCTAATTTAAAGCTCTGTATTGAGGGTGAAAAGAAATAACACTGACAACTCAAAATCAAAAAAAAAAAAAAAAAAGATTTTAAATTTGCTTTCTTTATACAATTCCTGTGAAGTAAATGGTATAAATAAATAGCACTTAATAGGGCAATCAGTATACAGTTTTAGACTTGACTTCAGGAAGAACTGAGTTCAAATTCAGCCTCAGTCACTAACTTGTGAGATCCCAAGCAAGTCACTTAACCAACATTTGTTTCCATCTCTTCATCTGTAAAATGGGGATATTAATAGCACCAGTCCTCCCTAAACTGGTGTCAGAATAAAATGAGATAATATTTATAAGGCATTTTATAAACCATAAAGTGCTATGTAAATCTTGGTTATTATTAGTAATAGTATTACAAGTATTATTATCATATTTCCTATTTTGAAGATGAGAAAATAGGTTATTTAATATGGAATAATAGGCCTATGATCACAAAGCAACTCGAAATAGGATTTAAATTTGAGTATTCTGGCTCTAAACTCTCTCAGCACTCTATTATACTACATTGCCTTTGTAATAACTCATATCACTTGTGCTTTTAAACCTTTAAGTGCTATCTAAATGTCAGTAATTAGCATTATGATAAGGTATTATTTTTCAAAGGCTTATCCCAGCATCCTTCTATGAACAGCTCAAATACATCATATACAATTAAAACCTCAATGGATATGGAGCAGATTCTATGTCATCACAAAGTTAAACATTTACAAGTACAACCCCTTAAATGAAAGTGAATGGGTGGTTCTGATGTAAAAGGCTTGTGACAATAACTTGCTCTAATACAGGATATTAACTCTTGTAAACTAAATGGCTTTCAAATCTCATATGTCATATGTTTGGTTTAAAGTTGGGGTACTAAGATTATAAAAATGAAAGATGATTCAAAAAACTTTTAAGGAATAATTTATTTTCAGCTGCACATGCCATTATTGTAATGTATGTGCTTAGAATACAGAGACAATTTGCAAATTTTAAAACTGGTAAATATTTGCAATGGTAGCATTTTTTTATTTCTAATATGACTGACCTCTTATCTGTAGTTTTTCTCTTTTATCCCAATGAAAATATGCTGCAATAAATAATTTCCTCATTTCAATATTCAATTAACAGGCATTTATTAATTCCCTACCATATGCAAGTCCCTGAATACAAAGACAAAAATTAAACAACCTTTGCTGTCAATGAGCATACTGTTGGTGGAAACAAGTGTATATATAAGTAAATTCAATAAATATGTAAAAATAAATACAAGATAAGGTTGTAGAAGGGAACAATAACAACTGGGAAAGTTATATGAAAGAATTCATGTAAAAAATGGGACAACCTCTACTAGCCTAAGCTCTTTATAATTATATATTCCATTTAAATTAAGAGTTTTTTGAGTTTAAAATCATTAGTGTTGACCTCAAGGCTCAAGTGCCTAATACTACTACACTGTGTACAGTTTGTGTGCTCAGAAATTTAAATGAGCTTCACAAGAAGCAAAGGATTCTAAAAGGTGTAGATGAAAAAGGAGCTCATTTTCAGTATAGAAGACAACTCTTGCAAAGATACATAGAATAATAATAACTAGCACTTATATAGCATTCTATAAATTATTTTGTAAATATTGCATCATTTTCATCCTCTCAATAACCCCTGGGGGGAAGGCTTATTATATATGCTATTATAATCTCTATTTTATAGATGAGGAAACTGAGAAGTGAAAGGTTAAGTGACTTGCCAAGGATTACACAGCTAGCAAGTGTCAAAGGCAAGCTGGAAAATCAAGACTTTTTTGACTCTCTACCCATTACTCCATTCACTGCACCATATAAAATATTATACAATGAGAGATAGCAAGTGTTATAGATTAGATAAGTCTGAATATGGAGTATGTGAAGGGAAATATTTTATAATAAATTCTATAAAGGAATGACAGAAATTTGCTTCATAGGACGGGCAGTCGGCTATAGTCCCAATAAATAGCAGTTAGGTTTCACAGACCACTGTGCTAATTGTCCTCTCATTATCTAGAAACATTTTTTTAAAACCTGAATATCCACAGACACAAATATCCAGAAACAGATGGAGGACCAGGGTAAATACTCATTAGGATATAATTGTTACATATAATCTGATTGGAAACAGCTTTTTAAAATACCCAATACACAGAAAAATCTCAAACTACATATTTTTTCACAACAAAAACATTTTCAAAAGACGAAGGCAAAAACTATTATTCTTGGAGTCCCTTTCAGATAATTGGCATCAATACAGTTAATTAAAACTTCCTATTTTCACATAAAAAGAATCTGAAAAGTTCTTGAAAACATCAGTTAAACTTTTTGAAATAACCCTTTCAAACTATATATCACATTTCTGATCATATTTTTTAAACAAGAAAACCATTATGTATCTAAAGAATTAACATCTCATAAGAGCAGCCTGTCTCTTTAAGTCACCGTTTGCTTTCTTCAGCAAGAGGAACCCAACAGCTGCAGCACCTTTCTACTGCTGCTCTGCTGTTTCCTCCCCCCCCCCTTCAAAAACACATCCCATCTCACAACAGTCTCTCTGTGACTACTCTTTCCAACCAGTTCCTTCTTTTTCCCACTGATTTTTTTTTTAATCATTTGCTCCTATTACTCAATCCTTCTTAAATTAACTTCATTCTCCTATCCCATCTCTCTCTGTCTCTTTCTCCTCCCAATGTCTACTTGCTCAAGCCTTCTCTGACATACTTTAAACACTCCCAAATCAATAACCCTTATGACTAGACACTCCATTTAAACTATTAATTGCTTTTATAAATCAATCTCTCTTTTCCCTTGTCTTTAAATCACCTTTTTTTAAACTTTAAACTTGAAGGTTCACAATTAATTTTGAACCAAATTTCATAAAATTTATAATATAGTTTACAAATACCCAATACTTTTAAAAAGCAATATATCATTTAAGTAGGGAGATGTAAACACAACCTTCCCTAAGGTAAGCTACTGGCATTTTGTTTAATAGCCTATATTTTTCATTTGAAGTCCAACCAAATAATAATAAAAAAGTTTTCCTCTTCAGTTGTAAAGACCATAATATTCAAACAATATTTAAGATTTTATACTCAGAATAAATCTAACATGTACAAGGCAACAGTAAAATTATTTCCCCCAATTTCAAAATTATAGTACCTCTTTAAAATATTATAAGTTCCCAAAATTCTTCATCAAATGTTGCAAACAATTACCCAGTTTAGCCTTCTTAAACTTTCTGTTCTCTAATTCCATGAAAGCAAACTTGCTAATAATGATTTTTCTTTCTTCTCCTATGACAATTATTAGAAACATGCCTAGTTTTCCCACAACAGATCAGAGAGCCACTGTGTTCAGCTATTTACTCTCTTACTCTATTTTTATTCCTCCCTTCCAAAATATGCAGTTTCTTATTTCCAATCTTAACACACATACCAATTTAAAGTTATTTTAAAATTAACCAATACTTTAGTTTGTGAAATTTCCTAAAATCTACCTAGATGTTCCATTCAAACTTCTTTTCTTTAGTAAGCCAGGAAAGAGTTAAGCACTAATCCTTGCTTTACCTTGAATTTTTTTTTTCCCCTCTGGCAGGATTCCACAAGCCTGAGTTATTGGTAACTTGTTTACAGGAGTGATAGCCACTGTTCTTCTATTTTCTTAAAAGTTTCCAAACTTTTAATTTATGTTTTTATTTTTCCCCTTCTCAACCCCACTTCCTGAAAAGCCTCTGCCAGAGGCAGAGAGAAAGAAAGGGAAAAAAAAGATTTTCTTTTCTTGAGAAATCCAAAACTAGGTTCCAAATTACATTACCAAAACATTCTGAGCCACTCTAAAAGAATTACTACTCTGAATGAATCCTAATTCTCACAATTCAGCTTGATATTTTTCTAAGCCTGTAAACACAGAGGCTGAATTCTTTTCTCTTATGAGCTTGCTAACTTTTAACATAGAACAATTTGCAAAGCAGACATACACATATAGACACACGCAAAACTCTATTTTCAGCTTTTACATACAGATTAAAGTCTGACATACCCAAATAGTGCTGGGATATACATCTCAGTTTCTTCCCTTTTATATCTGGGAAGTTCATCCTAGTCTTGAATTCCTTAGCTAACGACCTGATACGAATTCTTGGACTGCTTCTATCCCATTTTACCGCCCTTGGACCCAGTCCAGGTGTTGGCGGATGCCCTTTGTTACCCTCCTGCACTGCAGCCACCAGAGAGCCTTCCTCAGGAAAGTCCTTTATCATTGGGGTCAACAGCAGCCCACACCAAAAACAAATTTAGGAGGGCTAATCCCTCAGGGTCTCTCTCAACCCAGCCAATGTTCCCCCAGACCCCTAAGAGCATTATCTTGAGT
This sequence comes from Sminthopsis crassicaudata, assembly GCF_048593235.1. NCBI lineage: Eukaryota > Metazoa > Chordata > Mammalia > Dasyuromorphia > Dasyuridae > Sminthopsis > Sminthopsis crassicaudata. The sequence goes on along the minus strand of NC_133620.1, from coordinate 309,158,609 downwards.
TTACACGTGTACATATCTTTCAGGCTGCAATGTTGGCCATCAGGACTCTACTTCCTTCAATCTTCAATTCTGCTTTCCATTGAGTATTCCTGCCTTGGCTCGTTGTCTAAGAGGGGAGACCATGGAGAAAACTACTCCGTGGGTGCCTATCGCTGTCTGGGGTGCACATAGCCATCTCCCTCAAAGACCCCATCCTGGACAAGCCCCCAACTGTGAGGGATGTAGAAGACCCTTAACCAAAATGACTACTTAGAGATCATTCAAAATAAAAAGCAGAAAGTTTTTTTATTAATAAATTCTCATGAGAATGAACAAGTCCAACATGAGGAGGGAAAGAGAGAAAGCTCACAGTAGAAGAGCTAAAGAAGTAGTAAACATATACAGATTTTATAGTTTCTATTACAAAGGATTACATCATAAATTGGGGAGCATTAAGAAATAGGTACCAAAAGCAGATTAGAATGAAAGTTTTCAGTTTCCCTGATTCTGAGAGGAATCATACATCAGACCTTCAAACTTCTAATTACTGAGCTGATGACATTTAATAATTTAAATATTGATAACACTGAACAAGGATAAACATCATCATCTCTGGTTAAGTAAATGTATCTAAAGTTAAGTAAATATTGACTAGAACATACCATACTTATATAGGTCACAAAGACATAGAAATAATAATAAATAAAAAAATACAGAAAAAGAATTTAAACATTCCTGTAAGTTCTTCACCTTATCTCTCCATTCCACACAAGAAGGGACAATTTCTCCTGACAGAATGGTATCTGATCAATTTATACATTATGCTGATTAAAACGTGCTGATTTTTTTTTTCAGGTGAAAAGTATCCAAGATGCAATCAGGGATAAAAAACTATATTTCAACTTCCTTGGGGAGGAGATTAAACTTAATCCCTCAGTGGGAATCTTCATCACCATGAACCCCGGCTATGCTGGTCGTACAGAGCTTCCAGAGAATCTCAAAGCTCTCTTCAGGTACAATTCATAATTTTTTAAGGTACAGTTATATTTTATAGTCTCTTCATCTTTGAAGAGAAGCATGTATGATATACTATCATGATTATGTTAATCTACTTTAACTCTTACTGAAAAAGTTCCATGGTTTCTCAATTGCTTCAAACTCTGAACTCCACTTTTTTTTGCCCTGAATTCTACCCTTATATACAAGATCCACTGCAATATAGTTCTGACTGAACTTTTCAGCCTCATTTCCTACTATTCTGCTTTATTCCATTTATATTGTCCTATTTGTCCTTCCCTGAATACAACCTATTTTGTCATTTCCACATCTTTGCTTATATGGAGCAATGTTCTTTCTTATAAAATGATTCCACAGGTCCAATTCCTGACAATCCTTCAAAGCCTGCTTCATAAAGTGTTCTAAGATTATTCCAGTAGGAAGAAATCTTTTATTCCTTTTAAATATCATAACACTTTCCACTCTTTTATTCTACTATTGAGTTCTTTGCTATTTTATAGTTATCTGTACTTATATTTTATATTTATATCTTAACTATTATGACATAAGGCCCAGGAATGCTAGAACTATACCATATTCTCTCACTTTTTACATGGCCTCCCAGTTCTTACTAAACATCAAGCATAGGAACTATAGAAATGAAGACTAGGCCTTCAAGGAGTTTAAATAACTTTATTGTAACTTTAAAAAAAAACTTTAAAAGCTATAAAATGAAGTTCAAAGGTCCATGTAGGCTCAGAGATTCTAATAAAGAGGGATTAATTTTAGCAGTAAAAGTCAATTAAGGTATAATGAAGACATGGCATCTGAGTTGGGTCCTAAAAAGTGAAAGGATGCCAACAGTTAGAAAAAGAAAAAGGGCACAAATCTTTTCCAGGAATGAGGAACAGTGTGCACAAAATCACAGAAATGGAAAAGGGAGAAGAAAACTGAGAAAATGAAAGCAGCCCAGTTTTTGTTGTTGTTTGATTATGAAGAGCCTTAAGTATCAGGCAAAGGAGCTGGTATAATTGAGCACTTAGTAAATATTTCTTAAGTTAATGAGTGAATAATTGAATAGGATCCTTCTAAAAATACGAAGAAATAAGACCTAGATTTTTCTGCTAAAAACTATCATTCAGTGTAGAAGCATAGTGTGGAAGTAACTGGCTTCTTGAAGGTTAAGCCAAGCAAAAACATAAGTAAGAAACACTAAGTAGAAGTTTAGGGTTAATAAGTTCTGAGAAATTCATCAATGGTTTATCTAAGTTCATCAGTTTAGAGAGCTGACTTGTACATTAGGTTTAATGAGTTGTTAAGAATCACATAAATAGTATGTTAAGTCTTCCTGGCTCTGAAGTCAGGTCTTTCTCTACTACTAAACACTATAGAACAGTAAATATAGTGACTCTATTAACAATAAACAATAAGCATTTTTTAAAAAGTCTTGTACCAGGAATAAGAAGGTCTTGTTTCTAGTTCTTGTTCTGCCACTGTGTGAATTTTAATATCATTTCATATAGCTTATCTTTTTGACACTAAACAACAATAAAAAACTAGGCTGTTTGCAATTCCTGTTTTGTCCTCTCTTTTCCACTTCTGTGATTTTGTGCACATTATTTTCTATTCCTGGAAAAGATTTGTGCTTTTTTGTTTTTTCTAACTGTTGACATTTTTTGGACTCAACTTGGATGCCATGTCCTCATTATATCTTCACTTATTTTTTTTAATTAATTTTTATAATTATAACATTTTCTTTGGCAGTACATATGCATAGGTAATTTTTTTTACAACATTATCCCTTGTACTCCCTTCTGTTCTGAATTTTTTCCCTCCTTCCTTCCACCCCCTCCCCTGGATGGGGGGCATTCCCATACATATTAAATATCTTATAGTATATCCTAGGTACAATATATATGTGCAGAACCGAATTTTGTTGTTGTTGTTGTTGTTGCAAAGGAAGGATTGTATTCACAAGGTAAAAATAATCTGGGAAGAGAAACAAAACAAAACAAAACAAACAAACAAACAACAAAAAAAAAAAAACAATGCTCACAGTTTACACTCATTTCCCAGTGTTCCTTTTCTGGATGTAGCTGATTCTGTCCATCATTGATCAATTGGAATTGGATTAGCTCTTCTCTATGTTGAAGATATCCACTTCCATCAGAATACATCCTCATACAGTATCATTGTTGAAGTGCATAATGATCTCCTAGTTCTGCTCATTTCACTCAGCATCAGTTGATGTAAGTCTCTCCAATCCTCTCTGTATTCCTCCTGTTGGTCATTTCTTACAGAACAATAATATTCCATAACATTCATATACCATAATTTACCCAACCATTCTCCAATTGATGGATATCCATTCATTTTCCAACTTCTAGCCACTATGAAAAGGGCTGCCACAAACATTTTGGCACATACAGGTCCCTTTCCCTTCTTTAGTATTTCCTTGGGATCTTCACTTATTTTTACTGCTAAAATCATTTCAAATATCATATCTTTGTGACACTGTTTCATCTATGAAATAAGGAGATTGGGTTAGGTCAGGAATACCTAGTAATAATACTTTCATAAGCAACCCGTCAATAGTATATCTTGACTTGGTCAGTTGTAGAACCACAACCACTTATTATATCCTGCTTTCAATATTCAAATTAAGTGGAATGTGAAAGAAGGCAAAGGTTAGATTTTTGATTCCCTGGCATTTCAAATGTTCATGGAATAGATTAGAAGTACAATGTGTGAATGCATCTTCCCTTCCCAGCCTGCCCCCCAAAGCCATCTCTAGCACAGCAGCAAAAAATGTCAGCAGTTAATAATATGTACTGAGCTCTTTTTTCCTAGAGCCTACAAATAGAAATTGCTCACAAGCTTCTTAACTACCATCAAGAGCTTCCTCCAGAAAGGAATATATGAAACTTTGTGTGCGCTGCCCAACACTAGTGGTGGATTAAAGAACATGTACAGAAAAATGTCATGGACTTCAAAAGAGAAGTGATAGAGAAATATTGTTCAGAATTCCACTATACAACAACTTTTTATAGAATCAGACATAATAAAATGCAATTATGTTCATTAAAAGCATGATGCTACCTTCAATCTATTATAGAATTCAAAACCAGCTTCAATTAGACCTCAGGTTCTTTATATGTAGAGACAAAATAATTTTATCATTTTTATGGACTCATTAGGAGAAATTACTATATTTCTAGTCATTTCCTAATGTACAAAAGTCAAAAAAAGAAATAGTTCTTGAATATCAGTCAGATGGTGGTTACCATGCATAAGGAATTCAGAAAATGAAAGACTTGGAAGTATGTTTTTTAAATAAATTGGCCTAGACAATTATGTCTAGAAAATAAGAAAGATATGGAATCTTCTATTTTCAAATTTCTCAGAGAAAGATGTACTACCACTTCACTTAATAACTAAATTCAGTTGCTACACCCTGCTTCATCATAAAGTTTTTCTTTATGTCTAACCTCAACTCCCCCCACTACATATAAGATGTTTTCTTTTGTTTAATTCAAAAACTGTTTCATTCCTTTCCTGTCTATGCTTAGACCTTGTGCTATGGTGGTACCAGATTTTGAGTTAATCTGTGAAATCATGTTGGTTGCTGAAGGATTCACTGAGGCACGACAATTGGCCAAAAAATTCATTACTCTTTACCAGCTTTGTAAAGAGCTCCTGTCCAAACAGGTAAGTTCCCTAAAAAGTAGATTCGAAAAAGACCTTTGTGTGATACCACCACCATCCTCTGTGATTGTTACAGACATAGGCTTCCATACCCTTTAAAACATTGTGATTTTATGCCAATATCTATTTGTTTCTTTTGAAGAGAATGTTTTTTCCATTGTCTATGTTCCAGCTATGGGTTTTATCCCACAAAATTTTATAATATCTGTAAAATTATCTTTACCTCATTATTTTATGTCTAAGAGGAAGCAGGTATAATGGTACCTGTGATCCAGTCGAATTATTCTTCTTATGTTTTGCATATAGGACTTTTTCCATTTCTGAGCCTTTGTAAAAACTATCTCCTATGCTGAGAATACACTCCCACCTTGCCTCCAACTTATCCTTTCTTTCTTATCTTTATTTCTTATCTTTATCCTTCTTATCCTTAAAAAAGCCATTTCAATCATCATTCTATATAAAACTTTTCCTGATCACCCCAAATACTCCTGATTTCATCACTAAATTTGGTTTAACATTTATTTTTATTTATATTCCATTTAAACGTATTCTTTTTACATGTATCATAGCATAATACAATTCATCTTCCTTGATAGAATGTAAGTTTCACAGGTAGGGATTATTTCCTTCTTTGTATTTGTATCCCAAGCAGCTTTCATAGTGATTGACACATAGTACCATGGATAAATACTTGCAGATTGATTAATGGTCAAAACTCACCTTTGTTCTGAATTTCCCAATTTCTGTTGTTGGCATGAAAATTCTTCCATTTACTCAGATTCACAATGTTGGCAATATCTTCAACTTGTCACACTCTCAACTCTAATATCCAATTAGTCACCAATTTTTGTCCTTTATATCTCCACAACATTTTTCACATTTTTCCTATTTTCTTTTTTGTTGTTATTCATATGATAAAACTACTTCAGGCCCTCATATCCTCTTATATGGAAAACTGCAGAGGCGTCCAAAGTAGGTCTCATTACTTCAAGTCTCTCCCCACTCAATTTCATACTGCATACAGATGCCAATGTGATTTTCCTAAAGCACACATCTTTACCATTACTCAGTAAATTATAATGACTCCCTATCACCTTTAGAATCAAATCAAAGCTCTTCGATTTAGTTTTTAAGGCCTTTCACAACCTGACCCAATTTATTTCTCCCTTCCCATTCTGGAAAATGGAAAAGCATTTATATAATGCCTACTATGGCTCTGTGCTAAGCACCATAGAAGCCCTTGATTATTCTGAATTACTTATTAGATTATTATAAAGTGCCTATTGTTTTAAGCACATTATTTCATCTTCACAATAACTCTATAAGGTAAATGCTTTTATTACCCTCATTTTGCAGAGTAGGAAGGTGAAACACACAGAAATGAAATGATTTGCCCAGAGTCACACTAATGGTTAGGATCTAAGTCCATATTTGAATTCAGGTCTTGATGACTCCAGGCCTAACTTCATTCTACCTATTGCACCATCTCACTGTCTTAAGTAAGTTGGTATTACCAGTCTCACCAGCTTTCTTACTGCTTGTTTCTTACTTGCAACCCACCCTCTCCCATTTTTATGCCTTTTGTATCCAGGGTCCCCCAGACTTTCTCCCTACATTGGCCTCTTTGAATTGGTAATTTCCTTCGAAAGAAAGCTCATGAGTTACCTTCTCCCTGAAGCTTTTTCTTTATCCCTCCAAACACCAGTGGCCTCTATCTCAACATTTCATTGTATTTATTTTGTGATATACATATATATATATATATATATATATATATATATATATATATATATATATATATATATATATACATATATATTCTATGTCTTTGTCTGCACCATTTCCCTAGAAAGAGTGGCTTCCTCCTTTGATGGTAGGGAATGTTTCATTTTTGCCTTAAATCTTATACTTAACACAAGATCTTGTACATGCTAGGTGTTTAATAGTTATATGTTTGGTTTACTAAAATATTATGTATTTTATAAAGCACAAAAAAGAAGCCTTAGAGGGAAGAAATAAAGATGAAGAAAAACATTTTAAAATATTTATTTTACTTCAGTTGATAATAATGCAAACCAAGGGAAGTTGGAAATGCCTGCCTGATTGGAAAGGGCTATGAGCCTATAATCTTACATCCAACTGAGATTACACTGTGCAAAAGGAGAAAAAAAAATCGAGGCAAGCTGTTGTTAAAAATGAGTTAAATCACTCTTCTGCTCTTAATTCTAATATTGTTTTCATGCACCTCATTTTTGTGTTATATCAATATCTTGTTTACACCAAAGGAAAATTTAGTAGGATGCCTTCTTTTTCTTATTTTTCTACCAATTTATATAATTAACTGGTATTTGAAAGTTTAATAGAGTTCTCTTATAAATCTCTTTAATGGGGGGGGGTGGAACCAAGATGGTAGAGAAGGCATACTCAACATTCCAGGCTCCTCTCATACCCTCACCACTAATTTCCAAATTCAGCCTCAAAAATAGTGCTTGACTGGTAAAATTCACGAAGATTGGAAGTGTAACAATTTATCAACCGAAGATAATCTGGAAGATCCCAAGAAAAAGTTTGTCCTGAGCAGCAGGAGCAGGCCAGTGCAAGCAGAGAGATAGGAGAGGCTAGCATACTGAGAGGATTGGGGCGGGGGAAGTCTCCATGGCTGGAAAATATATGGGCAGGAATCTACCACAGGTTGGCAGCTCTGCTTTGGTTGCAAAGCAGTAGATCAGCAGAGAAATTAAAGCCAAAGGTAGAGTGTACGCCAAAAAACTCAAATCTAACAGGATATGGCTACACCCACTCAAAACCAAAAGTAAGTGACTGAGCACAGACACAGCACAGCTGTGCAACTGTATTCTGCAGCCCGGAGTTTTTGCCTGGGGCAGTCACAAATCTGCACAGCAGGGGGGGGGGGGCAGCCCAGGGCAACCTCTAATCTGCACAATGCAGGGCTCGGCCTAGGGCAATAGAACTTCCAAAGTGAGACACAGCTCCCCAGGGCAGAGATACTTCCAGTGCAGTGAGGAGCTATTCATAGGGCAGCTAGTAATACCAATGAGCGGGCTTCTGCCTGGGATAATGACACTTTCGCTGCTCACCCTCTAGCCCCAAGGCAGTTGCTAATCCACACAACAGGGCTTTTAGCAGGGCACTTCCCCATCTTGGCCAGTGATACTCAGGACAGAGACATTTCCAGTGAGGAGCTTTTCCCAAAGCACTTCCACAGATTGGCTGCTCTTTGCAGCCCATTGTCAAGATAGCTACTGTCCATATACCAATCCCTGATCTGCAGAGGAAGCTGTTAATCTCCTTGGCCTCAAGGCAGACCCTAAGGGCTTTTAAAAATGAGTAAAAAAGCCAAATGGACTATCGATAGCTTCTATACAGAAAGAGAGCAGGTTTTCAACCATGAGGAGATTAATAGCAGACAGTCTCCAGACAAAATTCCAAAGTGGGATATAACCTGATACCCATAGCACAAGGCTCTCCTAGAAGAAACTATTAAAAATCTTAAAAGAGAGCTAGAACTAAAAGGGGAAAGGAAAGAGAAACTAATCAAGAGAATACAAAAAAGGCTTATAATTCACTTAAAGAAAAATTTGATAAAGTGGAAAAAGAAAACAACTTCCTGAAAGATGAATTGGAAAAGATAACGAACTCTCTAGAAAGTAAGATTTGTGAACTGGAAAAATAAAATAACAATAAAAAAAATTTATGAAATGGGAAAAAATTCTATAGAGCAAAACAACTCATTTAAAAATTCAACTGGACATATTAAAAAAGAAGTTAAAAAAACTAATGAAGAAAATAACTCATTAAAAATCAGAACTGAACAAATAGAAACGAATAATTCATTGAGACATCAAGAATCAGTAAAGCAAAACCAAAAAAAGAAAAAAAAGGAAAAAAAGAAAAATTAGGAAAAAAATGTTATTTACTTAGAAAAACCTAGAAAAATCCAGGTCTGCTGTTTTTCATCTAGGAGAGATAATCTGAGGATTATTAAACTTCCTGAAAATTATGATGAAAAAAAGAAGAGTTTAGATACTATTTTACAGGAAATCATCAAAAAGAGCTACCCAGATGTAATAGAATAAGAAGGTAAAATAGGCATTGAAAGAATTCATCAAACACCTGAAAAAGACCCTAAAATACAAACTCCAAATAATAGTGTGGCTAAATTTCAGAACTATCAGACTAAGGAAAAAATATTACAAGCATCCAGAAAAAATAATTAAAGTACCAAGGAGCCACGATAAGGATTACTCAAGATCTAGCTGCTTCCACATTAAAAGATTGAAGGGCATGGAATCTGATATTCTAAAAGGCAAAAGAACTTGGAATGCAGCCAAGAATAAGCTACCCAGCTAAGTTGAGCATTTTCTTCTAGGGAAGAAGATGGACATTTAAGGAAACATATAAATTCCATTTGTTTCTAAGGAAAAAACAAGAACTAAACAAAAAATTTGACTTCCAACCATAGGACTCAAGAGAAGCAGAAAAAAAGTAAAACAAAACAAAACAAAACAAAACTCTTGAGAACTGTATTTCTGTTATGGATATATATAAAGAGTAAAGAGTACATGTTTAATTTGATTTTACTGATATAACATAAAAAGGGAAGTAGAAATGGAAAGGGGGAGATAAAAAGAAGGAAACCACATCCCAAGAAGAAGCCAAGGAAACCTACCATATCTGAGGGAATTTAGGGAGAGGGAGGAACATTGTGTGAATCTTACTCTCATCGGAGTTGGCTCAAAGAGAAAATAATTGACATATTTGGTTTAGAAAGAAACTTCTCTCACCTCATTAAAAAGTGGGAGAGGAAAAGGGTAAAGGAAAAGAGTAATAAGGGAAAGGTACAAGAAAGGTGAAGGGTTTCAAAGGAGGTGGAAGGGATTATAAATAGGGAGAGCTGTGCAAAGCAAGTGGTGCCCATAAGTTTAATACTGGAGAAGGGGAGAAGGGGGAGCAAGAAAAAGAAAAGCATAATCTGGGAATAATACAATGGCAGGAAATACAGAATTAATAATTTTAACAGTAAATGTGAATGGGATGAACTCTCCCATAAAGCACACTGAATCAAAATCCAGAGCCCTACAATATGTTGTTTACAGGAAACATATTTGAAGCAGGGAAATAAATGCAGAGTAAAGGTAAACAGCTGGAGCAGAATCTATTATGCTTCAGATGAAGTCAAAAAAGCAGGGGTAGCCATCCTTATCTCAGATCAAGCAAAAGCAAAAATTGATCTAATTAAAAGAGATAAGGAAGGAAACTATATCTTGCTAAAGAGTAGCATAGACAATAAAGAAATACCAATACTAAACATATATGCACCAAGTGGTATAGCATCTAACTACCTAAAGGAGAAGTTAAGAAAGTTGCAAGAAAAAAATAGACAGCAAAACTATAATAGTGACAGATCTCAACCTTGCACTCTCAGAATTAGATAAATCAAACCACAAAACAAATAAGAAAGAATTAAAGAGGTAAATAGAATATTGGAAAAATTAGGTATGATAGATCTTTGGAGAAAACTGAATGGTGACAGAAAGGAGTATACTTTCTTCTCAGCAGTTCATGGAACCCATACAAAAATTGACCATATATTAGGACATAAAGATCTCAAAATTAAATGCAAGAAGGCAGAAATAGTAAATGCATTCTTTTCAGATCATGATGCAATAAAAACTACATTCAACAAAAAGTTAGGGGTAAATAGACCAAAAAGTAATTGGAAACTAAATAATCTCATCCTGAAGAATGATTGAGTGAAACAAAAAATTATACACATAATTAATGATTTCATCCAAGATAATGACAACGATGAGACATCATACCAAAATTTGTGGGATGCAGCTAAAGCAGGAATTAGGGGAAATTTTATATCTTTAGAGGCTTACTTGAATAAAATAGAGAAAGAGAAGATCAATGAATTGGCCGTACAACTTAAAAAGCTAGAAAAAGACCACATTAAAACCCCCCAATCAAATACTAAACTTGAAATTCTAAAATTAAAAGAAGAAATTAATTATATTGAAAGCAAAAAAAAAACTATTGAATTAATAAATAAAACTAAGAGTTGGTTTTATGAAAAAAACAATAAAATAGATAAAACTTTGGTAAATCTGATTAGAAAAAAGCAAGAAGAAAATCACATTGTTAGTCTTAAAAATGAAAAGGGAGAACTTTCCACTAATGAAGAGGAAATTAGAGCAATAATAAGGAGTTACTTTGCTCAGTTTTATGCCAATAAATTCGATAACCTAAGTAAAATGGATGACTACCTCCAAAAATATAGGCTTCCCAGATTAACAGAAGAGTAAGTAAATTGCTTAAATAGTCCCATTTCAGAAAAATAAATATAACAAGCTATCAATCAACTCCCTAAGAAAAAATCCCTAGGACCAGATGCATTTACATATGAATTCTACCAATCATTTAAAAAACAATTAACTCCAATGCTATATAAACTATTTGAAAAAATAGGGAATGAAGAAGTCCTACCAAATTTCTTTTATGAAACAGACATGGTACTGATACCTAAACCAGGTAGGTTGAAAACAGAAAAAGAAAATTATAGACCAATCTCCTTAATGAATATTGATGCAAAAATCTTAAATAAAATAGTAGCAAAAAAAATTACAGAAAATCATCCCCAAGATAATACACCACAACCAAATAGAATTTATACCAAGAATGCAAGGCTGATTCAATATTAGGAAAATTATCTGCATAATTTGTTAGGTTCTTACTAGATGCTAAGTCGGTACTTAACAATTCTCTAGCTCAGAGTTCACACCTTTAGTTCAAACCTTATACTTTTAAACTTCTGAAAAGGAGTTTACACGCCTTTAAAAAGGAGCAAATTCATTGGTTGTAAGTTGTTCCGAGAAGCCCCTGGAGTACTCACAAGCACATTCTCTGGGAGGAAAAAAGGAGAAGTTAGAGTCTGGAAGATTCAGTCTGGTTTGAGTCAAAGAGAAGACATCCCGAGGATATGCAAATTCAGCAATCCCACATTTTTGGAGGGGAAGGCTCCAGAAGCCTCCCAAGAAACCTGCTCACAGAGAAAAAGATTATACAGAAAAGAAATCTCCTCCCAGAGAAGGATTACAATTGAGAGATGACAGGACATTACATTTTGGTACCCAACATGGGGCAAGGACTTATTCTGATCAAAGTAACTACCAATAGTATCAAATATTTGGGAATCGATCTACCAAGGGAACATCAGGAACTATATGAGCTAAACTACAAAACACTTTCCACACAAATAAAGTCAGAACTAACCAATTGGAAAATATTCTTGGATAGGGTGAGCAAATATAATAAAGAGGACAATGCTACATAAGTTAATCTATTTATTTAGCGCTATGCCTATCAGACACCCAAAAACTATTTCAATGACCTAAAAAAAAAAAATAACAACAAAATTCATATGGAAAAAGAAAAGGTCAAGAATTTCAAGGGAATTAATGAAAAAAAATTAAATGAAGATAGCCTAGCTGTACCAGATCTAAAATTATATTATAAAGCAGTGGTTAACAAAACCATTTGCTGTTGGCTAAGAAATAGACTAATTGATCAATGGAATAGGTTAGGTTCAAAGGACAAAATAGTCAATAGCTTTAATAATGTAATATTTGACAAACCCAAGGACCCCAACTTTTGGGATAAGAATTCACTGTTTCACAAAAACTGCTGGGAAAATTGGAAATTAGTATAGGAGAAACGAGGCATTGACTCACACTTAACACAGTACACCAAGATAAGGTCAAAATGGGTTCATGATCTAGGCATAAAGAAAGAGATTATAAATAAATTAGAAGAATATAGGATAGTTTACCTCTCAGACCTGTGGACGAGGAAGGAATTTATGACCAAAGAGGAGCTAAAGATCATTATTGATCACAAAATAGAAAATTTTGATTATATCAAATTGAAAAGTTTTTGTACAAACAAAACTAATACAGACAAGATTAGACAGGAAGCAATAAACTGGGAAAACATTTTTACAGTCAAATGTTCTGATAAAGGCCTCATTTCCAAAATACATAGAGAATTGACTCTAATTTATAAGAAATCAAGCCATTCTCCAATTGATAAATGATCAAAGGATATGACAATTCTCAGACGAAGAAATTGAAACTATTTCTAGCCATTTGAAAAGATTTTCCAAGTCATTGTTAATCAGTGAATGCAAATTAAGACAACTCTGTCATACCACTATACACATGTCAGATTGGCTTAGGGAATTTCCTGGGCAGGGAAAGATAATGTGGAATGTTGGAGGGAATGTGGGAAAACAGGGACACTAATACATTGTTGGTGGAATTGTGAATACATCCAACCATTCTGGAGACCGATTTGAAACTATGCCCAAAAAGTTATCAAACTGTGCATACCCTTTGATCCAGCAGTGTTACTACTGGGCTTATATCCCAAAGAGATTTTAAAGAAGGGAAAGGGACCTGTATGTGCAAGAATATTTGTGGCAGCCCTCTTTGTAGTGGTCAGAAACTGAAACTGAGTGAATGCCTATCAATTGGAGAATGGCTGAATAAACTGTGGTATATGAATGTTATGGAATATTATTGTTCTGTAAGAAATGACCAGAAAGATGATTTCAGAAAGACCTGGAGAGACTTGCATGAACTGATGCTGAGTGAAATGAGCAGGACCAGGAGATCATTATATACTTCCACAACAATACTATATGATGATCAGTTCTAATGGATGTGGCCCTCTTCAAAATGAGATGAACCAAAACAGTTCCAATAGAGCAGTAATGAATTGAACCAGCTACACCCAGTGAAAGAACTCTGCGAAATGAGTATTAACCAAGTCTAATTCAGTTCCAATTGATCAATGATGGACAGAATCAGCTACACACAGAAAAGGAACACTGGGAAATGAGTGTAAACTATTTGCATTTTTGTTTTTCTTCCCAGGTTTTTTTTTAACTTCTGAATCCAATTCTCCTTGTGCAACAAGAGAACTGTTCAGTTCTGCATACATATTGTATCTAGAATATACTATAACATATTTAACATGTATAAGACTGCTTGCTATATAGGGCAGGGAGTGGAGGGAGGGAAGGGAAAAGTCAGAACAGAAGAGAGTGCAAAGGGTAATGTTGTAAAAAATTACCCAGGCATATGTTCTGTCAATAAGAAATTATAATAATACAAAAAAATCTCTTTCTCAACTCTTATTGCTAAAAGCTAGGATTTCTAATATAATATTGAATAGTAATGGTGATAGTGGGCAACCTTGTTTCACTCCTGAGCTTATCAGGAATGGTTCCAGTTTATCCCCATTATATATGATGTTTACTAATGGTTTTAAATAGATGCTACTGACTATTTTAAGGAACAGTCCATTTATCGCTATGCTTGAAAGTATTTTTAATAGGAATGGAGGTTGGATTTTATCAAATGCTTTTTTCTGCATCTATTGAGATGATAGTATGTTTTTTGCTAATTTGGTTATTGATATAATCAATTATGCTAATAGTTTTCCTAATATTGAATCAGCCCCCCATTCTTGGTATAAATTCTGTTTGGTTATGGTATATTATACTGGGGATGATTTTCTATAATCTTTTTGCTAATATTTTATTTAAGATTTTAGCATCAATATTCATTAGGGAGATTGGTCTATAATTTTCTTTTTCTGTTTTCAACCTACCTGGTTTAAGTATCAGTATCATGTCTGTGTCATAAAAGGAATTTGGTAGGACTCCTTCATTCCCTATTTTTTTCAAATACTTTATATAGGATTGGAGTTGTGTTCTTTAAATTTTTAGTGGAATTCACATGTAAATTAATCTGGTCCTGGGGATTTTTTCTTAGGGAGTTGATTAGTAGCTTGTTCTGTTTCTTTTTCTGAAATGGGACTATTTAAGCAATTTACTTCCTCCTCTGTTAATCTGGGAAGCCTATATTTTTGGACATAGTCATCCATTTCACTTAGGTTATTGAATTTATTGTCATAAAGTTGGGCAAAGTAACTCCTTATTATTGCTCTAATTTTCTTTTCATTAGGGTGCGTTCTTCCTTTTCATTTTTAAGACTAACAATTTGATTTTACTCTTTCCTTTTTCTAATCCAATTTACCAAGGATTTATCTATTTTGTTAGTTTTGCCAGAGAACTGATTCTTAGTTTTATTTATTAATTCAATAGGTTTTTTACTTTCAATTTTATTAATCTCTCTTTTTATTTTTAGAATTTCAAGTTTAATATTTGCCTTAGAGTTTTTAATTTGCTCCTTTTCTAGCTTTTTCAGTTGCAAGCCCAATTCATTGTCCTTCTCTTTCTCTATTTTATGCAAGTAGGTCACTAGAGATATAAAATCTCCCCTTGTTATCGCTTTGGCTGCATCCCACATATTTTGGTATTACTTCTCATTATTGTCATTTTTAGGTGAAATTATTAATTGCATGTATAATTTGCTGTTTCACCCAATCATTCTTTAGTATGAGATTATTTAGTTTCCAATTATTTTTCCCCCTGGCTTTTCCTTGAATGTAATTTTCATTGCTTTGTGATCTGAAAGGATGCATTTACTATTTCTGCCTTTCTGGATTTAAATTTTAGGTTTTTATATGCTAATATATGGTCAGTTTTTGTATAGGTTCTATGAACTGCCGAAATGAAAGTGTAATATTTTCTGTCTCCATTGAGTTTTCCCCAAAAATTGATTATATCTAACTTTTCTAGTAATCTATTTATTTTTTTGACTTCTTTCTTATTTAGTTTGTGGTTTGATTTATCTAATTCTGAGAGTGCATGTTTGAGATCTCCCATTATTATAGTTTTGCTGTCTATTTCTTCTTGTAGCTCTCTTAACTTCTCTTTTAAAAATTTAGATGCTACACCACTTGTTGCATATTTGTTTTATATTGGTATTGCTTCATTATCTATGCTACCCTTTAGCAACATATAGTGCCCTTCCTTATCTCTTTTAATTAGATAAATTTTTTTTTCTTTTGCTTGATCTGAGATCAGGATGGCTACTCCTGCTTTTTTGTACTTCACCTGAAGCAAAATAGATTCTGCTCTAGCCTTTTACCTTTACTCTTGTATGCATTGCCCTGCTTCAAGTGTGTTTCCTGTAAACAGCATATTGTAGGATTCTGGCTTTTAATCCAGTCTGCTATCTGCCTCTTCTTTATGGGAGAGTTTACCTCATTCACATTTATGGTTAAAATGACTAATTCTGTATTTCCTGCTCTCTTGTTAACTTCAGATTATGTTTTCTCCTTTCCTTCCCCCTTTCTTACCCCTTTTCCTCACTATTTCTGTATTCCCTTCTATTTATATTACTCCTTCCCTTTTCACTTTTCTCCTCCCACTTTTCAATGAGGTGGAAGAAGTTTCTCTGTAAATTGAATATGTCTAATATTTTTCTCTTTGTGCCATTTCTGATGAGAGCAAGGTACATACTATGTTCTTCCTCCTCCCTTCTTTCCCTCAGATATAATGGGTTTCTTTGCCTATTCATGAGATGTAGTACCCCCACTTTTTCCTTTTTCTGGTACAATTTCCTTTCCAACTCTTATCTTTTTTTTTTTTAATTAAAACAGTAAAACCAAATTACACATATATTCTTTATGTGTACTCATACAGAAATATAGTTCTCAAGATTTCTTTTTACCTTTTTATGTTTCTCTTGAATCCTATATTTGGAGATCAAACTTTTTGTTTATTTCCAGTTTTTTTCATCAGAAATAGATGAAATTCACTTATTTTATTGAATGTCCATCTTCTTCTCTGGAAAAGTATGCTCATTTTTGGTTGGGTAAATTATTCTTGGTTGTATACCAAGTTCCCTTAGTCTTTCAGAAAATCAGATTCCAGGCCTTTCGATCTTTTAATGTGGATGCTGCTAGATCCTAAGTAATCCTTATTGTGGCTCCTTTGTATTTGAATTTTTTGTTTGTTTGTTTGTTTGTTTTTATTTTTATTTTTTCTAGCTGATTTTAGTATTTTTTTTCTTGGTCTGATAGTTCTGGAATTTAGCCACAATATTTCTTAGAGTTTTGATTTGGGGATCTCTTTCAGTAGGTGATTGATGATTCTTTCAATATCTGTTTTACTCTGTTTCTATGACATCTGGGCAGTTCTCTTTGATGATTTCTTGAAAAATAGTGTCTAGGCTCTTTTTTTTCATCATAATTTTCAGGAAGTCCAATAATCTTCAGATTATCTCTCCTAGATCTATTTTCCAGGTCTGTTGTTTTCCCAAGTAAGTATTTAACATTTTTTTCAATTTTTTCTTTTCTTTTCTTTTCTTTTTTTTAGGTTTTGCTTGACTCATTCTCGGTATCTCCTCGAGTCATTTATTTCCATTTGTTCAATTCTGATTTTTAA
Source organism: Sminthopsis crassicaudata (assembly GCF_048593235.1). Taxonomy (NCBI): domain Eukaryota; kingdom Metazoa; phylum Chordata; class Mammalia; order Dasyuromorphia; family Dasyuridae; genus Sminthopsis; species Sminthopsis crassicaudata. The sequence goes on along the minus strand of NC_133620.1, from coordinate 309,141,547 downwards.
TGAATTATTTTCTCTATTTACTTTTTTATTTCTTTTTGTAATTGTCCAATTCAGTTTTTAAATGAGTTGGGTTTGTTCTATAGAATTTTTTCCCCATTTCGCCAATTTTATTTTTTAGAGAGCTATTTTCTTTTTCCAATTCTGTTTTTCCAGGAGTTGATTTCTTTATCCACTGTATCTTTTAATGAACAGGATAACTTATCCAGACCCTTTTGCAGAGCTTCCCTTTCCTTTCCCCATTTTTCTTCTAGCTCTCTTATAGAAGTCTTTTAAATTTCTTCTATGAGAGCCTTATATGGTGGGGACCAGATCATATCCCCCTTTGCAGTTTCATCTAGAAACAAACTGTTTTTAGTCTCCTCAGGGTTTGAAGTCTGCTCTCTATCAATATAGAAACTATCTATAGTTAGAGCTTGCTTTAAATTTTTACTCATTTTGACAAAAAACAAACAAACCAAAAATGTGCTGTCTGCTTTTGGGGCATTATGGTATTACCAATCTTCCTCTATAGACAACAGGAAGTAGCAGTGAAGCAGCAGTGGGATAGTAATGGCTGTGCTATGTCTGTACAGTGGCTGTGCTCTAAGACTGTGCTGAGTCACTCAGGGTGCTGGGTAGGTGTGGCCAGGTCCCAAGAAACTCTAGCATTGGGGGTTATAGTTATTATCCTTTTTATTTTTAACTTCTTTGCTGAGCTACTGGCTTGCTGCCAGAGCAAAATAGCTCACACTGTGGTAAAGTTCTCCCTGCAAAATTTTTCAGTGGCTAGATCACAGCCCGCCCCACTCTGGTCTGTTCAACATTAGCTGCCTTCCATGCTCTTGCTGCCTGCCTGAGGTCTGTGCCTGGTCTAATCGTCCACACCCAAGAGCAAAAACAGATCTTTTCTGGCAAATTTTGAGGATATCTTCTATTAGTAATTAGTAAATTAATCTTCTATTAGTTGTATTCCCAATATGTGTGGGGGTTTTTTCAGTCAAGAACTAATTCTGAGGCTGTTTCATGAAAGAAGTAGTCTGAGGGTTAAGGAAAAGCTTAGATAGATGCATTTATTCTCTCCACCATCTTGGCTCTGCCCCTATTTATCTCTTTTCATAAAATCTATTTTGCAGTTTCTTTGTCTGAGATCATGATTACAGTCCCTAAATTTTTTTTTATTCTGCTGAAGAGTAATGATTTTATTCCAAATATTATTTTAACTTTGTGTCTTTATGTTTTAGGTGTGTTTCTTATAAACAATATATTGTTGGATTTTGCTTTCTACTCCATTCTGTTCTCTTTCATTTATAAATGAATTAATTTCATTCATATTCCTTGCTATATTTTTCAGTTATGTTTACTTTGATCTTATTCTCTTTTTCTTTTTCTTCTCATTGTTTCCTATCTACTCTTTCCAAAGAAGGAAAAAAAAGCAATGAGAAAGAAATATGCTCCTTAAATTCACTTTACTTCCACTCCCTTGTCCATTTTTTCTTCCCCTCACATGGACCCCAATCACAGATTTTTGATCTTCCTTCACTCTCTTCATGACCCACCCTGAAGAGTCAGTTTGTTTTGCTTAGATATAACTCTGCCCTGAAACTACTCTTTCTTTAATTTTCCCATCTCTCTTCTCCTTGTTTGAATTTTCCTGTTGAATTAAAGATATTTGAATGTCAAAATATTTAGGAATGTCTATGTATCTCCCATTGTCTCTTTACCAATACATATCATTCTAGTTCTCATCACTGACCAGTGATTAAGGCTAGGTAGCAATTGAGTCAAAATTCCAAGGTCTCCCATTCCATCCAGGTGCATTTCTAATCATCCTGATCTATATCTGGCCACTGGATATAGATGGCTCTGGAGGAGAAAGTGAGGTGGGTTACCTTACACAGTCCTTCTTCACTTAAATCCAGTCCATTTGCATGTCATAGCATCACCTCCCTGATGTCATGGTCCTCTTCAAGATCAAAAGACAAAGGACAACAGCCTCTGTGATTGATCAACAACCACAATGGGCCAATCCCCATTACTCATTGTTTGAGTCCTGATTGGCTCAGAATGAGTGTAAATAGCAATTGTTTCTATTTTGGCCTGAAACTGTGATGGTCTCATCCTCCCAAATTGATTTCCTTCCTTTCTTCCTTCATTCTTTCTTTTCTTCCTTCCTTCCTAAAAGAAGCCATTCTCAAATGATACCTGCTCCTGGTTAAGTTATTCCTGTAACCATACTAGCCCCAAAAAGGTACCTTCTGTTTATTTATTCTTATAGGGTTGCTTCCATATGTAGAGATTTCTATTAGAGCCAGGCTCTGAGAACTTTTAAAAGAAATGTTGGGAGCCTCTTTGATACTGGTTCATTTTCTTTGGAGTCCAGCTACAATTTTCTTTGGTTTTTGAGTGCTGCATTCATCATCTCATCATCTCAGGGGCAGTTCAGGAGAAATCTGCAAAATTTTTATGAGCCATACCTAAGCAGTATAATCTAGGGCAAAGTCTAAGCTTATGCTGAGCTTTGCGAGTTCTTGATACTAGTTTTGGTATCTATAATATATCTTCAGGCTTGTCCCTGGTTGGAGCTCCAGTTGACTGAAGTTGACCTTTCTCATCAATTATCTTGAAGTCTTTTTTAGTTTCCTTTGATCAGAGTTCCCTGACTAGTTACTCAGCTGTAAACATCAGCTAAGTTCTATGTTTTAACTCCATTAATGGATTGGATGATTTCTAATAGCATTTTAGTCACTGATATAAATTACAAAAAGATATTCTCCCTCCTCATAGGCAGTTCCATTTTTGAGTGCCTGTGTACTAGGTATTTGATAGTATTTAGCAATCAGCTTTGGTAGGAATGGGGGGAATGGGAATGAACACACAATATATTTTTAAATTTAATCTACATTGTTAATGTCTTCATTGCTTTCTTAAATCTAAATAATCAACAAAATAATAAATCAAGCTCTGATTTGTAGTATTTCAAACACATAAACACTCATGATGAAAATTTAAAAATCAATACTTTGAAGCCAGTTCTAGCTGACTTCATCATGTGCAAGGAGTATAGACCTTCAGTAAGGAGTATCCTACCACCAGTTTCATGACATTACTTTTCTTACTAAAACCTATTAACAGAATTGTTCCCATTTGCTAGAATTTGCTACTTCTCTATACTTCTCCAATGAGTACAGGTTGTGAATGTTTCAGCTCAAAATGCTCTCTAATAAAATGTAGATGATTATCTATTAGTTAATATTTTCATTTTAATTTTAGTATAAAATCATATTGTTCTTTATTAATGTTTGGTTTTGTTTTGACAGGTAGAATGGTTGCAATTCCTGGTTTTTATTTATTTATTTTGGATTCACAATGTGTATCAAGTTTTTTTCAGCCCTCACTTTTATTTTGTCAGTGTCTTTGTTTTTAAATGTTTTCTGTAAGCAACTGATTGAAGGGTCTTGTTTCCTTATCCAAAAATATAGCTCTTTTTCATTTTATTGGATGATATATTCTATTTACATTTAAAACTGTGACTTAGGTTTCAATTTTCCTTCATTATTTTTAATTATTGAGGGTTTTTTCCATATTATGTTTGTTCTCCTATTTTACTATAAAGTTTTATATTCCTTCAGTCACATTACTTTAATCCTTTTCCCTCTATTTTCCTCACCATTAAATTCTTATGTTATATCTCTTTCCTTTAGAAGTTTTGTGAATTAGTTCTTTTTTCTCTACTAATTTTATCCATTTATATAATTCTTTCCCTTCTTTTTAACTCTGTTAGTAAAGCTGATTCCTTCTTTTTCTCCTCTTTTTCAACTACTTCTATTCACTAGTTTATTTTTTATTTTTGCACTCCTTTATAAAAAGGATTTCTTCTTTATGCATTCTCTCTGTCTATTATATAATTCTTTTTCTTAATCACAGTTTCTATATGGTCTATCTCTTTTCTTTGCATTCATCATATAATCAAAGTCTGCAAAGTATCTACTCTATGATTTAGCTATTCTCAGAAATACATTGATCCAAAATAATCAAAAAGGACTCATGATGGAAAATATTATTTGCCTCTGAAGGAAGAACTGATGGCATTCTAATACAGTCTAAAACAACCTTTTACCTTATTTTCTTTTTGTTGTACAAATTTTCTTTCACAAAATATCTAATATGGAAATATTTTATAGATTGCACATGTATAATCTATACCAGATTTGAATTTTGTTGTTATTTTTTTCTAGGTCATTAAAATAGTTTCTTGGGAGTCTGATTGGTATAGCACTAAATGAATAGATTAGTAAAGGGAGTATTGTCATCTGGATTATATTTGCTCAGCTTATCCAAGAGTACTTAATGTCTTTCCAATTATTTAAATATGACTTTATTTTTGTGGCAAATGTTTTGTAATTTTGCTCATATAATTCCTGACTTTCCTTTGGTAGATAGATTCCCAAATATTTTATACTATCAACAGTTATTTTGAATGGAATTTCTCTTTGTATCTCTTGCTGTTGGATTGTGTTGGTAATGTATAAAAATGCTGAGGATTTATATGGATTTATTTTGTATCCTGCAACTTTGCTAAAGTTCTGAATTATTTCTAATAGCTTTTTAGCAGAGTCTTTGGGGTTCTCTAAGTTTACCATCATGTCATCTGCAAAGAGTGATAGTTTGATTTCTTCAGTACCTTCTCTAATTCCTTGAATCTCTTTCTCAGCTCTTATTTCCGAGGCTAGTGTTTCTAATACACTATTGAATAGTAATGGTGATAGTGGGCAACCTTGTTTCACTCCTGATCTTACTGGGAAAGGTTCCAGTTTATCGCCATTACATATGATGTCTACTGATGGTTTTAAATATATGCTTCTTATTATTTTAAGGAATAGTCCATTTATTCCTATACTCTGCATCTATTGAGATGATCATATGGTTTTTATTAATTTGGTTATTGATATAGTTGATTATGTTAATAGTTTTCCTAATATTGAACCAGCCCTGCATTCCTGGTATAAATCCCACTTGGTCATAGTGTATGGATGATTTCCGATAGTCTTTTTGCTAATATTTTATTTAATATTTTTGCATCAATATTCATTAGGGAGATTGGTCTATAATTTTCTTTCTCTGTTTTCAGCCTACCTAGTTTAGGTATCAGTACCATGTCTCTGTCATAAAAGGAATTTGGTAGGACTCCTTCAATTCCTATTTTTTCAAATAGTTTATATAGCATTGGAGGTAGTTGTTCTTTAAATGTTTGGTAGAATTCACATATAATTCCATCTGGTCCTGGGGATTTTTTCTTAGGGAGTTGCTTAATAGCTTGTTCTATTTCTTTTTCTGAAGTGGGACTATTTAGACTATTTACTTCTTCCTCTGTTAATCTGGGCAAGCTATGTTTTTGAAGGTATTCTTCCATTTCATTTAAGTTATTGAATGTATTGGCATAAAGTTGGGCAAAGTAACTCCTTATTATTGTTCTAATTTCCTCTTCATTAGTGGTGAGTTCTCCCTTTTCATTTTTAAGACTAACAATTTGCTTTTCTCTTTCTTTTTTTTAATCAGATTTACTAAGGGTTTATCTATTTTGTTGGTTTTTTCATAGAACCAATTCTTAGTTTTATTAATTAATGAATTAGTTTTTTACTTTTAGTTTTATTAATCTCACCTTTTATTTTTAGAATTTCAAGTTTCATGTTTGTCTGGGGGTTTTTAATTTGTTCCTTTTCTAGAATTTTTAGTTGTAAGCCCAATTCGTTGACCTTCTCTTTCTCTATTTTATGCAAGTAGGCCTCTAGAGATATAAAACTTCCCCTTATTACTGCTTTGGCTGTATCCCAAACATTTTGGTATGATGTCTCATTATTGTCATTTTCTTGAATGAAGTTATTAATTATGTCTATGATTTGCTGTTTCACCCAATCATTCTTTAGGTATGAGATTAATTAGTTTCCAATTATTTTTGGTCTATTTTTCCTTAGCTTTTTATTGAATGTAATTTTCATTGCATTGTGGTCTAAAAAGAATGCATTTACTATTTCTACCTTACTGCATTTGATTTTGAGGTTTTTATGTCCTAGTATATGATCAATTTTTGTATCAGTTCCATGAACTGCTGAGAAGAAAGTGTACTCTTTTCTATCTCCACTTAGCTTTCACCAAAGATCTATCATATCAAACTTTTCTAGTATTCCATTTACCTCTTTGACTTCTTTCTTATTTATTTTGTGGTTTGATTTATCTAATTATGAGAGTGCAAGGTTGAGATCTCTCACTATTATAGTTTTGCTATCTATTTCTTTTTGCAGCTCTCTTAATTTCTCTTTTAATAATTTAGATGCTGCACCACTTGGTGCATATATGTTTAATATTGATACTGCTTCATTATCTATGCTACCCTTTAGCAGGATATAATGCCCTTCCTTATCTCTTTTAATTAGATCAATTTTTGTTCTTGCTTGATCTGAGATGAGGATGGCTTCCCCTGCTTTTTTGGCTTCACCTCAATGCCTTCACCATTCTGCTCCACCCTTTTACTTTTATTCTGAATATATCACCCCTTTTCAGGTGTGTTTCCTGTAAACAATATATAGTAGGATTCTGGTTTTTAATTCAGTCTGCTAACTGTTTCCTCTTTATGGGGGAGTTTACCCCATTCACATTTATGGTTAGAATGACTAATTCTATATTGCTTGCCATCCTGTTAACCCCTGCTTATGCTTTTCTCTTTTCCTTCCTTCTTATCCCCCTACCCAGTATTAAACCTGTGAGCACCACTTGTTTTTCACAGCACTCCCTTTTTAGTATCCCTCCCCCACCTTAAAGTTCCTCCCCCTATTTCACCCTTTTCCTCACAATTTCCGTCTTCCCTTCCCCTTAGCTTATTCCTCCCCTCCCATTTTTCAATGAAGTGGAAGAAGTTTCACCATAAATCGAATTTGTCTATTGATACTCACTGTGTTGATCCCCCTCCTTTCTTTCTCTCCGATATAATAGGTTACCTTTGCCTCTTTATGAGATGTAGTACCTACCACCACTTTACCCTTTTTTATGATATAATTTCCTTTCCACCTCTAGTTTCTAGGACAAATTATACATGTGTTCTTTACATATCTTTATGGCAGAAATATAGTTCTCAAGATTTTTTTTACCTTTTTAGAAATCTCTTGAGTTCTGCATTTGAAGATCTAACATTTTGTGTAGATCTGGTTTTTTCATCAAGAATAGATGGAATTCATTTATTTCATTAAATGTCCATCTTCTTCCCTCGAAAAGGATGCTCATTTTTGCTGGATAACTTATTCTTGGCTGCATACCAAGTTCCTTAGCCTTTCAGAATATCATTTTCCAGGCCCTTTGTTCCTTTAATTTGGACACTGCTAGATCCTGGGTTATCCTTATTGTGGCTCCTCCATATCTGAATTCCTTTTTTCTAGCAGCTTCCAATATTTTTTCCTTTGTGTGATGGTTCTTGAACTTGGCCACTATATTTCTGGGTTTTTTGATTTTAGGGTCCCTTTCAGTAGGTAAATGATGAATTTTTTCAATGTCTATTTTACCCTGTATTTCCAAAATGTCTGGGCAGTTCTCTTTGATAATTTCCTGGAAAATAGTGTCTGGGCTCTTTTTTTCCTCACATTTTTCAGGGAGTCCAATTATTCTCACATTGTCTCCTGGATCTGTTTTCCAGGTCTGTTGTCTTTCCAATAAGGTACTTGATAGTCTTTTCAATTGTTTCATTTTTCTGATTTTGCTTGACTACTTCTTGGTTTCTCCTTGAGTCAATCATTTCTACTTGTTCGATTCTAATTTTCAATGATGTATTTTCTTCACTGAGTTTTTTATATCTTTTTGTAATTGTCCAATTGAGTTTTTATCTTCCATGGAATTTTTTTTCCATTTCATCAATTTTATTTTTTAGAGAGCTGTTTTCTTTTTCCAACTCACTAATCCTGTTTTCCTTGGAGTTGTTTACCTTTTCCAGTTCACTAATTTTGATTTTCAATGATTTGATTTCTTTATCCACTCTGTCTTTAAATGTGTAGGATGGTTTCTCCAGACTCTCTTGCCAAGCTTCCCTTTCCCTTTCCAATTTTTCTTCTATCTCTCTTGTGAGCCTTTTTTATTTCCTCTATGAGAGTTTTGTGTATTGAGGAGCAGATCATATCCCCCTTAGGGGATTCCTCTGGAGACAGTTTGCTTTTAGTCTCCTTAGGGTTTGAAGTCTGCTTTCTATCCATACAGAAGCTGTCAATGGTTAGAGCCCTTTTAAATTTTTTGTTCATTTTGTCAGAGCTGGAATCGAAGAAAACAAATTTACAAGAGAAAAAATTTCCATGTGTAAAACATAAACAGTTTGTCCTTACTGACTCCCTTGAAATTATTCTTTGAGAGTGACTCTTATAATTCAAATTCTATATTAAGTTAAGTTTATTTGTGATAAATCCTGAAAATCTGACAGTTCATTGAATGTCCATTTTTCCATTTAATATTATACTTAATTTTGCTGAATATGATATTTTCAGCTGTATTATAGTTCTTTTGATTATTGATATATAATATTCCGGAATATGTGGTCTTTTATTCTAACTGCTGATAGGTCTTATGTGATTCCAATTGCAGCTCCAACATATTTGAATTTTTTTTATTTTTGTTATTGTTGCTTGTAAAAAATTTTCTTTGATCTAGCATTTTTGAACTTTAGTGATAAAGTTTCTGTATGTTTTCTTTGTAGGATCTCTTTCAGGTGATGATAAATGCATTTTTTATTTCTACTTTTTCCTCTTGTTCTATAACTTCAGGACAATTTTCTTTAATTATTTTTTCCATTATTGTATCAACATTTTTATTTACTTTTCTTGGTCATAGCTTTCAGCCCAATTTTTTTATGATTTTTCTAACTTTTCTCCAGATACATTGTTTTTCTTTTGAAATGTTTCACATTCTCTTCTATTTTTTCATTATTATATTTTCTTTTATCATTTCTCAGTCTCATAACTTCACAGGCTTCCCCTTACTGCATTCTAATTTTCAAAAGTTATTTTCTTCCTCAAAACTCTGAATCTCCTTTTTCTAGTTAATTAACTTTATTTTCATAATCTTGTTTTCCTTGGATTCTTCTTTTTTTAAAAGTTTTTCCTCAATCTCTCTCATTTTATTTTTAAGGTCTTTTTTGAGTTCTTCTATGAATTATTTTTGAGCAGGTAGTTATTTAATGTTATTCTTTGGAGGAGGTTTTTTTTTTTTACTTCAATATTCTCCTTTAAAGACAAAACCTTGCATTCCCTATTCTCATAGTAATTCTGTAGTTTAATTATTTCTCCATTGCCTGTTCATTAAAAAAAATATGAGGGGACTTCTGGCCAAGATGGCGGTGACGAGTCAGTAAGGACAAACTGTTTATGTTTTACACATGGAAATGTAAACTATATGACTAAGATTTTCATTAGCAATTGGGTAGTCCAAAAGAACAATTGGGATAAAGATGAGTATAATGTGACTCTATTAAGCAAAATCTTGGAGGAAAAAAAAAGTAATTATACTATATAAATGAGATATGGGAGTTAGGGGAATTTGATGGGGGGAAAGATCTGGTAGTTCTGAAATCCTACTCATATCAGGAATGCATTAAAGAGGCAACTATACATACATATGGTAGAGAGTAGAAACTCTGAATCAGACAAGAGAGCACTTAAGGCTACCTGTTCAATGTGAGACAATGGCTCTATTAGCATATATTTGGATGATGGCTCTCCTAACCATTGGTGCTTGCTGAATGTTTGGTAGTAAGATAATCGTAGCAAGGATTGGAGGGCAGAGGGAAAGAAGTGAGAGGCACTTGATGGCAGGACAAAGAGGAGAGAGGCTGGAGACTCCAGGATCCAGGATCCAGGATCCATCTTTGGCAAGCCGTGTGGTAGCTTGCTTGCCCCCTTTGTTTCTCCCCCCTAAAAACCAAGGACTTTGATTTATCCTGACTCTGACTGACCCTGAGGTCCTCCAGGGAGCTAGCCCATTCTTTACATTTGGCACCCAATGTGGACCAAGGACTCTAATTTCAGTGGAAAAGTCCCTGTGACCAGGAAATAGGGTGAGTATTAAAATAGACAAACAGGAAACTTTGTTAAGTACTAAACTAGTTACATTCCTTTTCTAGCTGAAATAGGGCAGATGTGAGGAAAAGATTCTCCCCCCACCCTGACCCACACCCCGAGAAAGCTCTATAAAAGAGTACTTAGATGAAAGAGGCAAGATTTGCTTGTAACTTGGGAGCAGGTTGGTGGTGTCTTGGAAACATTAGAATGTACATCCCCTTGATTCTTCAAGGAAAAAGAAATAGAGGCAGATAATTGGAAAGTAGTAGGAAATCAACTATGTGAATATTACAATAATAATTGTAATTCAATTTCTAAGGAAACATTCTATATATACAACATAATACAATTGGCCTTAAAGAATCCCACAAGTTTTAGAAAAAGGAAAAGCTCTAAGGAGAACAGCCAAACAAGGAAGCTTGTGGAGAAAGAGGAAGAGAAGGGAGAAGAAATGAAAATATCTCCAAAAGGCATGTGGAGTTAAGTGAACTTAAAGGGCCTGGTTATTCTCACTCTCATAGCCCAGCTTCAACTCCACCTACACCCAAGCAGGCTCTTGACCCTCCCCCATCAAATTCACCTTCCTGGGTGGAGGGAGGAGGAAGAGGAGAAGGGACAGTGATATCACCAGCACCTCAACCCCAACAATCAACCCCACCATGCAAAAGGCACTGTTTAAAGCCACAGATGATTTGAGAATAGAAATGTATGCTGTGATTCAACAGCTTAACTCTTCAGGTTAAGAAAGGAGAAGATACATTCCTTTTAATCTAGAAATTATCAAAGATCTAAAAAAGGCTTGCACTCTTTATGGGTCTATGTCATCTTATGTTAAGATGTTATTACAGAATTTGCTTTATGGAATTTTAACCCCTAATGACTGGAAATCTATAGCAAGAGAACCTGGACAAAACTTTTGGCTTTCTGAATACACTGAACTCTGTAGGATACAAGCCCAATGAAATAGGCAAACAGGAGTTACTATACCAATCATCTGTGGCCAACTAACAGGTGTAGGTTCTTATGCAGACACTTTAGCACAGATTAATTACCCCGTAGCAGCATATGAGCAAATGGCTTCTGCTGCTATCAAAGCATGGGGCTATCTCCCAGGTAAATAAGATAGAGGAGAAGCCTTCAAAAAATAGAGCAATGTCCAAATGAACCTTTTGCTGATTTTGTGGGACATCTGCAGACAACTGTCATATGACCTATTAGTGAAAATGCAGCAACAGAAGTAACAGTGACAACTTGCTAAAGAAAATGCTAATAAGGAATGTAGAAGAATTATACTAGGACTACACAAGGATGCTCCTTTAGAGTACATAATAAGAGGCTGTGCCATAGTGGGCAAAAATACCTTTTAGAGCTAGGCTATGATGCAGACTTCCAAGATCCGAACATGGGAAGACAGGGTCTTTTGGCAAGGGACTCCCAGAGAGACTCGTCAATGCTTTTAGTATGGTAAAGTAGGGCATTTGAAAGCTCAATGTTGGCATAGAGACAGAGTGAGAGAACAGGGTGGCAGAAAAAGACCCAAAACCCCATGTCCAAAATGCAACAGAAGCTTTCATTGGGCATCAGAATGTAGACTGATTCAGGGAAATGATATGGGGGGCCTAGCCCCAGGGCCCAAAGCAAAACATACTTGGGACATGATGGCAGTCAATGCTACACCCAGAGAGATTTTAGAAGTTCAGTACTCAGATGTGACCAATCAACCAAGAAGCAATCTGATGGGAGAAAGGGATTACATAATCAATCATGCAGGAAGCAACCTGATGGGAGAAAGAGATTACAATTGGGGAGAATAGAGCTGTATACAGTTGGGACTACTGAGATATCCCGTGGAGAGGTGAAATCATTCCTCTCCAGCCTATGGATCCCTTGCCTCCAGGCACAGTAGACTTGATCATTTCACCTCCTGAGAATACTTACAAAACAATGTTCATCCATACACTGATGTGGGAAACTGGGGAATGTGTAGTTAATATTCCAATCACTAATACAGGTAGACAATATGTTACTTATCATCCAGGAGAAGTAGTAGCATCATGTTTACTGATACAGACTCCTAATAAGCAATTTGGTGATAGTTGCCCAGATTCGGACTCCAAGCAACAGAATGTAGGAATATTCTGCACTGCAGCAGTTACAGCTAACTATCCTATGCTCATTATCTATATAAATGGCATATCATTAGAAGGATTGGAAGACACAGATGTACATTGTATAGTCATTAGAAGTGCCAACTGGCCCAGTCACTGGCCAAAGATTAAGGCAGACACTTATATGTCTGGTGTAGGAGGACCAATAGCAGCTAAAGTTAGTGCTACCCCTTTGAGATGGACATTTGAAGGTGAAGCAGGAGTTTTTACTCCTTTTATAGTTGAAAATCCCCATCCATCTGTGGGCAAGAGACTTTTTACAACAGTTAGAATTACAAATGAGTACTTTGTTTTTTTAGGCAGGGCTGCCTGTTGGAGGCCTAACACTTGAAGCAATGGACAATAGATTGGTTTTGGACTATCTTTTGGCTGCTGGAAGAGGCATATGTGTGATTGTTATTTATATACCCTCCTTCTAGAACTTCTGAAAATCTTTTACAATACCATATTGATTCATATTGTTTCTTATATCACTTCTTGCATGTACAATTTTCATGTTTGCTACACCACATTGAGCCTGCACCAGCTGTGGGGAGAGTCATCACTACTAGCCTGTGCTTTATTGCTCTGTGTTTGTATAATTTCTCCCATGCTGATGGATTTGTGTTTCTAGTAAGACCCTTCAGCCCAGAAACCAGGTAACAATATCTGGCTTGACTCCCACTTCCCTTTGGTGTTTTTCATCTCAATTCCTGAGAAGTCAGGGAGGGCATGATCATCTCCTTTTTAGTGCTTTTACCTCCCTTCCTAAGAAGTTGGGGGGGGGTGATCATCTCTTTTTTAGTGTTTTCACCCCCTTTTCTGAGAAGTCAGGGAGAGTGTGATCACCTCCTTTTTTGGGGTTCTCACCTCCCTGAGAAGTCAGTTGTAAAACAAAGGAAAGAGGGAGATGTGGAGGGCTGAAACTCTGAATCAGACAAGAGAGCACTTAAGGCTACCTATTCAATGTTAGACAATGGCTCTATTAGCATATGGTGGCTCTCCTCACCATTGGTGCTTGCTGAATGTTTGGTAGTAAAATAATTGTAGGCAAGAATTGGAGGATGGAAAGAGAGAAATGAGAGGAACTTAGTGGCAGGACGAAGAGGACAGGGGTTGAGACTTCAGATTCCAGGATCCAGGATAGCTCTTTGGCAAGTTGCTTGGCAGCTTGCCTGCCTCCTTCACTTCTCCCCTTAAAGACCAAGGACTTTGATTTATCCTGACTCTGGCTGACCCTGAGGCTCTCCAGGAGCTAGCATGTACTTTACAACATATATGTGTGTGTGTGTATACATATAAATATATAATGTGTCAACAAGGATACAGCACTCTCTAAAATCTATAAGAAACTAAGTCAAAGTATAATGAATAGATTAACAAGATAAAGTGTATAGATTAATGGGAAAGGGATAAAGAGGGAAGGAAAAGATTGAGGGAGAAGATAAGATAGGGATCTTTGGGGATTTAGGAGGATATTAAGTAATAGCAAGGCAAGTTAACAGGTAGAAGTGGAAAAGTTAGCAGGGATACAAAATAAGAGGTACACACAAATATAATAACAATGATAAGGAGTAGAATTTATTATAAAAAAGTAAGCGTTGTAATTGGTCTCAGAGAAAAATCAAAGATAAAAGATTCACTCAAGATAGAAATCTACATTATATGTCAACCATATTAATATTGTTTTAAATGTATATGTGCATATGTATGTGTGTGCATGTCTGTGTGTGTAAGTGCATGTGGGTGGGTATATACGTGAGTGTGTATCTATATGTACATAAATACATCCATGTTTAACTTCAGCCTGCTTGGGGGAAATGATGGGGAAGAAAAAGAGGGAAAAAATAAAGTAAAAAGCAAACAGCATGGCACAAAAAAATTACCTACAAGGAAGCAAAGAAAAGATGTGCAGTTGTGAATAAAATGTCTTCTATTAGCATTCTCTCTCTCTCTCTCTCTCTCTCTCTCTCTCTCTCTCTCTCTCTCTCTCTCTCTCTCTCTCTTTCTCTCTCTCTCTCTCTCTTTTGTAAGGAAATTGGGGTTAAATGACTTGTCCAGGCTCACACAAATAGTAAATATTAAGTTTCTAAAGCCAGATTTGAACTCAGATTTTTCTGACTTAGGGGCCAGTTCTTTTTCCATTGTATTATCTATGCTTTCTTGAAATGGAAATTTATTGTAACCTATTTTGAATCCTCCTTTATGTTTTGCTAAGCACATAATTCTTTTTCTTCCTTTCTTTTCTTTTTCTATTTTTATTTGTTTTAAATAAATACACTTTTTAAAAATAAGATTTCCTTCCTTTCCCTGTCCAACTCCCCTGTACACTCTTCTCTTTTTGAGATCATAGAAATCATCTTCCTTTCATTTCCAGTTTTTGATATGACTCTGGCACATCACACACTCCTACCCATCCCCTTGCTTCTTTGCCCCCTTTTACATGTATCCTCCTGTGTTGTAATGTAGTCCCATAAAATAACTAGTCATCTGTGGGAAAGCTGTCACCCGGGTTCTATGTATCATGCCCCTTGCCTGCCTCTTCAGTGTTCTCTACTAAATTTCTATCTTCAACTCTTGTAAACATTTGTATATTTAGAAGGTAGTCTCTTACTGGTTTTTCTACTGGCACTCTCTTGTTGCTGTCCTAGAATGTTGCAATTATTCACTCCTCATTTATGTTGTTTGGTGTGTTTGAGAAGTAAATAACCTTTTTAGTAATAGTTTTCTTCCTAAAAATATTTCAAATGCATCTTTATTATTGAAAAACCAGTTTTCTTTCAGGTGTGGTTAAGATCAGATTTTCAGAGGAGCATTCTGACCTCGATTGCTCTTTAGAACACATCATTCCATTCTCTCATATGATGTTGTTTGAATTTTCTTTTCATTTGTATTTGAAGATCTTTCTCCCAAATGCTTTTAGAATTTTGTTGTTTCTGAATTGAATTGTTAAATGTAATCACTATGTGTTTTATAGTTTTCAATCAGGTTGTTTGCTTCTTTGGAGTAGAGATGTGATCTGTAAATTCTTTCAAATGGTATTCCATTTTCTATATTTAGAAGTTCTGGGAAATTCTCTTCTATTATTTCCTGCATTATGATATCAGGGATTTTTGTCAAATCATGTTCTTTTGAAAGATCTATGATTCTTAAGTTGCTTCTATGCATCCTGTATTTATGTTTTGCTTGAAAAGAATGGATTATCCTTTAATGTTAGTTTTTTGCATCTCTTCTCCTAGATTATCCTTCACTTCTGTGGACTTATATTTCTAATTTTTTGTTCTCACTATTATTTCTTTGATAAGACTAGCCATTGTAGAGTCCTTTTTTTTATTCTGTTCATTATTTTTGTCATGAATGCCATAAATTGTGCTTTCATGATTCTCACTTCTCTTTTGAAATACTCAAGAATTGCCTGCTGTGATATGTTCTTGTCAAGTTCCACAGGGTGTCCTACTTCATCAAGTGTTGCATTTTTGTTTCTTTATTTTGCAATGTTTATTCATAGATGTCTGAATTTGCTTACCAGCTCTGGAGGTCATATTTCCTTCTGTGGTTCCTATTTTTCTTGTTGATTTATTTGTGTATGTTCAAGGTCCTTTAAATTTCCTTCTTTCTGAAATCTGAAATAAGGAAAGGTGAGGAAAAAGAAGGAATTAGAAAGATTTAAAGTTATGGTCAGAAAGAAAAATCATCGTTTTTGAATTATGGAGCTGGATTAAGAGTCTCAAGTGATTATCTCTGTATGTGGCTTATTTTCTACTAGTGTGCACTTGCTGATTATCTCCCCCTAATAATGGTTTCTTTCCATCTCTCAAAGCATCACTGGCTTCTCCTATACTGAGCATTTCAGAGGTCAGTAGTGTAGGTTTTTGCCTTTTCTCCCCAAAGATTTTGAATGGACAGAACTGCTTCTAACTAATTGTTTAGTACTTTCCTTCAGAGTACTTGAAGGAAAGCTGCTTGGGCTTCTGTCCCCTCCCCTGTGATGTCCAGCACCACTTCCTAGATTCTTTGGTTCAGCACCACAGTTAGTTCAGAGAGTTTCTGTTCTATAGGTATAGGATTGTCCATACTGGCTCCTGTAGTTTGGAGCTGTTCATATGTTTGTCTGCTCACTAGCTTTGACCCTTCCCTTAAAGGATGGTGCTACATGTTGGGGAGCATACTTACATATCCTGAACCTGATATTCTCCAACACTAAAAAGAGAGAGGGGGAGATTGGGTTTTGTCTCTATGTTTGTTCCTTTGTGGGTGTGAGCAACAGACAGAAGAGAAACAGAGAGACAGAAAGAGAGAGACAGAGAAACAGAGAAAAAAAGAGAGTCAGAAAAACAGAGAGAGAGAGAGAGAGAGAAAGAGAGAGAGAGAGAGAGAGAGAGAGAGAGAGAGAGAGAGAGAGAGAGAGAGAGAAAGAAAGAAAGAGAGAGAGAGAGAGAGAGAGAGAGATTTGGTTCTGCTAGTACAGCCTCAGGGCCAGCAATGTGGCAGGCTGAAGAGCTCCTGAGTGAACTCAATTTCAGTGAACATCAGTTCATTGTTGGGGGAGAGGGATTAACCTTTTTTTTTTTTTTGAATCCAGATGTCCATAGAGACAAAGACAAGCTGAAGTCATTTATTTTTGGTACATTATTCCTGTCCTGTCGTGATTTGAGAGGTTGTGGGGAATCAAATCTCCTAGTCTCCCATCTTGTTGCTCACATGACCCAGCATAGAATAATTTTAGTTTAGCTCCAACATATAGTATGTTTGTCATTTCTCTATTAAACCCCATTCTTCTGAGACAAGTAATTTAATCATTGAAAGCTCATCCCTCTAATATCTATTTTAAACCAGACTGAGTCAGTTTTTACCATCATTATTACCCCCGTTGCCATTTCTTCATTAGCAAGATTCCACCGAGATTTTAAAATCTTTGCTTCCAGATATCACATTACTCCCAATATCTCTGAGTAACATTGTCATTTTATCTCCATAGGATCATTATGACTGGGGTCTGCGAGCTATTAAATCTGTGCTTGTATTAGCTGGATCTCTGAAGAGAGGAGACCCCAACCGACCTGAGGTCCAAGTCTTAATGCGTTCTCTCCGAGACTTCAACATCCCCAAGATCACAACTGATGACATGCCTGTGTTTATGGGGCTGATTGGAGATCTCTTTCCTACGCTGGATATTCCCAGGAAGAGAGACATCAACTTTGAAGGTTTTATAAAAGAGGCAGTTTTAGAACTAAAACTTCAGGCTGAGGACAACTTTGTGCTCAAAGTAAGTGTCATTACTCTCTCTTCATAATTTCAAAATTCACAAATTATTTTTCTTAAATGTTTCTTTTGCTCATGAATTTTTATTGGTTTTGGATTCCAAGGGTAAGCTGATACACAAATTTTTGATTAATGATAAAGTTTTAAGAAAAGTGACCTCTTCTTTATAGTGGTAGGAAGTTATGGCAACTAAGATATCCCATATCCAGTCAGATATAGATGACACGTGGTTTACATTTGAAGAGTTTCTTTTCTTCCTTAGTTTTACACTTCAAATCATTTCAACTTTATCCCTCATTTTCTTTTCCTTGATTCTAGACTCAGAAAAAGAGGTCTTTCTTCTTGACTATATCAGTTCTTCTAATTGTGCCTTAATCTCGTCATCTCTTATCTCCTCTGGAGAAAAATTCCCCCTTCAGTAATCTATTCCCCAGGCCTAATTTTCTTTCTTTTCTTATTACTAATATTTTTATTATATATTTTTTAAAGTTAATTTTATAGTTATAATTTTTGACAGTACATATGCATGAGTAATTTTTTTACAACATTATCCCTTATATTCATTTTTCCAAATTTTCCCCTCCCTCTCTCTACTCCCTCCCCTAGATGACAGGCAATCCCATATATATTAAATGTGTTACAGTATAACCTACATACAATATATGTGTGTAAATCAATTTTCTTGTTGCATGGTAAGAATTGTAATCATACCTAGTTTTTCTAATGTTCTATTTACCTCTTTAATTTCTTTCTTATTTGTTTTGTTGTTTGATTTATCTAATTCTGAGAGTGCAAGGTTGAGATCTCCCACTATTATAGTTTTGCTATCTATTTCTTATTGCAACTCTCTTAACTTCGCCTTTAGGAAATTAGATGCTATACCACTTGGTGCATATATGTTTAGTATTGATATGGCTTCATTGTCTATGCTGTTTTTTAGCAGGATATAATTTCCTTCCTTATCTCTTTTAATTAGATCAATTTCTGCTTTTGCTTGATCTGAGATAAGGATGGCTAGCCCTGCTTTTTTGGCTTCACCTGAAGCATAATAGATTCTGCTCCAGCCTTTTACCTTTACTCTGTATGTATCTCCTTGCTTTAAATGTGTTTCCTGTAAACAACATATTGTAGGGTTCTGACTTTTGATCCAATCTGCTATCCCCCTCCGTTTAATGGGAAAGTTCATCCCGTTCATATTTACAGTTAAAATTGCTAATTCTGTATTTCCTGCCATCATATTATCCCCTGATTATGCTTTTTTTCCTTTGTCCCCCCTGAACCCCTTCCCCAGTATTGAATTTATGCACCCCACTTGTGATGCACAGCTCTTGCAATAACTTCCTCTTTGGTCACCCTGCTTTTATCTTTTCCTCTCAAATCCATCCTACACAAAATTACCAAACTGACATTCCTAAAACACAAGTCTGACTATGCTCAGAAAGTTTCAGTGAATCCTTAATTGTCTTTGAAATAAATAGAAATTCTTATATTTGATATTCAAAGTGTTTCATCATATAATTCCAATCCAAACTGACTTACTCCTTCCTCATATCTGCCATTCCACCTGCTGCTTCCATGACTTTGCACAGGACTCCCTGTGCTTGGGATGCTTTTCCTTCTTACTTTTCTACCTCTTAGAACCAGGACTTCTTTCAAGGCTCATTTCAAGTGCCTTCTCTTTCTACATGTGCATCCTGATTGCCTCATCCTCCTGATGCCCCTTTGCATTTTATATAGATATAATACTTATGTAGCTCTAAAATTGTTAAATTCCTTCCCCTTTATACTTCCCACTAAAATATTAGATCCTTGAAGGAAATTTGTATTTATTTTTCTAACATCTAGCTTGGACTTGGAAACAAACTAGGCTTAATAAATGTTTGTGGAATTGCTTGATGGATTCCCTAAGTCAAATATTATTTCAGGTGGTACAGCTAGAAGAACTCTTGGCCGTGCGACACTCTGTGTTTGTTGTGGGGAATGCTGGTACAGGCAAGTCCCAGGTGCTGAGGTCTTTGCATAAGACACACCAGAACATGAAACGACGACCAGTCTGCATTGACCTCAACCCCAAAGCTGTTACTAATGATGAATTGTTTGGCATCATCAACCCAGCCACACGAGAATGGAAAGATGGTAAGAAATGCCTAAGAGCAGAGGGAAAACACTATACTTGCTCTAAACAGTATATTGTTATTCAGCTACTGCAAGACTGAATTAATTTTCTTTACGTTCATCAGTTAGGAATATTGGCATGAATTACAAAGAAGAAAAAACATAAGATAGGCCCAATGAAGCAACAAAGAGGCCATGGAAGGGGAACTATGATATTATGATTGGAAAGGGAATTTTCAACAAATTCTGTTTGTTCCTTTAAGCTATATTATATTTGTTCTTTCTCTCCTTCTGGGTAATCTTCTTAAGCCTTCAAGGTGAATGGAAGAAGAAATTGAAGGAGATATAGAATACATAATAAGCAGTTGCCCTATTACTTTAGTTATGCCATGTCACTGAGAATCTGTGGCAGTTAGGGGTGAGAGATAAATATGCTGTTAAGTGCTGGAAAATGTAATGGTATTGAAGAGTACTGTAGTCCAGTGAGTCAAACTCAAATAGAAAAGGATCTCTACAGAACACAATATATTGACTTAGAAAAACTTAAATTAAAATTATATATCATATTTTATTTATCTTATAAAACATATTTTAATCTGATTCAGCAGCACTTGGAAGTTTTGAGGCCATGAGTTTGACTCTTCTGAACTGTAGTCCATTTTACTATCAATTACTATATCCCCACAAACCAAGATGCTGTTAACAGTAGAAAACTTCAAAATTGACATAGAATACATTCCCACAATGTTTTATACTGAGAAGTGATGAAAACTTCCACCTAAAAAAGGTTAACAGAGAGGCTTCCTGGAGTTTTATTCACATTTATCTCAGTTCTCTTACTGAGGACAATTGTTTGTCATTTGGAGAAATTCTTCTCTGAATTGAGTTTTATAAGGAAGAAAATGAGGGGTATTTATCATGAAAGTATATTAATCTCTTGACAGCTTTTCCGTTTGATTTTCTCAGCACTTGTCAATCACCCCCACTATTTCTAATAGTAGTTAACATTTATTTAGAAAATTTAGATGTGAAAAATGCCTTACATGCTACATCATTTAGTCATCACAACAACCAATAGCTACTATTATCATCACTATTTCAGAGAGGAGAAAATTGAGACTAATAGGGAGTGAGCAGTTTATCCAGGATCCCATAGTTGGTTAATGTCTGAGACAAAATTTGAACTCAGGTCTTCCTGATTCTGAGTCTAGCAGTCTTAACCACTGCACCATCTAGCTATTCCTTTATTTTCTTTAATCACATTGATTTAATTTAATGAACATGCTTTCAAGGACTGACACTATGGAGAATGAAATATCTCAGGATGTTTCTCTAAACTTTTTATTTGTTTTCACTTATTTATCCAATGATCCCATTTTAGTGCCACAAATTCCTCTGGAAACTAATGAACTTATTCATCAGTACCTATGCAATATAGAAAGTCAATATCATATAAAGACTGATATTAGAAAAAGGCAATGTGGCATAGTCCATAGATTGCTGGTCTCAGAGTCAGAAAGATATAAGTTCAAATCCTGCTTCTGGCATATACTGGCTGTATAATCCTAGGGAAAACATATAACCTTTCAATACTCTGAGATAATTTTCTAAGACTGTAAGATGGAAAAATAGGTGCAAATCTTTACTAGTGGAGGACCTTCCTTACTAAGTAGAAACACTGACGCCCATAAAATCACACATCCAGTTTAAAAAAATAAAAAGAAGGCACAAAGAGGTGGCATCTTGGCCACTTTCATGTGGCAAATACAGGGTAGAATATCAACATTACATAGGAGGAGCAAGTATAAATGGCATGTACACATCTTTGCCCTCTTCGAAATATATAGCTTTACACTCATACACACACACACACACACACACACACACACACACACACACACACTCACACACTCACACACACTTCTTATGGAGAGACACAAAAACCTATAACCTTTCAAATAATGTAACAGAGAGAAGGACCTTTATTCATATTTATTTCAATCCTTCAATTGAAGACAGAGAAAGCCAGTGCTTGTCATTTAGAAAAGTACACACTCAGGGATGAGGGAATTGGGAGCTGAGAAGTTTGCTTTTAAAGCCTTTTACAATTTAGTCCTAACCTACTTTTCGGCTTCCTGAATTCAGTAGTTCAACCACTTCGCCCCCTTTTTTTTTTTTTTTTTGTACTGGTTGTCCCTTATGCCTAGAATTCATTCCTTCTCATTTCTGCCTCTAAGAACTTTCTTTCAAAACTCAATTAAAGTTTCACTTTGTACATGAAATCTTTCCTTATGCCCTCAACTGCTAATGCCCCCATGTAAAAGAAAAGTTATCCAGGAATTTGTATATACATACATGGTTGTTGTCCTTTGTTTAAAAAAAAATACCATTCTGTTAGAGTCAAGTTACAGAGTGTCCAATTATGACTGATCACACCAAAATGTGCTCAGAAGGTTCTACCACAGGTTGAACACAAATATCCAGTATAAATATTTGGAGAGGTCTCTAAATTTGCAAATCTCATAGGTTTGTTTTTGTCTTTGTTTTTAATTGCTACAATTCTGCTTTGCTTATAGGGAGCAGTGCTTTCTTTGATGTGGACATGCTATGCTGGACAGTTCTCTGGCAGTGCTGCCCATATAACAATATATTCCAAAGTTCTTCAGAGAGATTTTGAAAATGTCCTTATATTGCTTTTTCTGATCTCCATGAGAGCATTTGCCTTATGTTAGTTCTCTGTAAAATAGTTTTTTAGGAAAACATATGTTTAGCATTCAAATAATGTGATAAGTCCATCAGAACTGTGCTCTGTGATAGTTTGTATACTTGGCAGTTCAATTTGAAAAAGGACCTTAGTGTTCAGTACCTTATCTTGCTAGGTGATCTTCAGAATCTTTTAAAACAGTTCAATTGAAAGTGATTCCATTTCCTAGACTGATATTGGTATACTGTCCAGCTTTTATAGGCATATGATAATGAAGTCAATATAATGGCTCTACAGACCTTCAGTTTGGTCCTAAAACCTCTTTTTGCAACACTTTCTTTTGGAGCTCCAAAACACTGAGCTTTGTCTAGCAATGTATACATCAACCTCATTATCTGTATATACATCCTTGAAATATATATTACCAAGGGAAGTGAACTTATCCACAAAATTCAAAATTTCCCCAATTCTTGTAACAAATATTTGTTGTCATGAAGTGTTTTCTGGTAGAGAACTTCTGTTCTTGGTGTTGTTAGTCCAAAAGTAGCACAAGGCAGAAACTCAATCCACACTTTATTGCATCTAGGCTTCAAAGACTGCATTGAGTGCCCAATCATCTGTAACCAAAAAGTTGTACATCAACTTCCCCTCCACTTTAGTCATGGTTTTGTAGTCTTTTCAAGCTAAGTAATTTACCCTCAATGTGGTAACTAACTTTGATGCTATGTTCATCCTCACTGAAGGTATCTAACAACATTGCTAGTATATAAGTATATTCACTTGTACTTTACTTATACTACTTTTGATGAAGTTAAGCACTGTTTTCTTAGAGACAACCAACTGGTAAATCCTATAAAGTTCTTGTTTTTCATTTAGCAGCTTCTGAATTTTCCCATCATTTTTGTCAACCAAATATGGATATTTGTGAATATTCTGAGTAAATGCAGATGCTGCACACCAGTTCTCTGAATGATGCTCCACTATTGCCCACTGTATTTTTGCTCAGCTTTCTCTCCAAATTAGCAACAAACTCTTCCTTCTCAGAGAAGCTCTCTAATTGGTTCACATCTTTTAGTAGTAATCTTGCCTTGGAGTCACTGCTTTTATTTAATGCAGCTGTGTAGCTTGGAAAGACCAAGTCTGATCAGTTTAGACTTAGGACACATTGTCCTTGCTATTCTCACATCTGTCTATCTTTTCTACTTATAGTAATATAGTTTTTTAAATGTCAGTGTTTGCTACAACAATATGTGTATGTTATTTCCTTGTGTTTAGATAAATGGAACATAGTGTTGGTCATGGGAAGGTCATGAGATGCACAAGTCTGTAGTAGTAGTAGTAGTAGTAGTAGTAGTAGTAGTAGTAGTAGTAGTAGTAGTAGTAGTAGTAGTAGTATACTGTTGCTGTTGCTCTTTCTGACCCTATTCTTCCCAAGGACTTCCTGCCATGTCTAGTAGCCTGTGCCTGCTCTTGCAACAAAATCATCCAGAATTACAAGCTTATTCTCTTTCAGCACTTTGATGATAAGAATTTCCAGGTATTCATAAAATTTTCTTTGGCCTTATAAGAGTTCCTTACCATAAAAACAAATGTACTGCTGGTGGTAGTGTGGTTCTTTTTTGCAAATGACAATTACCATAATAAGCCTGTTGTTTAGGCCTTTTGGTAGGCATACAAGCTTGTTGACTCAATACTAACTCAATTAATGTTGACTAGCTTGATGGCAGTCCCCTTCACCACAATCACTTCAGAAAAAGAGATTATGCAGTTCCAACTTCAGTAAATTGGCCTTGATTGGCCAGCTTTGTTTTATTCAGGGCTCCTATTTGGATGCAATGCCTGAATTCTCTTACAACAAGAGCTATATCTTTGAAGTCATCTGAATTTTATGTTGTTCATAAGCATACACACATTCTATGTACCAACACTGAATTGAATCATCTTTCCAGAAGTTTTTGTATATGTTTTTGTATTTCAATTGCAGAGTGAAATCCCCATCTCCTCCACTAAGCAAGCTAGGGTTACATAAGCATAAAATTTTAGGACACTTTTTCAAGCCTTTTCCTCATATCAATGAGGTGCTTAAAAAGCTGCTCAGTTGCTGAGTCCTATGGCTATTCCAGTGACCATAGCACTCCATAGCACCTACTGCCAATAGAACAAATTGCTCTCATCCACCCCTTCCATGGAGGGAAGTCTTAATATGCATAGGGTAGACATCCCCTGATTCACCAAAGGGTTTAATATTCCTCAGTTACCCTCAACCTGGTTTAGCCCATCTTCTGAAATAGTTTATAGGATATGACCACTGAACATGCTACAGCCTCTTGGAGCCACAGGTGAGAGTTGGATGGATCAGTTGGACTGATCAATGTGGATGATCAACCCTAAAAGAGCTTAGCAGCCCTCACATTAGAGGTACTAATCTTCTTTGAACATACCTTATACGATACTCATGTATCTATATACATGTATGTATACATATATATGTATACATAAATACATATTATATCTCAGGATATACATGTTGACTTCTCAAATAGAATATAAACTCCATAACAGCAGCAACTGTTTCATTTATCTTTGTTTCTCCAGCACATTACATAGTTCCTGACACATAATAGGGGCTTAATAAATGTTGACTGGTTGATAGACTAATGATTGTTATTTTTTTAGGACTTTTCTCATCAATCTTGCGTGAACTTGCCAATATAACACAGGAAGGGCCTAAGTGGATTTTACTGGATGGTGACATTGATCCAATGTGGATTGAGTCTTTGAACACTGTCATGGATGACAACAAGGTATAATTCAGGTCCAAAAAAACTCTCTAAGTCATCCCTAAGTGTTGAAATACAATTGATATCTTTGTTTTTAATTGAATTTCCATTTTTCAACCAACAAAAAAATTCTCTTCCTCCCATTTTTCTCTATTCATATTAAACAAAACAACTAAACCTAAATAACAAATATGCATAGTCAAGCAAAATAAAGTCACCCATTGGTAGTTCCCCAAAGATAGTTTTTTTTTTCCTGTCCATCACCTCTCAATTAGAAGATAGGTATTCTACTTCATCAGTTCTCTGGAATCATGAATGATCATTCTATTAATGAGAGATATTAAATATTTCAGAATTGTTTGTTTCTAAATGTTCTCATTATATAAATTATTTTTCTGATTCTACTTATTTTATTCTGCATAAGTTCATAAAAGCCTTCCCAAGTTTCATGGAAATTGCTTTAAAGGAAGTACATGTCTAAAAATAGCTGTTCCTAAGGTCACTAGCTATGACTATAATACAGTTTATTTTTATTAGCAGAACATATTTTTTGTTTGTTTTGGTTTGGGTTGGGTTTTTGTGAGGAGGTTGGTGTTAAGTGACTTGCCCAGGGTCACACAGATATTATGTATTAAGCAAGTATGTATTCTAAGGCCAAATTTCAACACATATATCAAATTCCAGGGCTGATATTCTATCCCCTGCACCATGTAGCAGCTCCAGAACATATGTTTCAAAATTAATAAAAATGTTCCTTCAGAATAGCCAATATAGAAGTTTGAAAATGTATTATTGCTCAAAATATATTTGATCATCACAACAACCCTGTGAGGTAAGTACTATTGTTATCCCCATTTTATAGATGAGGAAATTGAGAAAGACAGTTACTCTCTGACATTCCTAGAATTAGTGACTGAGGAAGGACTTAAACCATATATTCTATAATTCAGTGACACTAGCCTCCTTGTTGTGCTATGCCTAAGACATGCTTATCTCTCAGTTATTGACATTTTCTCTGGCAGTTCCTCATGCTTTGAATGCTCTCTCTCATACCTGTCTATTGGCTTCCCTGGATTCCTTTCAGTCTCAACTGAAACTCCATTTTCTAGGAAGACTTTTCCAATCTTTTTTCATTTTAATGTCTAACTTCTGTTATTTTTTCCATTTAGCCTGAAAAATTTTTGTTTGTAAATATTTTTATATACACTTCATTTGAATTTCTGGATATCTTTTTTCTCTCTATTTAAATCCCCACTAATTAACACAATGCCTTACAGATAGATGCTTAATAAATGTTCATTGATTAATTAACTGAAATCACCTACTCCCAATGAGCTTACCTTCAAATGGGGCAGACAAGTTCATATAAAATGTTATGTGATATGTACAAAACAAGCATAAATTTAACAAACACAAATGTATTCAAATTTGTATTAAATACAAGGTAGTTTTAGAGAGTGTTTGCTAGCAACTGGAAAAATCTCGTGCTTTCACAATTTTACTCACATCAGATTTGGCTCAAAGAAAGAATATTAGACATATTGGTTTTCACCAAAAATTTCTCTCACCTTATAGAAAAGTGGAGGGGAAAGAGGAAATAGAAGGGAAAACAGAAATAGTAGGGGAAAGGTATGAAAAAGGGGGAAGAGTCTCTAAAGGAGGAGGCTTGCTTGAGGCAAGTAGTGTTCATAAGTAAAATATTGGGGAGGAGGGAAAGGGGAAAAGGAAAGAGAAAAGTATAATTTAGCATTAATAAGATGGCAGGAAATATAGAATTAATAGTTTTAACTGTGTGAATGGGGTAAATTCTCCCATAAAACATAAGCAGATAGCAGAAAGAATTAAAACCCAGAGTTCTACAAAATGTTTACAAGAAACACATTTAAAGCAGAATGATACATACAAAGTAAGGGTAAAAGGCTGGAGTAGAATCTATTATACTTCAAGTGAAGTTTAAAAAAAAAAAGGTGGCCATCCTTATCTCAGATCAAACAAAAGTAAAAATTGATCTACTTAAAAGATATAAGGAAGGAAAATATATCTTGCTAAAAGGTACCATAAATAAAGAAGCAATATCAATATTAAACATATATGCACCAAGTAGTGTAGCATCTAAAATCCTAAAAGAAAAGTTAAGAGAGTTTCAAAAAGAAATAGACATCAAAACTATAATAGTGGGAGATCTCAACCTTGCATTCTCAGAACTAGATAAATCAAAACATAAAATAAATAAGAAAGGAATTAAAAAGGTAAATAGAATACTAGAAAAGTTAGGTATGATAGATCTCTGGAGAAAATTGAATGTAGACAGAAAGGAATACACTTTCTTCCTGTCAATTCATGGCACCTATACAAAAATTGATTGTATATTAGGACATAAAAACCTCAAAATCAAATGCAGAAAGGCAATTTTTTCAGATCACAATACAATAAAAATTACATTTAATAAAAGGCCATGGGAAAATAGACCAAAAATTAATTGGAAACTAAAAATCTCATCCTAAAGAAAGAATGAGCAAAACAGCAAATCAGTAGACACAATAATTTCATCCAAGAGAATGACAATAATGAGACAACATACCAAGATTTGTGGGAAACAGCCAAAGAGGTAATGATGGAAAATTTTATATCTCTAGATGCTTACTTGCATAAAATAGAGAAAGAGATCAATGAATTGGGTTTGCAACTAAAAAGCTAGAAAAAGAACAAATTAAAAACTCCCAAGAATGTACCAAACTTGAAATTCTAAAAATAAGAGATCAATAAAATTAAAAGTAAAAAGACAACTATTGAATTAATAAATAAAACTAAGAGTTGGTTTTATGAAAAAACTAGTAAAATAGATAAACCCTTAGTTAATTTGATTAGAAAAAGGAAAGAAGAAAATCAAATTGTTAGTCTCAAAAATGAAAAGGAAGAACTTTCCATCAATTAAAAGTAAACTAAAGCAATAATTAGGCGTTACTTTGCCCAACTTTATGCCAATAAATTTGACACCCTAAGTGAAATGGAGGAATTAAGATTAAGAGAAGAGGAAATAAATTACATAAATAGTCCTGTTTTAAAAAAAGAAATAGAATAAGCTATTAATCAACTCCCTAAGAAAAAAATCCCTGGGATCAGATGGATTTATATGTGAATTCTACCAAACATTTAAAGAACAATTAACTCCAATATACATAAACTATTTGAAAAAATAGGGAATGAAGGACTCCTACCAAATTCCATTTATGACACAGATATGGTACTGATACCTAAACCAGAAAAGAGAATTATACACCAATCTCCCCAACTAATATTGATGAAAAAAACTTAAATAAAATATTAGTAAAGTGATTACAGAAAATCATTCCAGGATAATACACCATGACCGGGACTGCAGGGCTGATTCAATATTAGGAAAACTATTAGCATAATTGACTATATCAATAACCAAATTAACAAAAACCATATAATTATCTCAATAGATGCAGAAAAAGCATTTTATAAAATCCAATACCCATTCCTATTAAAAACACAAGAGAGCATGGGAATAAATGGACTTTTCCTTAAAACAGTCAGTAGCAACTATTTAAAACCATCAGCAAGCATCATATGTAATGGGTATAACCTGGAGCCATTCCCAATAAGATCAGAGGGGAAACCTGGTTTCCACTATCACCATTATTATTCAGTATTGTATTAGAAATTCTAACATTGGCAATAAGAGAAAAAAATTAAAGGAATTAGAGTAGATAATGAGGAAATCAAATTATCACTCTTTGCAGATGATATGATAGTATACTTAGAGAAATCTAGAGAATCAGCTAAAAAACTCTTTAAAAGTAATCCACAACTTTAGCAAAGTTGCAGGATACAAAATAAATGCACATAAATCATCAGCATTTTTATATATCACTAACAAAATCCAATAGCAAGAGATACAAAGAGAAATTTCATTTAAAATAACTTTATAGTATAAAATATTTGGGAATCTATCTGTCAAGGGAAAATCAGGAACTATATGAGCAAAACTACAAAATATTTTCTACACAAAGTCAGATCTAAGCAATTAGAAAAATATCAAGTGCTCTTGGATAGATCTAGTGAATTTAATAAAGAAGACAATACTATCTAAACTAATCTATTTATTTAGTGCCATACCAAACAAACTTCCAAGAAACTATTTTACTGACCTAGAAAAAATAACAACAAAATTCATCTGGAAGAACAAAAGGCCAAGAATTTCAAGGGAATTGATGAAAAGAAAAACAAATGAAGGTGGCTTAGCTGTACCAGATCTAAAACTACATTATAAAGCAGCAGTCATCAAAAATATTTGGTACTGGCTAAGAAAAAGAGCCATTGATCAGTGGAATAGGTTAGGTTCATAGAACAAAATAGTCCATGTGCATAGTAGTCTAGTGTTTGACAAACCCAAAGACTCCAACTTTTGGGATGAGAATTCACTATTTGACAAAAACTGCTGGAACAATCGGAAACTAGTATGGCAGAAACTAAGCATTGTTCTACACTTAACACCATACATATACCAAGATAAGATGAAAATAAATTCATGATCTAGACTTAAAGCATGATATTATAAACAAATTAGAAGAACATAGGATAATTTATCTCTCAGAACTGTAGAGGAGGAAGGAATCTGTGACCAAAGAAGAATTGGAGATCATATTGATCACAAAATAGATAATTTTGATTATATTAAGTTTAAAAGATTTTGTACAGATAAAACTAATGCAGACAAGATTAGAAGGGAAACAATAAACTGGGAAAACATTTTTACATCCAAGGTTCTAAAATATATAGAGAACTGACTCAAGTTCATTCCAATTGATAAATGGTCAAAGGAAATATACAGAGAATTTTCAGATGAAGAAATTGAAATCATTTTAGTCATATCAAAAGGTGCTTCAAATCAATATTGATCAGAGAAATGCAAATTAAGACAACTCTGAGATACCACTACACACCTGTCAGATTGACTAAGATAACAGAAAATGATAATGACCAGTGTTGTGTGGGAAAACTGGGACACTGGTACATTGTTGGTGCAACTGTGAACAGGTCCATATATTCTGGAAAGCAATTTGGAACTATGCTCAAAAAGTTATCAAACTGTGCATACCCTCTGATCCAGCAGTGTGTCTGCTGGGCTTATATCCCAAAGAGATCTTAAAGGAGGGAAAGGGATCCACTTGTGCAAAAATGTTTATGACAGCCCTTTTTGTGTTGGCAAGAAACTGGAAACAGTGGATGCCCATCAATTGAAGAATAGCTGAATAAATTAGGGTATATAAATGTTATGGAATATTATTGTTTTGTAAGAAATGACCACCAGGATGATTTCAGAGAGTCCTGAACTGATGTTAAGTGAAATAAGCAGAATCAGGAGATCATCATACAAGGCAACAATAAGAATATAGAACAATCAATTCTGATGGATGTGGCTCTCTTCAATAATGAGATGATTCAAACCAGTGCCACTTGTTCAATGAGGAGAGCCATCTATACCCAGAGAGAGGACCATGGGAACTGAGTGTGGACCACAATATAGCATTCTTACTCTTTTGGTGTTGTTTGCTTGCATTTTGTTTTCTTTATCAATTTTTTTCTTTCTTCTTGATCTGATTTTTCTTGTGCAGCAAGATAACTATACAAGTGTGTATACATATATTGGATTTAAATATATTTTAACATATTTAATATGTATTGTAATGCCTGCCATCTAGGGGATAGGGTAGAGGAAAGGAGGGGAAATTTTGGAGCAGGTTTTGCAAGGGTCAGTGTTGAAAATTACCCATGCTTATATTTTGTAAATAAAAAAGCTTTAATAAAAAAGAATATGGATTGTTGAATGAAGGATATAATGAGTTACTGTAAAGCAAGGGAGTTTAGTTATTTTTGTTGTTATTTACTGTTATTAGTATTGCTGACATTGCTTTACTTCTATATATGTATTGATCTCATTTTATGCTTCTAATAAGCATGTTGTGTTATTATTATTCACATTTTATAGATCAAGAAACTGAGAGTTGCCAAGGGTCACACAGCTAGGAAGTTTCTAAGGGCAGATTTAAAGATTTCTGTCTACAAATCCAGTGCTCTATCCACTGAACCACCTTGCTGTCTCTGATCCCCTCCAAAACCAATGTGTTGGGTAAATGAAAAAAGATACAGCTAATGCTGGAGAGGAAAATAGGGAGCTGATAAGTGGACAGACTATGAGAGGAAACAATACAATAAAAAAGGGAGTTCATTGATTTTGGATCAGGAACTCAAAAGGAATTGGAGGAATTCCACTGGAATGTGAATAGGCTAGAATTCAGAAGACTAGTTGGTGGGGTTGAAATAGGCTTCCTCTACATCCAGTTATTGAAAAGAAGAAAAGTAGATGAAGCCAAAGAATATATAATACAAGGTAGTAGATGAGTAGAAAATTTCACAGAATATCAGGTAGATTTGAGATTTCTATTCCTGGTAATATTCTTCATTCTTTTCCTTTGTTAAATAATGTATAAATGTCATCTTGAAAATATCATTTAATATAAATGAATCTTGAATGGAAAAACCCTGTAGTTTTTGTTATGAATCTAACTTAGTCTCAGTAGGGGGTCAGACTTTCAACTTTGGCCTTAGAGTATGTTTTAATGAATGTACCTGAGAAGGAGCATAATCCCATAGCTCTTCCTTCAAGAATCAACTCTAGAGTAGAAAAACTTATTAGCCACTTTTGAACTTCATACTTTTCTTTCCAGGTTCTGACTCTGGCAAGCAATGAAAGAATCTCTCTCAATCCAACTATGAGACTCCTGTTTGAGATTAACCACTTGCACACAGCTACCCCTGCAACAGTTTCCAGAGCAGGTACATCTCAGATAAAAGGAAATACCAAGTTGGAATAATATTTCTCCAAATTTAGCACATTCTTCCATTGGGTTACTGGGTGCTTAGTAAAGGGATATTGTGGCAGTAAGGTCAGGAAAATCTATATCTTGCCTATTCTGCCCAAATCTGGATTCACTTTGATTATTTTTCAAGGTAAAGTACAAGATACTGCAGAATACAGACTACAAAAAGAATTATCTTTTTCCCCCTTGCTCATAAGATTTCAGTAATCAGATATGAGGTAAGCAGAATAAATTCTTAAATAAATGAGTGTGAATATTTTATCATATTCAGAAATAACTATGGTTAAGAAATGATGTTGCACTTGAGGTGGTCATTTACCAAAGGAAGGCAAGTGTCTAAGTAGTTTGTAGTTAGCTCCTGGAAACTTTATCATGAAATATGATATAGCATTACAATCCTAGTAGAAAAGATTAAGAGAAAAATCATATCTTAGATATTATTAAATATTAGCTTCTTTGTTCTCCAAATGTTAAATTTCTTAACTCTCCTTGTTCCTGAGATTAGAATGGAGAGAAATTTATTCTCCATCCAAATGTGAGAGAATCCTAAAAGCTTTCTTAACATCAGATCCTTTTTTACTTCAAGGTATGGCTTTGTACTGAGTAAATCTTATCACTTTCAAATCCTAGATAACAGTCCCTTGTATGAAGAAAAAATGTTTCACTTCTGTAGAATATATATTTGTATGTATACATATATATACATATCATACATATTTTGTAATGTCAGCCACATTATAAAATATATATGATGTGTATACACATACATATTCATATAAGATTTCTTTTTTCTTGTACTACCAGGAATACTGTACATCAACCCCACAGACCTGGGTTGGAATCCTCCAGTGAGTAGCTGGATTGACAAAAGGGATATGCAATCTGAACGAGCTAACCTGACCATTCTGTTTGACAAATATCTTCCACCTTGCCTGGAAGTACTCAGAACAAGGTAAATCAAAGAACAAAGAAAGATGTTGTTTAAACTTCTTAGAAGCTGGAATACTCCCTACATTTCTAATTCTGTCAACTATCTCAGGTATTGTATACCTGAGATATTCTACTCTATCCTTGAAACTTCATATCCTAGTCATTGTTCTCTGAGGTAAATCAAATGACAGATAGTGGTATATATTGGGATTTATCATATTCATGCTATTTACTGGGGTCAGGATCATAGCTAACACCACAATCATCCTTAGGACTACTCTATGGATCTTCCAGGCCAAGAAGGGTGGCCTATCCTTATTATGTTCTAAAGGCTCTTTTAGTGTTAATCTGAGAAGCAGGGGGCTCAGAGACCTTACCAGCTGATCCAAAATCAAACTTAGAGGTGAAAATAGGAGCTCTTTGCTTGGAATAAGATTAGTTTTTCATATGCCCAAATTCTTATTCAGGAACATTTCTTCCTTTAGGATTTAGAATTAAAGCAGTTATGGGAGATTATTCAAATACCACTCCCAGACATGTGATAGTATATTCCTTGTCTTTTGTCTGTCATACATTGTTAAATATTCTTACACAGATGTAAACAGCTTTCTAAGCTAGAGCAGCACCAGTATATTAATGGTCTTTTCTCTTCTCATCTTACAGCAGCAGAGTTGCTCACACTCAGAGCATCTTCACCTCTGATTGTGTTCTTTTCATTAGTTTTGGTATATTAATAGAGTACTATAGTGTACAAACATTGTGTATATATATATATATATAATATGTATCTATATATCTATATTTATATCTATATATAGCTACACCTACACCCATGTCTGTCATATATATTTCTACACCTATATCCATATCTATCATATATACATATATATATGCATATATATACACACTTACATCCATATCTATCATATGTATATTTTATGTACAGGTTGTACTGACCCCAACTTTATTTTCAAAGCGCTCTATTCCAGTACTTATACCAACAGCTCAAGTGAAGTGACCATGTACTTACTATTCATGCTCAGGGTAACAGCAATAACCTTGCTGTTATTCATGATAGTTCCTGTTTACATAGTCACAATGATACCATTGGTCCTTAAATTAAAAAAAAAATATCACTGGCAATTTACTAAATGAAGAAGCAAAAAGCAATGTTCATTCAATAGAAGTGAAAAGCAGAAATAAACAAAATATCACCATTTATCCACAAACTTGGGTCATATTCTTTTACAGAAATCTAAAAATCATGCACAGATGTAGAGAAAGATAAACTGTTCCTAGAGGTTCAAAAAAAAAAAGTTTAGTCTAAAAATTGCAATGTTTGCATAGTCTATAAAAGTAGAAAATTTTTCTTCACACAAAGGAATGTTTTTTCTAGAATATGAAGATCAAACTTACTCAATAGGAAGCTCTCAAGTAGAAAAATTCATGTGACCAGAGAAACTCATGATTAAACTACAGCCTGCATGTCAGTCATTTTTAATATAATTATTATTTTTACCTCTGCCAGTATTTCTTTTGAGCTATCCTATTGATATGAATTTTTAACATATAATGTACATTTCTCATGTAAAAAAAAACATAAATCATTTGTTCCTTGAAACTGATCTTTGATATTGGTGCTTAAATCATAAATTTTCTATTAAATTTCAGATTTGGTGGATAGAAAGTCCTGAAAATCTGCAAGTTCATTGTCCTTTTTGTTCAATATTATGGATAATTTTGCTGGATATGATATTCTTGGCCCCAGTCTTAGTTCTTTGGTTGTCAATAGATATGATTCCAGGACTTGTAGTCTTTTATTGTAGCTGCTGACAAGTTCAATTCTAACTGCAGGTTCAGTGTATTTTAATTGTTTTTTTTTCTGGTTTCTTACAAAATTTTCTCTTTTATTTGGGGGTTCAAAATTTGGCAATAATATTTCTGTATTTCTTCCACAAAGAATATTGCTGAGGTGGTAATGGGATGGATTTTTTTTTTATTTCTACTCTCCCCTCATGTTCTGTCACTCTAGGACAATTTTCTTGGATTATTTCCTGCATTATTGTGTCAAGGTTCTTTTGTTGATCACAACTTTCAGGCAGTCCACTTATTCTTACATTTTCTCTTCTTGAACTGTTCTTCAGATCTGTCTTTTTTCTTATGCTTCTTATTCTGTTATATTTTATCATTCTTTATAATCTGTTTTGTTATTTCTTGGTCTCTCATAGCTTCACTGGTTTCCCCTTATCCAATTCTAATTTTCAAAGAATTATCATCATCTTTGAGACTCTATACCTCCTTTTCTAGTTGGTTAACTTTTTTCATAATATTATTTTTCTTGGATGTTCTTAATTTTTTTTTAGTTTTTCCTAAGTATTCCTCATTTGATTTTTAAATTATTTTTTGAGTTCTTCTATAAATTCTCTCTGGCCAGGAGCACCCTTTGGGGTAGAAGTTTTTTTTTTTGTATTTTTTGTTTTTTTACTTCAATATCCTTCTCTGAAGTTGAACCCCAGTCTTTCCTGTTCATAGAAACTTGTGAAGGTTTCTATAGTGGAGTTATTTCTTCTTTGCCAGTTCATTTTTTAAAATAAGAGCACCTCTGAGGGGGCAATGGTACCTCAAGTTTCCTTTCAACTCTCCCCCTCTGACAGAGAACCCAAACCAAGAGCTCTATCCTTTTGAAAGTACAGTATCTGGTACATTGTAGGTAAACCTTAATAAATGTCTATTGATTGATTAATATATACAAGACACTTTAAAATATATATGTGTATAAAGTGAGATTTTTTATCTACAAATTCTAAAGCAAAGACAAATTGTTAAAGTTTCTGTTTGGTAAGGAGAGCCTTTTATGAAGGCTACCACTTTCAGATTAGGATGTAAAGTAGTTTGGAGGTAATATGAAGCTACTTAAATCAAAAGGTGAAGTTGGAGGAATTAATAAAAGAAAACTATAGGAAGGGCTTTTGCTGAAAATGTAAAAAATGCATTATTATAAATTCTAGACAGGAAAAAAGTTATCAATTCATGGAAATCAAATAGGATATTAACAGTTTCAAAGAACTAGCAACTTCATGACTTTTGTTCAGAAAAACATCTAGATCTTAAGTCCCTGTTTTATTTTATGTGTACACAATTGATTTTCTCTCTTCAGATTTAAAAAGATTCTTCCAATACCAGAACAGAACTTGGTTCAAACGTTATGTTACCTTCTTGAGTGTCTTCTAACAAAGGAAAGTAATCCCTCAGATTGTCCTAAGGAACTTCATGAACTTCATTTTGTATTTGCTACTATCTGGGCTTTTGGTGGAGTACTGATCCAAGACCAGGTAAGAGAATAAATTGAGAATAAATTTGCTTCTGTCCTTGTGAAGACTGAGTTAGCACCCTGGATACCTTAGAATCAGCTGGAGTCAGGATAAGTAAAAGTCTTTATTCTTGGTCTTAAAGGATAGAAGTGAATTGGATGGATGCAGGATCTCCACAACTTCTCCTCTCCTCCTTTACCGCCAAAGTGACCCTGGCTTGTCTTACTCCACCCCCTAGTCCCTCCTACAATTCTCTGTATACACCAAACTATTGAGTCAGCACAGAATAGTGGGAAGGGCCATTTCCCAAGCATAAGCTAAGGAGTATTGTCCAATTGGTAATTAACCTTAAGTGCTCAGTTTTCTGATCCCAGTGAAATTCAGAATTTCAGCTCTTTGCATATCCTGCTTTCGTTTTAGAACACAGGTGATCATGCCATCCCTGACTTCTCAGGAAGGGAGATGAAAAGCACCAAAGGGAAGTGGGGAATCAAGCTAGATATTGTTAGCTGGTTTCTGGACTGAATGGTCTTATTAGAAACAGGTATGCACAAACTCATCAGCATGGGAGGTATTACACAAGCACATAGCAATAATGCACAAGCATGCAGTGTCAATGTGGTGTAACAAACATGAATTGTACATGCAAGTAGTGATATAACAAACAGTATAAATCAACATGGTATTGTAAAAGATTTTCAGAAGTCCTAGAAGGAAGGTATGTAAACAATAGTCACACATATGCCTTCTTCAGCAGCCAAAAGATAGTCCAAAATCAATCTATTTTCAATCGCTTCATGTGTCAGGGAATCCAATGATCCCCGCAAGTGTTTCTAGTCCTGCAACAGTCTTTTTATGTGTTAGGGAATCCAATGATTCCTGCAGATTCTGAAGTCCTGCAACAGTCTCATCATTTCTCAGAAAATCCAATGATTCCTGAAGGTTTTGAAGTCCAACAATTTTTGATGTCCATGAGTCAAATGCCATAACTGCCAGGCTCTTTCAGTGGTAGGCACAGTCAGCAATAGAACCACCCGATGTTTCTTTGCTCTTCTCCTTTGTTTCAAGTG
Organism: Sminthopsis crassicaudata; assembly: GCF_048593235.1. NCBI lineage: Eukaryota > Metazoa > Chordata > Mammalia > Dasyuromorphia > Dasyuridae > Sminthopsis > Sminthopsis crassicaudata. The sequence continues at coordinate 309,104,256 of NC_133620.1, read as the reverse complement.
TCTGTTCCATCTCTCTCCAATAGACAAAGTGAATATGGCTTGTGGACACCCATCTGATTCCTTCTCCATCTGTGGAGATACAAGCAAACCCTTCCCCCAAGCAGTTAACCTATCTAGTCCCTTCCATTCACCACTTTCTGGGTCTCTCCACATCACCTGGCGATTATCTAAAGACAGTGGAGCTGCTCGTACTGGACACTGCCCTTCTGATGGGTTATAAAACCTGTCTGCCAGAGCCAGTGCATCTTTGTCAAAAATCAAGAACAAAGAGCTAGATTTAGAAGTTCCTAGGATTACTGGTGGCTCTCCCTTTCTTTTGTTTTTGGAGGAGCATTTTAATGTCTCTGTTTCTCCTCTCTACTATTGCCTGTCCTTGAAGATTAAAGGGTATGCCAGTGGTGTGTGAAATTTTATACTGTGCACAAAAGTGTGCAAAATGCTTAGAAGTATATACAGGTCCATTCAACAGCAGCTCTGCCTAAAAAACCAAAGTACTCATTTGTAATCCTAATTGTTGTAAAATGTCTCTTCCCCACAGATTGATGGGGATTTCTTCAATTATAAAAGGAGTAAAAACTCTTGTTTTGCCTTCAGAAGTCCATCTCAAAGGAGTAGCACTAACTTCAGCTTCTATTGATCCTCCTACACCAGACATGTAGGTGTGTGCCTTAATCTTTGGCCAGTGACTGAGACAGTAGGAACCTCTAATGACTATATGACATGCACCAGTGTCTACCAATCCTTCTAATGGTATGACATTTATATAGATAGTGAGCATAGGTCGGTCAGCTGTAACAGCTTCTGTCCAGTATATTCCTAGATTCTGTTGCTTGGAGTCAGAATCTGGACAATTATCACCAGATTGCTTATTAGGAGTCTGTATCAGTAAATCTGATGCTACTACTTCTCCTGGTTGATAAGTCACACATTGTCTACCTGTATTAGTGATTGGGATATTAGCTACACATTCCCCAGTTTCCCACATAAGTATATGGATGAACACTGTTTTGTAAGTACTCTCAGGAGGTGAAATGATCAAGCCTACTGTGCCTGGAGGCAATAGATCCATAAGCTGGAGAGGAATAGATTTTACCTCTCCTAGGGATATCTCAGTTGTCCCAGCTGCATATGACTGTTCTTCCCAATTGTAATCCCTTTCTCCCATTAGGTTGCTTCCTGGCTGATTAGTCATGTCTGAGTACTGAACTTCTAAAGACATTCTAGCTGTAGCATCAGCTGCGATCATGCCCCAAGCATTTTTTGCCTTTGGGCCCTGGGGCTGGGCCCTTCATCCCATTTCCCTGAATCAGTCTACATTCTGATCCCCAATGGAAGCCTCTGTTGCATTTTGGACATAGAGTATTGAGTCTTGCTCTCCCACCATGTTTTCTCATTCTGTCTCTATGCCAACATTTAGCTTTAAGATGCCCTACTTTACCACATTGAAAGCATTGACAAATCTCTCTGGAAGTTCCTTGCCAAAAGGGACCCTGTCTTCCCATGTTCGGATCTTGGGAAGTCTGCATCATAACCTGGCTATAAAAGGTTTTTGTGCCCACTGTGGCACAAGAGTCTTATGATCTCCTCTAAAGGAGCATGCTTGCATAGTCCTACTATAATTCTTCTACAAACCTCATTAGCATTTTCTTTAGTTTTTTATCATCATAATTTCTGTTACTGCATTTTCACCATTAGTTCCCATGACAGCTGTCTGCAAATGTCCCACAAAATCAGCAAAGGGTTCATTTGGCCCTTGTTCAATTTTTGTGAAGGTCTTGCCCTTGTTGTTTTTATTGGGGAGAGAAGCCCATGCTTTGATAGCAGCAGCAGCAATTTGCTCATATGCTGCTAAGGGGTAATTAATCTGTACTGAAATGTCTGCATAAGAACCTACACCTGTTAGTTGGTCATAGGTGATTGGAGGATTAACTCCACTATGACTATTTTGTTGGGCTTGTATCCTACAGAGCTCACTATATTCAGAAAGCCACAACAAGTTTTGTCCAAGTTCTAAGCCTGTCCTTGCTATAGATTTCCAGTCGCTAGGGCTTAAGACTTCATAAGCCAAATTCTGTAATAACATCTTAACATAAGCTGATGTACCCCAATAGAGAGTGCAAGCTTTTTTCAGATCTTTGAGGCTTTCTATATCAAAAGGAGTGTATCTTCTACTTTCTTGACCTGAAGTGTTAAACTCTTGAATCACAGGATATATTCCTATTTTCAAATCACCTAAATCCTGCCCTTCTCTTGTGACTTTAAGTAGTGCCTTTTGCAATCTAGTCATAGGAAGGGGTGATTGCTGCAGGGTGGGGGGGATATCACTGCCCCTCCCACTACTCCTCCTCCCTCCATCCTGGAAGGTGAAGTTGATGGGAGCGTGTCAAGAACCAGTTCCAATTTAGGCAGGTTGAAGCTAGGCTCGTGAGAGTGAGAATCACTATGCCCTTGAGCCTCATTTAATTCCTCATGCCCTCTAGTGATATTGCCATTAATCTGTCCTTTGTTTTCATCTTTTTCCTCACACTTCCTCATCTGGCTGTTCTGAAATTTTTTTTTTTTTTTTATAACTTGCAGGATTCTTTAAGGACAATTGTATTACATTGTATATATAGAATGTTTCTTTGGAAATTGAATCAGGACTATTACCATTATAATATTCATATAGTTGATCTCCTACTAGTTTCCAATTATCTTGCCCCTATATCTATTTCCTTGAAGAATCAAAGGACATGCATTCTAATATATCCACGAGTTCATCAATATGCTCCCAAGTCATAATTAAACCCTGTCTTTTTATCGGTTTGAGTATGCTTTCTATAGATCTCCTTTGGAGTGGGGGAGAATCTTTTCCTAATATCTGCCCCATTTCAGCTAAAAAATGAGAGTTACTAGTTTAGCCCTTAACAAAGTAAGTTCCCCATTTGTCTATTAAAATTCTCACCCTATTTCCTTGTCACCAGGGACTTCTTCAGTGAAATTAGGGTCCTTGGTCCACACGTTGGGCACCAAATGTGAAGACCAAGTTAGTACTATGGATACCTTAGAATCATCCGGAGTCAGGATAAGCAAAAGTTCTTGGTCTTTATTCTTGGTCTTTAGGGGTAGAAGTGAATTGGATAGACACAGGATCTCCACAACCTCTCCTCTCCTCTTCTACCACCAAAGTGACCCTGGCTTGTCTTACTCCACCCCCTAGTCCCTCCTACAATTCTCTGTATACCCAAACAATTGAGCCAGCGCAGTATAGTGGGAAGGGCCATTTTCCAAGCATAAGCTAATAGAGTATTAATAATAATAATAGAGTATCAGTAATTATTCTTAAGGGTTCAGTTGTTTGACCCCAGTGCATCAACTCAGAGTTTGAGCCCTTTACAATTCTGACAAACATGTACTGAACATCTACAGAATACAGAATATCAGCCTATGCAAGAAGAAAGACAAAAAAGTTTGTGATAAAACCAGTAAGATGAATTAGCACAAATTTGTACGTTTCTTCAAAGTCAGGTGAAAGACTTGAACTTTACTCCATAGGACCATTGTTATACATTGATGTCTTATTAGGAGAAATCCCCTGATAATTGTTGATTACTAAAAGTCAGTCAGGAGCCAGGCCAGAGAGTCACATATATAGAGTGGCCATTCCCTTAGACATTTTATAACATTAAAAACACTTTTAAAAAATAAATGTTTAAAAATATCAAATTGTACTTCATATGTCCTAGGAGACAGTCTACTTTTATTTGGAATAAGCCAGCTCTACTCCAGGGTGATCCCAGATTCCTGAATACCCTTACAATCAACAGTCACTGAGTTATCAAGCATATGGGCGCCTGCCCATAATCCCTGCTACTAGGGAAGTTGAGACTAGAGGATCATTTAAAGTTTCGAGTTCTGAATTTCAGTAGACTAAGCTGATTGGGTCTGCCCACAGGGTCCGGTATCAATAGTAAATAAAGCCTATAGAAAGGTGAGGGAAAGTGATGGAAAAATGAGGGACCAAGTTGTCTAAGCAGGAGCTGTCTAGCCAAAGTTTAAAATGAAATTAGTCAAAGTTTTCCCATGCTGATCAATAAGGTTATTGGACTATCTGTAGCCATTGTGTTCTCATCCTAGGAGAACAAGGGAAATCCAATTCTAAATAAATTAATTTCAAAGCTTCTTGGATATTTTTCACTGCAAGAGCCTTCACATCTTACCATCTTACCTTCACATCTCAAAAGCATATATCTCCTCACTGAGAGTTGGATCAAAACTCATTATTGCTTCAGTAATGTTGATATTGTTTTTTGATCCATGGCAGAAATGACTTCTTGTTTATTTTTTCCTTTATTCTCAAGGGGGAATCCTATCCTAATGAGGGAGAAAACAGAAGAAAGAAGAGAAAATTCAGACCTTATTATGAATGCAACAATAACATCAATAGGATTATTATATGAAATAGTTAGGTGACATAGTGGATAGAGTCTAACTTAGAGTCAGAAAAGCATAAGTTTAAATGTGTCTCAGACACTTATTAGTAGTGTGACCCTGGTAAAGTCATTTAACCTTTCTCACTATCAGTTTCTGCATCTGTAAAATGGAGTTAATAATAAAATGTAACTCTCAGGATTGTTATAAGGATTAAAGGAGCTAAAAACTACTTTGAAATACTTAAAGGACTATATAAATGCCAGCTATTATGCTGATGAGTATGATTGCCAAAAATAAGTATCTGAGAAAATATTAGTAACTTTTTAACCATTTGCCCATTTTCCTCCTGAGTTGATGAATAATTTGTTGTTTTGTTTTGTTTCAAGTCTTTTGCTACAACAAAAAATGCTGCTATAAATATTTTATTGCACATGAATTTCCCTATTATGGTGGTTAAAGGAGAAGAAAATATATTATATAATTATCTATACAATGAATATATACAATATATAATATCTACATGATAAATATAGATATTCAAAAATCAGTATAAAAATTTAATTCACAGAAGAAACAAGAAGTATAGAAAGGAATGAATGTATGCATGTATGAATGAATGAATGAGACATTTGCTAAATGCTTACTATGCCCAAGCACCACGAATTTCACATTCTAATGGGAGAGATAATACATACGAAAGATTTCAGTTGCAAAGCAGGTTAATCCTTCTTCTATAATGTAATTTCCACTGATAAAAATGATATACTTTTCTGATGTTGAACCATTTAACAACGCCAAAAATTTCCCTGGCAACAACTTTCTTTTCTGGATCTTTAGCAACTATGGTTGTAGCACCTGCAGTGACAGTTATCAGATTTTGTCTCCCTAGGGTATTTTTCTCAGGATGTTTCCTAAGGTCATTGAGCTGGGAACACTGCTATTCCTAAGGCTCTTGAGTTCAGGGTCCTGGGCTGTTCGGAGCAAGATCAGAAGGGAGATGGGAGTCAAAGTGATAGTGGTTCTTTACTTGGCAAGCATTTGCTGCCTCCTCTCTCTCTTCCTCACTGCTCCAGTTAGACTGGCTTATCTTCCCTTTATGTGGCAAATGGTGACAGTTGATAGAGATGTCTGACCCATTCTCCACAAAATATTCTTCCCCAGATGATTTCTATGAGGCTTGATTAGGAGCAGAACCAATGGACTGGAGGTATTTGCTGCTTCCCAACTTCCAGTGTCTATCAAAGGGGACAAATAAATTAGGGCTTTTTTTTTTACTGCTTTACCAAATGTTTTATATATTGTAATATTTAAATCACTTAGCTTCTCACTGCTTTGAATAATTCCCTAAGACTATAAATTGTAGAGAAGATGTTCTTGATGAAGGTATGAGATAGAGAAACAAACTTTCAAAAATTATATTCCATAGTAGACTACATATTTGTTCACTCCAATTTACTGAAAAATGAAGAGAATACAAAATACCAACATAATTATTATTTGCTAATAGAAAAAAAATAATTTTATTTGGCATAGAATGTTAAAATCTCTCCTCTAACATTTCATATGCATATTTCACAAATAATACAAGATTCCTTGAAGGATGTAACAATAGAGGTAATTTTACTCTACTCCCCTATGGTTGATAATATCATGAATCATAAAATGGAAAAGTATATTGACTAAAGGTTTTTTGCCACTTTGGGAAGGTATCTAATAGAGTCCAAATTAATAAAAAAAAAAAAAAAAAGGAATTCCTTTGATGCTAAAGTTCTCTAAAATTTCCTGCTTACAGATGACATTGTAAAGGCTATTTGAAACTTTGGAATGTTAACAAACGTTTCTAAAGGAGATCTATGATCACTCAAAAGAGTTCAGCCTAACTATCCAAACCAAAAAAAAAAAAAAAAAAAAAACTCCAAAAGGATAAAAAAGCACCAACTTCCCAAACTGTGTATAAAATTCAAACTCTATATGGATAGATTATCCATATAGAGTATCCAGTACTACCTAAACCTCATGCAGACTTCAGATAGAAAGTGATCTGGGGCCAGAATTGAACAGAAGTGGAGAAAGAATGGTATAATGACAATGGAAAATTACATGAAATAATTACATTATCTGAATGTAAGCCCGTTTATTTTAAATGACAATATTGTTTACAACAATATTCTCTGAGTTGTGCTGTATCAGTAATAGAATAATGCTTTCTTTGAAAGACAAAATTTGAATGTCACCAAAAGGAAAGTGGGAAGTATATGAGTAGGCTCAAACATGTTACAAACAAGGAATTATTCAAAAGTAGAAAGTTGTCATCAGAAAATTGCAGAAACAAAATAGAAGATAGACTGGGCATAAAAAGAAAGAAAAAAATCTGTTTATCAGTATCTATATAATATCAGATCTTGAGGAAAGGAAGGTTCCCAAAATGCTTGGCATAAACAAAATAGAAGATGGGCTAGGCATAAATAGAAAGCAATAACTCTATTCTATCAAAACCCAAATACTAACAAATCTTGAGGAAAGTAAGGTTCAATAAAAGTTATCTTTATATATGCTTTCATGTCTATATAACTTCTTAAGCCAACACTTCAATCAGTTAACAAGCATTTATTTAGCACCTTCTGTGTTACAGGACTTTACTAGTGCTGGGTTACAACGACAGAAATGAATTAGTCCCTCCCATTAAGGAGATTATATATTTTTTAAAATTTCAATAGTATTACAATTACACATAAAAGTAGTTTTCAACATTCATCTTTGTAAGATTTTGAATTCCAATTTTCTTTCTTCTTCCCTCCTCCTCTATTTCCCCTTCCCAATAGAGCAAGCAATTAGATATAGGTTATACATATACAATCATTTTAAACATATTTCCATATCAGTCATGTGGTAAAAGAAAAATCAAAAGAAAAAGTAAAAAACATGAGGGGAAAAAAAAGCAAAATACAAAAAAAAAAAGAAGAAGTGAAAATAGTATGTTTTGATCTGCATTCAGTTTCCATAGTGCTTTCTCTGGATGTGGATGGCATTCTCCATCTCAAGTCTATTGGAATTGTCTTGGATCATTGCTAAGAAGAGCTAAGTCCATATCATTACGTAATCTTGATGTTAGTGTGCCCAATGTTCTGTTTATGCTCATTTTATTCATTATCAGTCCATGTAAATCTTTTCAGGCATTTCTAAAATCAGCCTGCTCATCATTTCTTAAAGAACAATAATAATTCATTAAATTCACATACCATAACTTAGTTATTCCCCAATTGATGGGCCTCCATTCAATTTCCAATAAGGAGTTTATATTTTACTGGGGAGGTAATACATACATCTATAATAAAAATAACATTACTAATTATAGTTATCTGTATATATGTATGCACCCACAATCCTAGGAACCCCTTCTTACAAGAAGCTCTAGCTCTGCACTCACACACACTATATTCAAGTCTTAGAAATCTGTTTCTGTTTCTGTGTTTTTTTGTCTCTTTGTCTCTGTTCCTGACTTTCTGTTGTGGTTTATATGTCTCAATCAGTCTGTCTGCCTCTCTCTGTCTCCATCTGTCTTTGTCTCTATCTCTGACTCTCTCCCTGTGTGTGTCTCTTTACATTGTTAAATCCCAGAGTTTGTAGGGGAAATCTCTGCCAAAAAGGTTAATAATGAAGTCACTTCTAGAAAAGGTACTCAATATACAAAATATATACAATGTAGAAAGTATCAGAGGTAGGAAAACTATTCATTCCTTCCATCACAAATCAAATATTTTTAAACTGACAGAAGGTTCATATAGAATATTAACATATACTTAAAATACGAAACTGTAACCATTTTCAAATTTTGTCGGACTTTTGAACTGTTACTTCACTTTCATATCAGACTTCTCTATCCAAACAAATTATGGCAGCCATGATGTAGCTTAAGATTTCTTAGCCTTTTATTTGTGGCATCCTCCTGATAGAGACTATTTTCTCCTATGATATGCATTATAATTACAAGAAACATTTTTCACTGAACAGCCAACACAAACTCACAAAATTATATACTCTTGAATTAACCAAATAGTTGCCAAGGCTAGAAATATCTGTCCCTCAGAACTGATCTTTAGTCAGGGAAGAAAATAGGAAAAAGAAGGAGGTAATTGGGTTCTACTAACTTGGTGCCCATTGCCATGCTGAGGGGTTCCATGATTGCTACCTAGAGAAAAGAGACAAATTCTTTCCCTCATTAGGAGTAGTCCTGACTCAGGCTAGTACCTTGTTAGTTGAAGTTTGCTGTTGAAACATGAGATACTCATAGGTCTTACATATGTTAACAAAAGTAGGTTTACTCAGCCCTAATAAAAAAAATAGGCAACAAGGGTAAAGTAACACTTACTTTGAGTAGACAAAGCCCCCCTCACCTCCATGTGGAAATGTCTGTTTTACAGATTAGGTGAATGATTCAAGGGTCTTGGGACATTCACCAAGTCTAAAAGACTCTGACTCCACATGAATGATGTTCTGCCTACACATAACCAGGAAGTCATACCAATGTAGCCAGAGAGCACCAATAACTTAGGCCCTTTCAAGTAGCAAAAACAGAAAAACTAAGTTATCCCATGTTGTAGAAAGAAGACAAAATACTGTTAGATAGATCCTTCAATGAAAATTCAAAATACAGTGGGCAGAGTCTGAAGCAATACACTCAAGGATGTAGAAAATTTTAACAGATCTTATAACACACTGAATGTGGATCTTCTTAGGTCAGTCCCCACTCACTTTTGATATCACTCATAATCACAAGAAAGACCAATCAGGAGTACCAAAATGGTAAGGTTGTAAAAAGAGGCCAGAGTGTATGTTCAGATCCCCAGACGACCATCAGATGAAGACGGCTCACTGATTTTTTCCTAAAATACTAAACAAAATTACTACAAAATACTTTAGAAGAGTGGGTGAGATAAGAGGAAGGCATTAACAATTCAAGTAAGTCGTCATGTAGAAATAAAAATTTAACTGAGACTTAAAGAAAACAAGGAATAATAAAAGAGAGAGATAAGAAGAAAGTGATTTCTAAGCAGAGGGTACACATTGTCAGGCAGGAGAATAATATCATTATAACTGTACCTTAGACAAAAAGATCAACTAAGCTACTGCAGAAGCCAAATGACAAGCGATGAGTTCTTGAAATAGAATTGGAGCTACAGAAGTGGAAAAAGGGTGATAGATGCTAGAGATTTTGTGGAGTTGGAATCAGCAAAATTTGGTAACTGATGTTGGTTCTATTTTCCTAATATAGCTTACTAGTGTTGTAACTAGTATATAGGAATAAAGAATCAAGCAGTTAGATTCTGTGGTAAAGTTACGAGAAGATTCTAGGGTTGATTTATTTATTTTGCTTTGTTTTGAGAGAGTGAGGAAAGATTTATGGCTCAGGGACAAAACAGTAAGGATTGTTATATGCTTTTTTACTTACAAGTATCAGATGGGAAAGTGTGCTGGTTCTTTATGCATTATACTGAATAAGCTTAGCGTCTTAGAAGACTAAGTGTACCACCCATGGAATTACTCTTTAAGTCTTTCTATTTTCTAGAAGTCTTCTCTAACTTTTATTGCAATGGCTTTTCCTGGGATCTTAACTATGAGACCCATTCTGTTTCCATAAACACTGGTATTTTATTTCTCATTAAATAGCTCATTCCTTGCACCTGTCTAGGGACTTCTATTCTCCATTCTTACCATAGTCTTAGTTTCTACAAAGAAAAGGGAGCCACTAACAGAACATATAAGCTTTAAAGATGAAATTTAATTAGCTTAATTTGGATTTTGAGATTAAAATTCAATTAAATTTTTAGAGTAGCCTGGAAAAGAGAATACTTAGGGAGAGATGTGATAGCTATCTTCAAATATCTACATTAATGTCATGTAAGAGACTTGTTTTGATTGGTTTCATTGGAATAAAATAGGAGAGAGGTTAGAAATTATAGAGAAGCAACATGCAATTGAATGTAAGGAACTGCTGAAAAAGGTAAAATGGACAATTTGGAAAAGCACTAAATTCCATACACATTTTCAAATGGAGTTTGAATGACTTTTTACTGTAGGGCAGATTACTGGTCGGGTTCAGGTAAGATTAGATAACCTCTGAAGTCTCTTTCAAAGTTGAGATTCTATATCTTCACTATGACTATTAATAGTAATAAAGCTATTCCTTAAGCTATGTTTCTTATTTCATGGGGAAAAAAGAGGAGAAAAATCATCAAGTTTGAGTAAAAACTCTCTGTAAAGGTTTGTGCGGGGAGATAAGTGAAAGCTTCACAGCCTTTTATAGTTAGTTATATTTCTTTCTAAAACATGGGTTTCTGCTCTGATATTTTATCAGTTTAAATGTCTATTGATCACACTTAAGTTTCTTTCCCATTTTGTGTTAAAGTAAGCTACAGGGGCTATTGGAAGAAAGAGATGCTTAACCAATGTTCCCATTTCTGCACAAGGACATTTGAAAAACATTTAAGAAAATTTGACTCCATTAAAAACCCAGTAGAAAGTACCCATCCAAGATATCATTAGACTCTGATGCATTTAGAGAATGGTAACTTATAAACATACATGCTGAGACATGGAAAGAGGACAAGTAAGAAAGCTTTTAGCAGCAGGAAACTTCACCTTAGTAAGAGCTTTATACAACTTTCTTTAAATAACACTTAAAATAGTTCTATGAATGGAAAAATGGGAATTTGATCAAAATAATTACATCAGACACGTAGTGTTGTTTAAAGTATCTCAAGAATGAACTCATGATGGTGAAATGAGAGGAATGATTTTTGCCTAAATCACTCAGTTCACCTCCTCTATAACACCTAGAAAATATTCCAGACTGAATTCTGATTGGAAAAATCAAGAAAAATTCACAGTGAGTCATTTTTCCAGGGAAGCTTAGGAAAACAGAGAGATCTTGTGGGCCCTAGGATGAGGACTAGCCACACTGCACAATGCACAACTGGGACACAACACATTCTCACATTGAAAGACAGAAAAGGGAGTGATACAGAGCACCAAGGCAAGCTTCAAGGCAGAAAGAGAATCCAAGGGACACTTGAACTAGCATTAAAAGTAGAACCAGGTATCATATAATAACTGTTGCTCATTACCCCATTCTAGATCACACTTCCAAGAAGAAAACGGGCAGTTGTAAGCAAAAGGGGCTTTGGTTGTGAACTGAACGAGAAGTAAATTCCAGAAACTTGGCTATGTGGCTCTGAGCCTAAGAGCAGAGCAGCAACTAAGTTCTAACCTTCAGCACAGCACATAAGCATACAGTGAAATAATCAGGACAGGAGCCCCGAATCAAAGGAGAGTTAACAGTTCACTTATTCTGAACCTATGAACTTCCAAGTGGGCTATAACTCAATAGATCCAAATAGACAATAGACCCAATAGACCAAAACCTGGGTTAAGAGCTTGCAGAGTTCATACCAAAAGGACTATCAACAAACCTCTTTTCTGGAAGTACTGTAAACTCCCAGGCTAACCTATGAAAGTAGCAAAAGGACATAAAAGGACAGAAGCTCAGGTCAGAAATGCTCCCCACACTCACACTTGCCAGAGGGGCCTTAATTCAAAGTTCCAAGACAGAGAGAGGTACTAGCAAGGTGGTTACAGGAGTGCAGGGGACTTGGTCACAGTTTCAGAGCCAAATGGAGTACTAGTGCTTGTAGCTGCAGAGAGGCTGTTCTTGAGCGTGCTACTGGTTATTAAACTATAGATTCAAGAGATTGTGGCCAGAGACCTTTGAAGGCCTCAGAGGAGGCGAGCCCGGTAGAGTTGACACTGCAAAGGTCAGTGGTCAAAGGTACTCTGTTGGGTCTAGAGCAGACTAGTAATTGTAACTGCCAGGAGGGCATGTTACATCTCCTGAAAAAAAATCATAAAATGAAAACTCTTTGGAATGTGGTAAAATTTCAGACTTCTCATGTGAAGGAGAAAATATTGGAAACAGTGAGAAAGGAATGAGATATAGGAATGAAGTGGGAAAAGAAGAAAGGGAGAGGTAAAATGGTGAAATTTCTTTCATATAGAGAATGAACACAAAGTTTTTACGTTGAAGGGAAAATGAAGGAAGAGATTTGGGAAGCTAGTATATAAAGCACTAAGCTTGGAGTCAGAAAAACCCAAGTTCAAATCCAACCTCAGATAGTGGTTGTGTAACTTTCAGCAAGTCACTTTATCTCTGTCATAAACTGTTACAAAAGAAAATGGCAAACCACTCCAGTATCCTTGCCAAAAAGAAAAAAAACAAAAACAAAAAAACTATAGACTATGATTTACAAGGGTCATAAAGAGGCAGGCACAATTGCATAATGATGTTAATTAGCCAAACAAGTTGCAGCCTATTATTGTGATGTAATAATATTGTCCTATAAGAAATGATAAAAGAAAATGATGATTTTTTAGGAAAATATTGCTAACTTATATGAACTTATGCAAAATGAAGTACTAAGAACTGGAAAATAAGTGTGCACAGTGACAGCAATGTTATAAAGATATTCAGCTTTGAAACATTTAGCTGCTCTGATGAATATAGTGATATTAAGATTATTCCAAAGAGCTCATGAAAAAAACATGATATTCACCTCGGAAGAGAAAACTGTTGAATTTTGAGTGCAATTTGAAGTATAATTTTCTCACTTTCTTTTTTCATTTTCATTATTTTTTTGCACAGTGTAGCTAATATTAAAATATATTTTGCATGACTTGACATGTATAGTTAATATTTCATTGCTTGCCTTCTCATAAGGTGGGGAAGGGAGTAGAAAGAAAGAAGAAAATTTAGAACTCAAAATTTTAAAAAGAAAAAATTGCAAAAATAGAAAAATAATATTTTGGGGAGAAGCTTTTAGTAAATTGAAATTTTCAACTCAGAGAGTGACACTCACACAAAGTCTAGGAATATACTTAGCTTCAAGGTTTCTTTTTCATGGCCAAGGAAGGCTTTGCAAGGAAGAAATGTGTGGTTTAATGCTCATCATCCTTCCTAGATGGAGTTGGCCTACTTTTTTGGAGAAAACAAGGATTGACTGACTTGCTCAGGGTCCCATAGCCAGTAAGTGTCTAGAACCAAATAGTTTAGTCCATTTTAATTAATTTGGTGACACTCTTCAATCAAGGTGACTTTATGATCACCTGATTCTATGGTGCCAATTCAGACTATTATCATCTTTCTTAGTCTCTAAAATCTTGTCCATGATACATTTGTCTTTACAGCTTGTGGATTACAGAGCGGAGTTCAGTAAATGGTGGATAACTAAATTCAAGACTATCAAGTTTCCTTCCCAAGGAACCATATTTGACTTTTACATAGATCCAGAAACAAAGAAATTTGAGCCCTGGTCCAAACTCATCCCCAAATTTGAATTTGACCCAGACCTACCTTTACAGGTAAGTGTAAGTAGACATTATTAATATAATTTTCAAAAGATATTAAAAGTACTCAAGCTTTAAGTATCATTAATACATTAGTGATTTTGACTCTCTAGGAACTGAGGATTTCCCCATCACATTTTCAATAGAATCCTATTCCTGTGACTCCAGGGAAATCCCTCTAAAAATCAGGAGAGAAAATGGCTCTTCTCCTAGACAATGAAATTCCCCTCCACTTAAGCATTTTAAGGGTATTTTTTAATAGAGTAATAAAGTGAAGGTTCTCTTCTTTCTTATGTTTCAGGCTTGCCTGGTACACACTGTTGAGACCATTCGTGTATGCTATTTCATGGAGAAGCTCCTGGAACACCAACGACCTATCATGCTGGTGGGGAATGCAGGCACTGGGAAGTCTGTTCTAGTAGGGGCAATATTGTCCTCCCTAGATGCAGATGAATACATGGTGAAGAATGTCCCATTCAATTATTATACTACATCTGCAATGCTACAAGGTAATTAAAAACAAAAGGAAGTAAAATAAAAAGTATTGGCTTTTCCATCTAATTTAAATGGATTCTGTTACATTAATTACATATCTAGAACATAAAATGCATATCTTTGCTTTATTCTCCAGGATTAATCTTTCTTTTCTCATCTCTATTCTCTCAATTCTCCCTTTTTCCTATATCCTTCAGTATCATTTCCTTCTACAATTCTTACTTTTTCTGTTTCTACATCCCCTCTTAAAGTTTAAAAGATAAAAACTAAGGAGATTCTAATCAAAAATAAGTAAGGAAAAATAAGAAGTAATTTACACCATTCTTCAATGATAGGTATTCTCCACTGTGTTTGACAAATACAGATATGTATGAACATTTAGCCAAGTTGTAACTTAGCCTCTTCATGATGGTAAAAAAAATGAAACTGAAATTGAATTGATAACCTTCATCAATCAAAAATGATCACTTCTGTCTTCATGCACATAAAACTTTGTGCATACCTCTTGAATGGCATTCATCATATACTTCCTTGTCCCCAAATACAATATCCCATCTTTCATCTTCTCTCCTTTAGTCACTTTTGGTCACTTGGCCTGGAATATGGTTCTTCCTCCTCTCTTCCCCTGGCTTTCTCCAAGACTCAGATTCAATGTCTCTTTCTATAGGTGGTCATTCTTGAGACCACCAGTTCCTACTTGTAGAGGGCAGGAACTTTGGAGAAGTATACTTGAAAAAAGGTGTTAACTCAGTGGAATTGATGAGATAATGGTTCTCTAGTATACATATACCTAGTACTTAGCATGTAGATGTAATGGTTCTCTAGTTCACACATATTCAGTATACTGTAATGATGTAATTATAATAGAGTATTTGGGGGACAAAGTTACATTCAGAGGGAGATTGGTTGAGACTGGCAGACTGGCAGACTGCTGATGAGACTGGATCAGACTATGACAGACACAGACTGTGTGAGAGATAATAAAGACTTTAGACTCTATTCTTGTCCATTCTCATGGTGTCTATCCTGCTGAGACCAAAACCCTTCCAGAGGACCTCCAGAAAGCTAGCCTAAACATTACAACTACTTCCATTAATTTCTGAAATTATCTTCCATCTACTCCATATACATCTTGTATGTGCCTAGTTATTTGTTAGATAAAATTTATATGGTATCCTTCATTAGAATGTAAGGTTCTTGAAAATAGATACTATTTTGCCCCCCCCCCTTTTAGTATCCTCAGCACTTAACACAGTATCTGGTACATATTAAGAGATTAATAAATGCTCATTGTTCAACTTAATAAAGATATGAATGATTTTGAAAAAGCTGTACTCATTTAGCCCATTGCATATTTATGTTGACTAACTTTAATTAGGTTCTCTCTGTTGTTTATCTATATTTTATTACTCTCTTCTTGATTCCCTATAGGGACTCTTCTTACTCTCTGTGGTTTCTCTATAACTCAATTCTATCCCCTGGCCTCTTCATTTTAGTTAACTTAAAAGATCAATATCTTCTTGATCTTCTAAGTTACAACACCCATTCTTCCATTTCTGCAGTATCAGAGGGAACATTTCCTATAATCTTTCTGTCTAAATCCTTCAAATGTTCTTTTGATTCAGTTCCCCTCTATTTTCTCTATTAATTATTCTTTCAGTTCTCTTCAGATCTTCCATTTCTCCTCTTTTTCTCTCCCTTTATTTCTTCATCTTTGCCTAGAAAATGAATAACAGACATTCTCTCAAGAATTATTATAATAAAACCTTTAACCAATGCTTTAAGTTTTGTGCAATGCTTTGTATCATTTGTGTTTTACATCAATATTAGGGAGCAAGAATACAAACTTTATTCCCATCTTACAGATGAGGAATCTGAGACTCAAAAAGAAGTTGACCTGGTCATGAAAAACAGATAATAAGTATCAGAAATATTATTTGAACTCAGGTCTTCCCAATCCTAAGTGCAATATTCTATCCACAAGATTACTAAAAATTGAATATTGCGCTATTTTTAAGTTAGTCATAGTCTATTCAACCTCTCACAACAATTAGTGACAATAAATAGCATTAAATGTAGTTTCTTTTTATTTTCTCTGCCTGTCATTTGACTAGCAAGTAGCAAAAAGGGCAAAAGACTGAAAGAGAAAAAAGGAAAAACAAAAAGGTTGGGTAACTTATTGACTTGATAATTGATACTTGAATATTTAATGATCAGCTATAACATCAACTGTAATCTCTAATATATTATTCATTTATTCAATAAGCATTTTTGAATGCAATAAACACTCTCTCTACACTAAACAGATGACCTCATGTTTCTAAAATTTTGTAAGAAATATCTTCTCAGTAACCTCTATATTATCTTAGCATCAGGTAGAGCTTTGAGAAGTTATCTCCTTAAGCCTTCTGCACCAAGAAGATATTCAAATTACCTCAGATTATTATTTCTTCAAAACAGGAGATACCATAAATTAATATCAAAATAACAGATATTATGTTGTATATAAAGCATTGTGATAGTCATTGTAGGAAATACAAAGATATATTGGGCATGGTACCTATCATAAAGTAATTTAATCCAGTTGAGGAAAAAAGAAATAAACTTGTAATAATAATAATAATAGTAATAACAATGGACAATTATATAATGCTCTAAGAATTTGGGGGGTCAGTTCTTTTTATTGATTTGAAATTAATTCTTTTTAAAAATATATTTATTTAATATTTTCCCTGGTACATTTGAAACAAGTTTTTTTTTACATTTGTTTTTAAACTTTTGAGTTCCATGTTCTCTCCCTTATTCCCACCCCCAATTAAGAAACCACATGTGAAGTTATGCAGAACATTTCCATAAAAGTCATGTTGTAAAAGAAAACACAGATTCCCCCACCATAATAAAAAAAAAACTCAAGAAAATAAAGCTTAAAGAGGGGGAAAAGAGAATGATCAAGGGAGAGAGTGAGAAAGAGAAAAAGGAAAAGAGACAGAGAGAAACAGAGAGAAAAAGTTACAGAGACACAGAAACACAGACAGAGAATATGCTTCAACCTGTATTCAGACACGATCAATTTCTTCTCTGGGTATGGATAGGATTTTTATCATAATTACTTCAGAGTAGTTGTGGATCATTGTATTATTGAGAATAGCAAAATCATTTACAGCTGATCATCCCAGAATATTGCTATCATAGATAACAGTATATTTTCACTTTACTTGAGTTCAGGTAAGACTTTCCAGTTTTTTTTCTGAGAGCATTCTGCTCATCATTTTCCACAGAACAATAATATTCCCAGATACATACCACAGCTTATTCAGCCATTCCTAAATGGTAGGCCTTCCCTCAATTTCCAATTGATAGTGTAAGTGAGGACTGTATGGCAGATCTTATTGAACTTCTGCTTACTCCAAGGCTTCAAGTTGCCAGTCTAATTTTCATAAGCCATTTTGCAAATGAGTGCCAAAAGTGGAGTACGAGTGGTGAATAGAAGTAGTTCATATTGATAACCACCCTATCTATTCACCCTAGTCTTCCACATTCATCTAGTCCTGAAATTTTAGTGTATCCAGTTCTTCCATTTATGAAATGTGCAGTCCTTAATTTAAAAAGCTTGTTTAATATTGGAAGGATTAAAATCTGTTATCTTCCAGGACTCCTGTTTTTTTAGTTAACTCCAGGGTATAAGGCAGCTAAGTAGCACAGTGGATACAATGCTGGACCTGCAGTCAGGAATCTGAGTTCAAATCTAGCTTCAGACACTTGTGTGTGACTCTGGTCAAGTCACTTAGCCCTGTTTCCTCATCTGTAAAATGAGCTAGAGGAGGAAACTCAAACCATTTCAGTATCTTTGTCAAGAAAATCCCAAAATGAAATCACAAGGAATCTGAAAGGACTGAACATCAACAATAACAAAATTGCGCTCCAAGGCCACTTTTCACAGGCTTTTCTCTTAGAAGAATAAAGAGCTTAATCAACCCAAATTATAATCATTTCTTAATTCCAAAGGTTGATTTGAATACCATTGCCTTGAGAAATAAACAAGTCCTCCCAAGAAAAGATTCTCCTGTATTAAAAAGGAATTGCATTCACAACTATTTCTTCATCAAGCTGATACATTTCAGTCTGACAGATCTCTTATGTATATGTTAAATCTGTTAGGAATTGGAGTTGGCAGAAAGTGTTGAATGATTAATTGGTTGCTATTTTATTGTAATTAAATGCTAATTATATTCATATTTAAAACACTTAATTTAACTCAATGCCAGAATATTAGAATATTTTGGCTTCTTGGAGAAGTTTATCTTTTCAACCTGTCACCTTCAAATATATATGTCTGTTGACATTGTCCCCTTGTGTACAGGCTTCTGGTTTATAGAGAAGAAATCAAATAGATTTTAGCACTTCCAAATATAATGGACAAGTGTTAATTCTTTTAGTCTATAAATCTTTAATTATCTTATTGAGAAAAATACTTGTACTCTATTTTAAAATTTTTTTTTGCCCAGACTAAAACTTTACCTTGTTAGATTGATTCTTTCTAATTCTGTAATTTAAAAAAACTATAGTGTGCTTTTATATTTTTTCTTCAGAGTATCAAAGTATTACTTTGCTTGGGAACAAAAAAGGTTGGGGTAATCAAAGGTGAGTAGGCAAGAGAAATAATGATGAATGATTTTTATACAATTTCTGATAAAAATCTGGAAAATCACAATGGTGTCTATTTGCCCTTATACCATGTCCAAAACTCTAATAAAATTATCAATCTGACAGTAATATTTACAATAAAACCAACACTTATTCTAGGACACCAGAAAAATCTTTGACTTCTTCATTTTATAAGCAATTCAAGAAACTAAAAGTACTTTCATAAATGACATTATAGATTTTTATTGTTTATATTTGCTTGATAGAGATCAAAGTTCAACTTTAAAATTTCCTTGAGGATATAACTCAGTCACTCAAACAAGCATTTATTCAACACCTGCTCTATACCAGTAACTGCTAAAAGCTGAGGATGCAAAGACAAGAATACATATTCTAATAGGAAGAGACAATATGTAAATAGCTAAGAATACATATATATGCTTATACATACTGATATACATACATATATACAGATATATATATATATAGATATAGATATTATGTATACATATCTGTATATGAATTAGATGATAACCTAATAGGGAACCAAAAAAAAGAGCTCTTTCAGAAGGTAATATTTGAGTCTTTATTTAACTCAGGAAAGCTAAGAGACAGAGGAAAGGGGGAGAAAGAGGGAGGGAGAGGGGGGAGGGAGGAAAAGAAAGAGGGGGAAGGGGGAGAGAGAGAGAGAAAGAAAAAAAAAGAGAGAGCTCATGAGTTCCTATGGAGGACAGCCAGTATAAAGGCATAATCAGGGAACAGAAATTAGGCCAGTTAACTAGGCTATAGAATAAGTGGAAGAGACTAAACTGTAAGAACATTTGAAAAGTAGGAAATGTCCAGATTTTGAATAAGTATAAATGTCAAACAGATAACTCTCTATTTGATCCTGGAGATAAAAGGGAATTATTGGAGTTATGGAGTAGAGAGTTGACCTATATCTCTCTATTCGCCTGACCTACATATTAGGAAAATATCTTTGAAAATTGAATGGAATTGGATTGGAATAGTGATAGACATGAGAAAAAAATTTTTAAATTATTGTAATAATCTTGGGAAGAGTTAATGAGGACATGAACTAATATGTTAGCTGTATCAGTGGAGAAAAGGGAACTAGATGTTTTGAAGGTAGAAATAAGACTTGACAAAATATTAGAGAGAATAACCAAAGAGATCAAAAAAGACAGAGGTTTGAAGTATAAGTAACTAGTAGATGGTGTTGCCTCCTATATATAGTATAGATATTTGTAATATGAGAGAGTTTATGGTTTTTGTTTTGTTTTTATTAGAAGAAAGCTGCCTTACTATGTTGTTTTGGCCATACTAAGTTTGAGATATCTAAGGCAAAATTGGTGATGTGAAATTGGAATTCTGGAGAGAAACTAAATCTAGGGAAATGAGAGTTGGGAATAATCAATGTCAATGATTGAACCCATGGGACCTAATGAGATCACCATATAAAACAGTACAGATAGAGGTGGAAACAGAAAAAGGACCAGGACAGAACTTTGAAATATACCATGGTTAATGGATTAATGTAGATGAAAATCTAACAAAGGACTAATTAGATCTCTCTAATTAGATAGGAAGTGAACCAGAAAAGAGTGGTGTCATGAATATCTAGAAGGAAAAAGAATTTCCAAGAGGAGAAGATGATCACTATTATCAAATGCTACAGACAGATGAGTAAAGATCAGGATTGAGCAAAGGCTATATTAATTTAGCAATTAAAAGACCATTGACAACTTTGAAGAGGACAGTTTCATTTCAATGATGAGGTCAGAAACCATATTGCAGAATCAACTAAAAGGAGATCAAGTGAATGTTCCTAATATAAATGGCTTTCTACAGGAATTTAGTCATAAATGTGAAAAGAAATATAGGACAATAGCTAGAAGAGATAGATGGATCAAATTTTTAAGAATGAGGTATTCATGGACATATATATATATGTATATATATATATGTATGTATATGTATATATATATGTATATAGGCAACAAGGAAGGAGCCTGCAGATAGAGAGTGGAAATGATATTGGAGAAGATAGGAAGGAATGAAAACAAGAGTTCTCTTGACAAAGAGAGAAGAGAAAGGGGGAGAATGTTAGGAGAATAGGAGATGATGTAGACGGAAGAAGAACTCAGCAAATGATCGCAATTTTTTGGTAAAGATAACACAAATCTGTAGTAAGCCTAATTAGCACAGTTTCATGATGTTGTTTTCTACTTCCATGCTCTGTGAACAAAGCAGAATTGAATTAGCCCAAAAGAAACATGAGATGCAAAAAAAATTAGAAAAGCTACCCCAAATATTCATAGGGATTATTTGTGTCTGACTTATGGCAGAGCATTCTGAGCTCATATCGACTAACATAAGTGATATCATTTTGATCCTCTTTGAGTACAAAGGACAACAACATGAATAGAAGGAAAGGAGGTATATGATGGTTATCCAAGTTTGGCAAGGCAATAGAACAAGAGGACAGACGATTGGGAGCTGTGGATAGCTCAGAGTTGAAAGACAATGGAATTTTATAATTTGAAGAGACCTTAGACCTTAGAAATGACTATACCTATTTGTTATGGGTTTTGGTGTGTTTGTTGGGTGTTGGATTTTTTGGCAGTTTTTTGCTTTGTTTTTTGTTGTTGTTTGTTTGTTTGTTGTTTGTTTTTAGTTTTTGGTTTTGTTTTGGTTTGGTTTGTTTTGCCTTCTCAAAGGATGGAGGAGAGAGGGAGAAAATTCAGTACTGAAAATAAAATAAATTTGAATTAAAAAATAAATAAACTAAGTGCAGCCCACTTCTTTTACATTACTGAAACCCAGAAAGATTAAGTAGCATCCTCATGACCATCAAATTTGGTGTTAAGAACTGACATTTATGTTCCCTTGACTGATTCACAGATGATATTTGAGGTCTTAGTTGTCTTCTCTAACTGTTTGGTTGTCTTAATAGCTGTCTTAGAGAAGCCTCTGGACAAGAAAGCTGGCAGAAATTATGGTCCACCTGGCACCAAGAAACTTATCTATTTCATTGATGACATGAACATGCCTGAGGTAGATGCATATGGAACAGTGCAACCACACACGCTCATCAGGCAATATATGGACTATGGACACTGGTAAGTACTGAGATATAATACTGAGATACTGACAAGATGCAATAAATGAGGTTTGGGGAAAACATGGGGTGTGATGTGCAGTGTGTTATAATAGAAAATTTATATTTGAGGTTATAAATTTTGTCTTACTTCTTGGTAATTAGGAATCCCTTAGAGAGCTTGATTATATTTCTTTTGTATTTTTTATTCCTGAAAACATGTTCCTCCTATTCAAGTTTGGGAACTGACATTAAAAAATTCATCTTTTAGTGGCATAAATTGAGGAAATATCCTTAAAGGTTATATTCAACTTATAATGGCATGATTTTTAATGAGTAACAGGTTTATTCTCCAATTGATACATGGTCAAAGGATATGAACAGACAATTTTCAGATGATGAAATTGAAACTATTTCCACCCATATGAAAGAGTGTTCCAAATCAGTATTGATCAGAGAAATGCAAATTAAGACAACTCTGAGATACCACTACACACCTGTCAGATTGGCTAAGATGACAGGAACAAATAATGATGAATGTTGGAGGGGCTGTGGGAAAACTGGGACACTGATGCATTGTTGGTGGAGTTGTGAAAGAATCCAACTATTCTGGAGAGCAATCTGGAATTATGCCCAAAAAGTTATCAAACTGTGCATACCCTTTAACCCAGCAGTGCCACTACTGGGCTTATATTCCAAGGAAATACTAAAGAAGGGAAAGGGACCTATATGTGCCAAAATGTTTGTGGCAGCTCTTTTTGTAGTGGTTAGAAACTGGAAAATGAATGGATGCCCATCAATTAGAGAGTGGTTGGATAAATTATAGTATATGAATGTTATGGAATATTATTGTTCTGTAAGAAATGACCAGCAGGATGAATACAGAGAGGCTTGGAGAGACTTACATCAACTGATTCTGGGTGAAATGAGCAGAACCAGGAGATCATTATATACTTCAACAACAATACTATATGAGGATGTATTCTGATGGAAGTGGATATCTTCAACATAGAGAAGAGCTAATCCAATTCCAATTGATCAATGATGGACAGAATCAGCTACATCCAGAGAAGAAACACTGGGAAATGAATGTAAACTGTTAGCATTTTTTGTTTTTCTTCCCAGGTTACTTTTACTTTCCGAATCCAATTCTTCCTTTACAACAACAACAACAACAAAATTCGGTTCTGCACATATATATTATATCTAGGATATACTATAACATATTTAATATGTATGGAAATGCCTGCCATCTAGGGGAGGGGAAAATTCGGAACAGAAGAGAGTACAAGGGATAATGTTGTAAAAAATTACCTATGTATATTTACTGTCAAAAAATGTTATAATTATAAAATTAATTTTAAAAAACTTTTAAATGAGTAACAGGCTTGATCTTGTCAGATGGAGAAGATTAGTGATTTCTGTAGAGGCTTAAGTTTGAGGTTTGATAGTTATGGTCAACCATGAAGGAATGATTTCTCTTGCTGTTCTGCCTTCCCATTGTCTGAATCAGGCTTTTGAGAAAGAAAATTTCTCTTCCATTTATGTAGTTCTTGTTTTTTTGTTTGTTTTTTTGTTGTTGTTGTTGAAAGCATGCTTTGAGCAAATTATTGTTTAATGGAATGTCCTGTCCTTCTAAGAACTTAAGTCAGGAAAATAAGACATATATAGTAAAGCAATGATGCAAGATATGCTTGCTAATAAATTGACTATATAGGTAGTATAGACTATATGCTCTATAGGATTTTAGAAAGGGGAAGATAAATATGGGTTGTAATCATTGGATTTGAAGCATGCTGAAAGTTTATAGCTCACTGAATCAAGCCACTACTGTGATCCTTGAAAAAATAAATAAATAAAAACAGGAATTAATACCTGGGCAGTTAGATTCTAGGGAATATAAATCAACATCATACTCTTCCAAAATTGCAGAGAGTCTAACCCTAATCCAAAATCCCTTGGGAAGTAAGGCTGTAGGAAAAAGTAAACAAACAAAAAATAAACAAAAATGACTCCCACAATAAAGAACTATTATGTTTCTAAGGATGTTCAACACATAAAACTGGGATAAGAAAATAACTCCAAAACACTTAAAAGCAAAGCCTCAAAGGAAAAACACAGCTTTTCCACCATTCTTATATAATCACTACAAAATCAGTTTAAATTTTTTTCTTTATTGTATTTGTTACCAAGACAAGAAGAAGGGGGAAAAATGATCACTAGGTGATGTGCCTCTCCATACTTAGTAAACTTGATCCCTGGAAAACAAATATATTCTGTTATCAAGATCATTTTTGATTATTTACCAAGACTAGTAAGACAGAACCTACTAAAGCTTATGACCCACTGGCATTGCCTTCAAGAATCCAAAGTCACCAAGACCATTCCTATGCCACAGTGAAAGAGAGAAGCACGAATTTGTAGAGGAACACCTCATAAAACAGTACAACTCTCTGCATCCTAAGCTAGCACACTATGCTTTTGAATAACTATTAGTAAGTTGATTTTTTCTTGTAACAAGCCTAAACTATATATTTTTTAAATTTCACCCAGTTCTAGTCTCATGCCAAGTGTACTAAAATCTCTTCCATGTGATATTCCTTTCATATCTCCCCTGTCATCTCTTGTACAGATAAAATTCTTCTAGCTCCTTTAACTGATCCTTGTATGTCATGACAAGATTCCCACCTTTCTTGTATCAAATATTATATCTCTCTCTTAAAGTTGCCTAAGGTGAAGTTTCTTTTTGCTTTTGGCCACCATTTTAGAGATGATTCACATTTAAGTTTTGGATTAAATACTAACCAGACACATATTCTCTTATCTATGGAGCTGATTTTTTACCTGAAGTATAAGACATTGTAATAATTTATTACATTTCATCTTATTAGATTCTTCTCAGTGTTCTAGCTTTAGATCACTTTTAACCTTGACTCCTATTTCCATATATTAGCTTTGTATCATCTCCAAATTTCATATGCATGCCATCTATTCCTTTCTTCAAGATGTTCATAACAATGTTAAACATTTACACTATCACAACATGAATCCACTTAACTATGCTGTTGTTTTGACTTCATCTCCATGATTTCATAAGAATTGAAAGAGAAATTGCCAAATTTGTTAAAATTTAGATACATAATATTTGTCTTGTCCACATTCTTGAAGAGACAATGTTTGAATGAACAAAATTCACCTGAGAGTTCAAAACTCCTTCATACTTTCTATTGACATTCATGCTTTAATGTCGCAGGTATGACAGGAATAAACTGTTTCTTAAGGAAATCATAAATGTGCAATATGTGGCCTGCATGAACCCCACAGCTGGAAGCTTCACTATTAATCCTCGGCTACAGGTACCAATCTGGGGGTTACAAATGCAAAGCTTATAATTTTCTAGTGAAAGGAGAGGGATGGGAAACAACATGTTCCCAGGGAAATAAATTCAAGATATATGCAAAAAATTATTAGTGATGAGACTAGGAGTACTAATAACAGAATCAAGAAAGCCTACTTAAGGAGTTAGCATTTGACCTGAGTTTTGAAATGAGTTAGATGTTCACAAATGGGAGAAAGTCTATGCAAAGGCATGGAAATGGGAGATAGAATGTTGTGTACAGACTTAATGTGGCAGGAACAAAAAGCGTGTAATATGTGATTAGCCTGAAAAATAAGCAAGAGCAAAATTGTTTTAAATGCCCAAGAAATGAGCATATATTTTGCCCTAGCTATAGTAGAGAACCACAGGAGGTTTTTGAGCAAGGTAATAATGATGAGGTGAGAGAATTGGGAGTAAGAGACCCCCTCTAGTCAAGATAGCACATTCTTTGTGAAAGAATTTGCAAAACTGAAGTTTGTGGCAAAAGAGGATTTATATACATTAAGAACACAGCTGTCTTAATGGGCAAAGAATCCTGTTAGGATAATTTTTGCAAAGATGAGTCGTCACTGAGAAGAAAATATCTTCATCGGTGGGCTAAGTCCAGAAGGATAGGCCTTCCTGATTAGGAATTAGCAAAGATTCAGGGTTCAGAGTTGCCTTTTATTAGCCTTCTGAGGTTTGAGGCTGAGGAGATAAAGGGCTAATTTTTTGATTTAATAGAGGGCAGTTATTATGTGCCCCTAGACAAGATTTCCAATTGAATGAGATTATTTATCATAAATGGGTGTGGCTCCACCCAGAGGAGGGTTTGAGACCCTGAATCACCCTTCCCCCACAAATTAAAGGGAACACAGTTCACATCAAGGCCCTTCCAACTCTTCCCCCCAAAAGAACTCAGTTTATATCAATAATATGATCAAACCTATGCTTTAGACATCTTAATTTGGCATCTGTATGGTGTATGGACTAAAAAAAGAAAAGATTATAAAGAAGGAAATCATTTAGGATGCTACCGCAATAATGAGAAGGGCCAGAAGGAAAGTGATTATGTTATAAGTAGAGGAAATACAGTTCGAAGCAGTAGATATTCAAAAGGTAGAATCACTGAGTTGGGGCATCTGATTGGTAATGAAAATGAGTGAGAAAAAAATGTCCCAAATGACTCCTTGTTTGTCCTTCATTTGGGAAGAGGACTATAATATTAGAAAGGAAATGTCATAACTTGAAAATAAATTGGATTTAAGTGAGAGAGAGATACACAAAGTCACCAACTTCAATTGTCTCCTCCTAAGCTATCTGGGTCTAGTGGCAAGATATAAATCAGGACAACTGGAAATGGTCCCTTAAATGAATGAATAAATAAAGCTAAGGAGATGAAATTTAATGCTAAGTCTCTTCCAACTTCAAGCCTAGTACTTTTCCTGGTATACCACATTCCTCCCCAAAGTTTCTGGGAAGGATAAGTCTGAAGTTTTTTTAAGCGATGAACCTGAACCTCAATAAGTGTGCCACTGACTACAAAAGTAAATGTTAATGTCACAACTCTTGATATATGCACAAGTTCAGAGAAAGCCTCAAATAATCAGTAATAAGCAGAAGGAATTTTATGGGTTATACAAATAAGAGCTTCAAGGACATCATTTATTATCATCAAACATTAAAACAGAAAAGAACACTAGCAGAAATCTTGCCCAAATACTTGATTTTACAAATGAGGAAGATCAGCACAAAAAATAAAGTGATTTGCCCAAGATCAAATAGCAACTTGGTGGCAGATTTGGAATTGAAAGCCAAATTTAACTATGTCATGTTGCTTCTAGAACAGGATCTCAGTTAAATAAAAATGTACTAATGGACTCTTTCAAAGGAGACATAAAGATAGATCAAATAGAAAGAAAATCACAGCAGAACATAGTCACAAAAACCAGAGAGTATCCAAGGAAGAAAGAGTAATTAACAAGAACCTCAGATTTCTCATTGTGCATTATTTGTATAGCAAGGTGTTGTGTAACATCTTAAAATGTTTCATCTTTGTCTGGAATTTGTGTTGGCAACAAAAGAAACATCTAATCTTCCAACTTTTTTTTCTTTTCTTATACAGCGTCATTTTAGCATCTTTGTGCTCCCCTTCCCGGGAGTAGATGCGTTGTCTACAATTTATAGTACCATCTTGACTCAGCATCTAAAACTTGGTAACTTTCCAGCATCACTGCTGAAGTCCACCCCCCAACTCATCAACTTGGCCATTACTTTCCACCAGAAGATTGCTGCCACATTTCTCCCCACAGCAATAAAATTCCATTACATCTTCAATCTCCGTGACTTCTCCAATATTTTCCAAGTGAGTATGTCTT